>NC_142781.1:17468388-17830888 GCF_988280905.1 Pimephales promelas | reverse complement strand
TATTTTTGACTAAATGGATGAAGTGCCCGTAAGTAAACCCTCTCAGGGCGATCATGACCCTGTAAAAAAAAACTGAAAAATAAAAAAGTCGCAGCTAATGAGAGCACACTGACAGCACATTGACATTCTACAGCTAAACTGTAAAATCTTGATTTTAACAGCCTAAGCAACTTCGGAAGCTCATCCAGCAGACGTTTCAGCAGTATGCTACACTAAAAGAGGATGAGTGTATGATCAAGTTCTTTGAGACCTATGGAGAATTCTCCAACTTTGACGAGGAAATATTCCCATGCGAGTTAGTGGTAAGTTTCCACAAGTTCCCCAACTTAGGTGTTTAAAAATGTTGGGGATTATGCAAAGAAATGTGGCCATGTTAGAAATTGAACTCAAATTTATTGTAATTTACTGAAGTCCTTCTTTATCTACACAGCAAGGCTGGAGTTTAGCAGTGGATTTAGTCATTGGCCTCAAAGGAATTCGTCAACGCACCAAATCAGACTCCACGGTGAGCAACGTCATACTTGGAAAAGTCATTATTTTAATTACGATCAGTTTATTTTCAGTCTCAGGACAGTTGTCTATGGAAGATTAATTCTGTCATGTAATAAAAATATTTTTTTTTTAAAGTTTTTGCAAGTTTTTATCTTGCACACAATTCACAATTATGAGTTCTGATCACAATTATGAGTTTTAAACTATCGCAGAATTGCAATTGCATCTCGCAATTAGTTTTTCTTCCTCTCAGAATTCTGAGTTTACATCTCACAATTCTGTTTTTATTCCCAAAGTGTTCTGCACCTGACTTGATCACATGCAGAGTTCTGAGTAAAAAATTGCAGATGTAAACATAGAATTCTGAGAAAAAATGATGAATTGCAAGATGTAACTTAAAAGTCAGTATTCTGCAAAAAAGTCAACTTTGTGATATATAAACTTGCAATTGGGAGAAAAAAAAAGTCTGAACTGTGAGATAAAAAGTTGTCAGTGTCCAAATGTTGTTTAAAGTAAGTTTAAATTGCACTTTAGGCACTCAACATTCTCTTTTACTTTTCCCAGGCTGTCTGCCTTGCTGAATTTAAACAGATCCGAAGTATCAAGTATAACGCACAAATTGAGGGCAGAACATTGTTACTTATCGATATCGAGGGTGCCAAACAGGTAAGAATGTGCTCACTATGCTCAGTATTTGGTTGTTAAACTTTGTATGCACAATGCCACTCATGTACTAAACTAACATTTTTAGTTTAATTTTTTTGATATTTTTTCTATTCATAGCCTCTCTCTGTCAGCGTGGCGTCTCTGGCCATTGCGGAGAACATGGCTGATCTGATCGATGGCTACTGTCGGTTGCTTAACCACACAGACTCATCTTTGATAGCTGGACCAAATAAAAGTAAATCTCAAGGTAAGTTCCAATTAATGTATGTCTGCAAATGTCAATAGTCATTTAGAAAAGTGTCAATTAAAGGAGTTTGTGTGAGCTAGTTTCAGAGGCAGTTATCAAGGAGATAAATGACTAATAGTTTTGTAGTTGATCTGAGAATTGAGTTTAGGGAAGCTTTCTTCTGAATGTTTGGGTATTGGCATATTTCTCTGTGCTGTAAACTGAGATTTATCTTTGCTATCTTAGGTGTGCAGTTACGCAACTCTCTTCCTGAAATTCCCTCAGGGTGAGTACATCAACATTCCTCTATCTGTTTTGTTCTCCACAGAATGAATATTAATTACTATAACTCTAAAGTGATCTGACATGGAATCATTTATAATAAGTGAAATGGATCTGGACCTGCTGATTAAACGTTGCACATTTTTTATAGACTTTATTTCACTGTCCTCAATGCTGTTCACTCTTTCCCGCTGTTAGGGAGCAGAAAGAAACCTTCAGATACAGCAGTGAGTATCAGACCCTCCCATTCAAGAACCCAGCTTGATATTTACTGTATTATTCTAACATCTTATTGACAATGTGAATAACATCAACTCCATGTTTCAGACTCTGATATATACTGTGAAATCGCAGATGAAAAGCCGCCACCACCTGGTATGAAAGGGAATTTTTTTTTTGTTTCTATCACTGTAAATTCAGTATTGATTGCACTGTATTGATGACAAGTCCTCTCATAGTTTTTCATGTGTTTCGCAATAGCAAAGGTTGGCCTTTACAGGAAAGATATTACCCTGAAACGGATGCTGGGCGAAGGGTTCTTTGGGGAGGTTCATGAAGGAGTTTACCATAAAAAGGCAAGTAGTAATTCCAGACACTTAATTATGATGCAACAATTACTAAAATGTTTTTTTCAAATAAGGATTTTTCCTTTTTCACATTTAGCATAATATTGGTAGATGTCTCACAATAACATCAATACATCTTAGCATCAGTGAATTACCTACCATAATTATGAATTTTCAATAATTGTCGTGGTTAGACTGGGGAGAAGATCAGTGTTGCGGTGAAGACCTGTAAGGAGTGTGCACCTGACGTCAGGGAGAAGTTCGTGGGTGAAGCAGGTATGTGAATGTAAATATGAAGAGATGGGTGTTTCTTCAACTGTGGGCACTTTTAGACAGTGAATATTTAACTTGTATACAAGTGTATCTACATATCAGTCACCAGGGAATTCTGTCATTGTCTGTCACTCACGACTGTCAACTTTTTCAAGCATATCTCAAATGATACATTGTTTAATAACATTAATTGGTGGAAATAGCATTTTAAATATTTTTGGAATAAAATATCACACTCAGGCTAATATCATAGCTAGCATTTTATGTATCTTACATACATTTAAAAAATATTTTTGAATAATCTTATATAATTTTAGCTTGATTACAGATTAAGCTTATTTACAGATTAGCTTGATGCACAAAAGAAAAAAAAGGTGATATTTACCTGGATTTTTTCTTTACCTGGCCTTCAACAAACTTCCATGGGTGCCTCAAAATTACTTAAAATTATTTAAAATAAGAAAACGCAAGATTTGAGGTAATACAAAAAAGATAACCATATTCCATTCCAATTTTAAATCACCATCTCAACAGTTTTTTTTATTACTTGAAGAACCACAGATTTTTTTAAGTGATAAATGAGGAAGCCTAATTTCAAAGTGAAAAAGTCATGTAAATTAATAATAAATTCTAAAACATGCCATGTTGAATAATGAATATACATGTTTCTAGTTGTCAAACTTGGCTGAAATGTTTTATCTGGTAGAAATAAAAAAGTCATACAAAATGATTCAATGATATAATAAATAGTTTTCACTCGAGAGATATTGAAGTTAGATATAATGGTTTTAATGATGGATTTTCATGTTCTGGGTCCACCACGACAATTATTGAAAATTCAAATTATTCAATTGAAAAAAACAAAAAAACAATCATGTTAGTTAATTCACTGATACAGACATTTGAACTCAACCAAAAATAAACAATAAAAGCATGATAAAATGTTAAATAATTATAAGTAACTGTATTCTTTTTTGCATTATATCGTCCCACCCATCTAGTTATCATGAAGAACCTTGACCATCCACACATAGTGCGGCTGATTGGTGTCATTGAGGAAGACCCGGTATGGATCGTCATGGAGCTGTGTCAGCACGGAGAGGTAAGCAACAGCTCTGATGCTGGATGAAATCACTCTTATTTTTATTATATGTCAAAACACGTCTTTTGGAAAATTGCAAGGCCAATAATGTTGTCACTATGAGGGATTATTTTGGCAAGGGTGTTAATATATACTATATGAGATACAGGGGTTTACGTAACTTTTAAATTAAATCAATAAAATTCCCTTTCAATCCATAATGTAATTCCATTTGCCAGAAATTCTGTGATTAATGTAGCAAACTCAATTAAGTGAATGCCATAGATATGGCTCCATTAACATTTACAGGCTCTGTAAAACTGTCATAAACTGTTTACAAACTCACATGAAGTTCAGTATTATGTGAATCAACATGATTGTTTCTTGTCAAGTACAGAAGAATGACTGGCTTGAGAAGTCAAGTAGTGGTAAGCAAACATGGTTTGTTTTAGTTACTGATTTAATACAGTAACTAAATGCTTTAGAAACCATCATAGGGCCTGAAAAGGGCAGCAGAAAGACTGTATTGCCACACTAATACATTTCTAAAATACTTTCTTTTGTGCTTACAGCTGGGGAAGTACTTGACAAAAAATCAGCAGAGTTTGACCAGCGTGACTCTGGTTCTCTTCAGCCTACAGATCTGCAAAGCGCTTGTTTACCTACAGGGAATGAACATGGTCCACCGGTGTGACATTCAATTCTGTATTTTTAATTGACTTTTTTCACCATGGCTGCATTTATTTGATCAGAAATTCAATAATAACAGCAATATTATATTATTACAATTCAAAATAAATTATGTTTTAAATTTTCTACGTAAATGTAATTTATTCCTGAGTTTGCAAAGCTGAATTTTCAGTCTTGTCACACAATCTTTCAGAAATCATTCTAAAATGCTGAATTTGTGTACAAGATATTTAAAAAAAATAATAATTATTATCAATGTTGGAAACAATTGTGCTGCTTTATATTTTTTGGGAAAACAGTGTCAAATGTTTGATGAGTAGAAAGATCAGAAGAACAACATTAATTTGAAAAGAATAATTTCAAATTTTACTGAACCTAAACTTTTAACTGTTAGTGCATGTACAGTAGTAATGCGTTTACATTTTTAATCACTCAGTGGGTCCATACTTAGAAGTAAACAAAGTTTTTAAAAAATGGGATAATTGTGAATAATGAGATAAATTATGTGCTATTTTCACATAGTTTTGGAGCAAATACTCTAGGCTATGTGATACAATTTTCAAAAGTCTTGTGAAGAAATGATCAGTATGGGTTTTATGACCTTATTTCAGTGACATTTTTTTTTCACAAACCACGCATAAACGTCATTATCTAAAAACTACAAAATTTTACATACATGCTGCTGACATATTATTGTAGCAGAGTTTGTGCTGAATACAGTGTAATAATACTTTAGCCATGAAAATGTCACAAGTAACAGAAAAAAAGCACAGAGCATGTCAGAAAAATGTCAGAGCATGTCAGAACACCTCCAGGACCCAGAAAACAGCTTAGATCCCTAAGGGTTATAGAAAAAGAAACAGACCAAAAACTAAGACATTCTGAAATCTATACATTAATCTTACATTGCCATTATTGTTGCTGTTTGTCTTATGTGTTTTTGTCATCTGGTTAACAGGGACATAGCTGTACGAAATGTTCTTGTTGCCACTCCTGAGTCTGTGAAGCTGGGTGACTTTGGCCTTTCCAGATACATAGAGGATGAAGAATATTACAAAGGTTACCTCAGCTGTTTCACACACTCATAAAAGTTGTGATTTTTTTAATCATTGCATGATTCGTCATTTCATTCCCTATTGAAACTGGATCTTAACTCCGCTTAGTGCCACGTTATGTAAATCTTCGATGCATTATGTACCTTGCGTTATGTCTGCAGCATCTGTTACTCGTTTACCGATCAAATGGATGGCTCCTGAATCCATTAACTTCAGACGCTTCACCGCGGCCAGTGATGTGTGGATGTTTGGTGAGTGAATAGAAGGAAATCATCAGATTTTAACACAAGACCAGTGTACCAAGCAATGACACTGTTACAGTAATATAGACAGACAATCGCTTGTACATTGCCATTTTACAAACAAATGTTTCCAAAATTGCCTCTATCTTTATTAGTCATCGTAAAGTTCTCGGAGGGCACATCATTCTTTTTTATGAATCCAATTTTCTCTTTTGGCATGCTTAACTATCCTCTACTTGAAAACATTATTCAGTGCCCCAGGCCCACTATCAAACTTAATTTAGACAAATTACCATACACTAACTGACTTTCATTTCCTTCACAACAATTTGCCAATTTTTCATTTTAAACTAATTTCCTGATACAATTACTAAATAATCATATTGGAATAAAAAATATCTGTAATTATTTTTCTACACTGTATTTATATTAGTCTTCGGTCAACTGATAGCTTGAGACGCCAACAGATTTTATTTTATTTCTGACGCCCCTCACTGACACATGGGGTAAATAACACATGACTAGAGAGACAGAGACCCCTCTGTTTGTAAAGCTCAGCTGCCATGTTCTGTAAATCATGAGCTTTCACTCAGTCTCTCTGATGGATGGCTTCACATAAGAGTGCAGATGCACCATCATCAGTACTGAAGCATGGGAAAGGTGAACAGATGATCTCAACAGTTACTTAAGCTATGGCTTCACTTTTTCAGAAAAGAGGAACTGACATTTGATTCTGAATTAAATGTCTTAAATGTTCCTTTGTATCAATGTACTGCAAATTGTTGCTCCCATCCAGCTGTGTGCGTGTGGGAGATTATGAACAGAGGTAAACAGCCGTTCCACTGGCTTGACAATCGTGATGTGATTAACCAGCTGGAACAGGGCAACAGGCTGCCCAAACCTGAACAGTGCCCTCCTGCCTTGTACTCACTGATGACCCGCTGCTGGAGCTACGACCCCCGCGAGAGACCCACCTTCACCGAACTAGCCTGCAACATCAGGTTTCTGCCCAATAACAATCACTGTTTGATATATATTATATATACTATATTGATATAATATCTTGCTTTTTTCTCTCTAAATTATATCAAATGGTTTAGAACATCACATTAACTGACATTTTATCCATATTTTTCCATTGTACTGTATTTACATCATTGTAACCAACTCACTCTTTTTTAACAGTGATGTCCACCAAATGGAAAAGGAGGCGGAGGTGGAGAGAGAGAGAGACAAAGCCCGTAACACCCGGTTCATGGAGCCCAAGTTTAACATTAGCGAACCTCCACCAAAGGTAGCTGTCAGCTTTCATCGGCTTTTTGTTTGCCCTTACACTCAGTTACAGCAGCACATTCCTCTTAACAGTCAGTGTATTTTGTTTACGCCTCCAGCCTTCCAGAGTCAATTCTAGCCGCTTCGGAAATACGCTTGGAGTCGGCCTACATCTTCAGGTAGTGTGTATATATATATTCACTGTATATTATGTATTACTATAATATTTAATAAATATTTTACATAATATTTACATTTTTATATTTAATTAATTATATATTAATTTAATGTATTGTGCTCTTATTTTCCATAGCTTAATGAGGCTTTATGTGCCAGTTCACCAGACCTGGCCAGCCCGTGTGATTACCAGTCACCTGTGGACTCAACCAACATCCTGTCCATTCCCAAGGCATCGCCCCGCCGCCTCAGTCTTGGGGTAAAATTAAGCCATGATGTCTATTTTAAATGTATTTTTATTTAATTTCATTATTGTATTTGTTTTTTATTTTTAATTTAAAAATTATAAAATGATATAATAATAAAATAAATAAAATATTAAAATAATTGTAAGACTTTTATTAGAAGCTATATGGGCTTGTGTTTGTGTACGGGGTAGGAGGGCGAGTTCAGCTTCGGTCCATCCAGTATGGAAGATGCCCAGAGGCTGTGGCAGGTGGAGAAGGAGCGCATGCTGGATACTATGAAGATGCAGAAAGAGCAAATGGAGGAAGATACCAAATGGTTAAAGAAGGAGGAGAAGCTACTCGTAAGGAGGAAAATCTTTTTAGAATTATATATATATATATATATATTACTTTATATAATATAGGTCTGTCTTTAATATTTGTTATAATACACATTGCATGCTTGCTGCTCTTTCTAAGGACCCAATGGTTCACGAGGGCACAAATATTCCTGAGGTGTGTATGTCCTTTAATTTTTAAACCCATATCACATGTTTTGTCGATTATATTTTCATTCCAGTTCATAGATATGATGTACTATGTAAAAAATGTACAATGACTACCACCTGAATGTAAAATTTGACAACCCCAATAATTATTGTTTTATTAATTACCAGGCACCTGAACCACCACTTAGTTATGGTAAGTCCTCTGCTTTCTAGTAAAAAGTCAAAATACGGATGTCAATCTATTGTGAATTATATCACATATTTATATTTGATGAGAAAATAAATGTAATTCTTGTGCTGTGTTACCTCCTATACTGACTGTTTCCTGTACCCGCTTAAAGCTGAACTGCATCATCCTCCTTCAAAACCACCCAGAATTGCAGTGCAAGTAAAGATTTGTTTGCACTCATGTACAGTATGCATGTTGTATATGTTTAATGTGTAAATAATTGACCCCACTTTCCCAGTACAATGGTAGTAACTATTATTCAGTTTAATGTTTCTTCTGTCTGTCATCTATTATTCAGCCTACACCTACAGCAGAGCTGGACCGCTCAGAGGATAATGTGTACCAGTGTGTCATGGACACGGTGAAAGTGGTGGTGCAGCTGAAAAATGACATTAACACACTGCCATCTACTGAATACATCTCTTCTGTCAAAGTGAGATTAGGCCTGGGCAGTATGAGGATATATCAAAATGACAATAAAAAGTGTCTATAGAGATATTTCTACTTAAGTACTAAAATTTTGAGTGATAAAGAAACGTGCATGAATGATAAAATAAAGAACAGGACTTGCATGATGTTAAAAATAGTTATTAAGTGCAATAAGCTGTGGAAAAAAGAACTAGATGCATTACTCACACTGACTGACTGCCTTATATACCTTATGCCGGCTGTGTCATTACTGTAGTGTTAAAACAAAAAAGACAAAGATATAATTACTCACTGCTCTAGACTGAAGGAATTTTCTATGTTACCGTATATCTAATAAGAATCGGTTTCTATTTAATTTATACAGTGAGGAAAATATTGTGGATGTTCAAATTTAAAATGAATGTTTTTGTGTATTAATGTACTGTATATAATTTATTTGCAGACTGTCGGTCTCTCATTAAGGAATCTGATCAACAGTGTGGATGATATACTACCAACTCTGCATGTTTCCTGTAGAACCGAGGTATCAGACTTGATTTCACGACACTAACAATAATAAGTAAAAATACTTTTTTTTCTTCTTTTTTTTTTCAAGTGAAATGGCCTCTGTAATTGTTGCTACAAGTGAGTTTAATCTTCTCCAATACAGATAAGACTTTTAAGGGCACAAAGTTAAACTCAACATTTTTTTGTCTCTGCTCTCAGATTGAAGGCACTCAGAAGTTGTTGAATAAGGACTTGGCTGAGCTCATCAGCAAGATGCGTCTGGCCCAGCAGAATGCCATCACCTCTCTGAAGGAAGAGTGCAAGAAACAGATGCTGACAGCAGCCCACGCTTTGGCCATGGATGCCAAGAACCTGTTAGATTCTGTAGACCAGGCACGGGTGCGCTCGAACCTGGCCAGACCCAAACCTGAGGACGCAGACTCACAGACTGACTAGAGGAGCGGATCAGGACAGCTTGAGTACAGGACAGATTGAATCAACTGTTTGCACAAGATTCAATTCTCATGTAATAACAGGGCAACACACACACCAGCATGGGACATGAAACATCCAATAGAAATTCAGGCTACTGGTAATAACAGCTTGCTTGCTGAACCCTACATGACCTAACATTCCTCTGGACATCTTGTCTTATTAATAACATTTTTATATATTGTAGACCAAAGCTATATAGAGATAAGAGAATCACATACTGGCAAATATGCTTTTTATCTTTGCAAACAGCATTAAAAGATGTTGTTATTGGTAAATGTTGTCTTCCTAAAACACCACAGATCAAAAGTGCAAATATAACCCTTTATATGTGTATGTGTATAAAAGGGGCTAGATGTAGAATTCAGAAACCCTTGTTATTAGTGACACCGGTGGCCGTTAAATGAACTGCAGCCAGCAACTTATTGCGTGTGCTCTAACAGAATAAACGATTCTAGGTCCCTCACAGCAAATTTCTTTTCTGATCTTTGCGTAGAAGTAAAAAGAAGTTGGAAATACCTTTGCAGCGATATACTGTTAATGAGGATCCCGATGCCATCCACGCTGCTGAGAGCGGCGTTCAGATATGTAATGTGCTGCACGCTTTCCACTCAAAAACAAAATAAACCCTCAACAAACATGACAGCGGTAAGAAAACAGCAATTAAGAAAGCATCTGATCATACGTGGATATGATTGCACAAGCTCTGCAATTCACCGGCATCAAGTCGACAGATGAGGTAATTTAACTGTTGTGATAGCGTGTGTGACTAAAGCATAGACTAGGCCTATTTAAGACAATAGACTATAGATCTGGCTATGTTAGACTAGTTTAAATTACGTTTCTTTGCATGACACATTGACATTACAGAATGGCTCTTTCTGCATTATCCTGGACATTGTACAAGCATTGTTTCGTGTGTCAGAACGGAAGAGAGGCTATGGGCGGCATGGAAAAATATTTTTTTCATTACAAGCTGTTCGCATTAAACAAATATTTTTTTTCATCGCCTACTGAACAAGCTGTTCGCACGTTGGCAATAGGCCACAAAGTGATTAATACATGAAAATTATTACATAAGCCAGCTCCTTTAAAGGAATTCGTTTAACCACCCACATCATTCCAAACCTTTATGACTTTCTCTCTTCGCCAGAACTTAAAATAGCCTAATGTTATATTGGTTACCAAACTGTTGCCAAACACTGAAACAGTTCTGTAAATATCTTCATGTTCCATTGAACAAAAAAAGACATGCATAGAGTATTGTAAAGACAAGTGTGAGTAAATGACTCATTTGACTTAAAGAGCCCCTATCATGGATTTTTAAGAGAATGAATACATCCTAAAGATTTATATCTGAAAGTGCACCATATATAAAGTTATTGTCTTTCAAAAGTGAGAGTCGACTCTGAGTCTATGAAATGAATTGTTTTTGAACCGAGTCATTAGCTGTTTCGTACGTAGCCCAGTTACTGCGCGCGCAGACGGAAGTGTAAACCTGAAGTCTAGAACACATTCAAATCTATGATTCAAATACTACAGCTGAATAGCGTCATGTCAAGAAGACGCTAGTGTTCTGTGTTGAGTTGATACCGGGTTGGAGAAATGTTGTTTTGGTCACTTTGGTTGATATAATCACAACAATTTAACATAAGCATGAATGGGAAATGAACTCAGGTCTTCTTGATTAAAGCCCAACGCTTTATCAACTGAGCCACTGAATCTGTTGAGTTCAAGGGTGTATTGGATGGGCTTTTATTGCGGGTTTGGTTTTATTTGTTGGAAAAATAAATATAGAAATATAATTTGACACAAGAGGGCAGTATAGCCCTATTTATGGTTTTGAGTTTAAACTAAACCGTGACATCTACACGTTTTCCAAAGTGGACCAACGTGATTATTTCACGTCTTGTCCTGATACTGGTTGGGCACTGAAGTTACAGGAGTTTCTTCCCGTTGCTAAGCAATGGAACTAGGTCGAGTATTTAAAAGGTTATGGTCAACACGGTTGACGTGGTTTAACGTCGATGTAATACATGCTGTTATTAGTGCAAAATATATTGATGGTGCTTCTCCAAATGCTGTTTTGTACTTTGTGTGAGTTTGTTCCTGTAAGGTCCCTTTTCTTTCGCCTTAAATTTTAGCATTGCTTTACTTTCTTCCTTTTTCTTCGTATTCTTAGATCCGTCTCTGTCCTGCCAAAATAATAAATGCGCGAAAATTAAAGAGCTCTGGAATGTTTAGTCGCGTCTATGGGTTCTAAAGGCGTACCCCTCATCATGGCCGACCGGCTCAGACCCCGTCCAAATCAGCACGTGACTCCTCATTCTCAATAGTTATATTTTGTTGTGTTGTGTAGACTCCGCGCAGCTTCTAAGCGGGGTAAAGTTAGTTTTGTTTTGTTTTTGATATTCCCCAGACATTCACTGAAAAATGGCAATTTCCTCCTAAACGACTTAGCCAAATATGACTTCGAATAAGCACTGCCCCTCAAAAGCCGCCGCAATGGACTATGTGCACGTTAGCAGTTCCGGCTGCGAAACCGATATGGGGTGTCTAGTTTCCGGTAGCCTGATGGACGACGTAGAGGATGTATGTTTCTCCTGATGTCTTGAACATTTGGCGAATATTACAGTCGATTATGACTGAGTTTCGCCGGGAAAGCTTGCTCCTGACGGAGATGCGAGTAAGGGACCGTGTGGAAAGTGCACTTTTTCTGACAGGTTTGTACACTGTATACAATTATCAACACTTGACAAGTTCAGAGTCATATATGGATGATAACTGACTGGGTCATTTGACCAATCGCCGCAGATTCGCGTCACTCAAAGGAGGTGTTTGAGAAAATGAATCGTCCAACGCATCTTTTGGGAGTCGTTGAGCAAATCAGGTAAAAATAAATGCATATTATAAGACTAATAAAATGTTTTTTATTCTTGCATGCACGTTAAACTGTTTTTGGGAACTCAAAAAAAAAAAAATAGGAACATTTCACATGCTGTAGCTCTTTAATTTTTTGGTAAACTTAGCTTCAGCTTGTAACTTTCTTTGTATTTATATAATAAATGAGTACATCATGAATTAATTTTCCAAACCGTGTTTTTGTCTTATCCTAAATCACTATGGTAGCCTACACCTGTAATAAGTGTTTATATTTGGATTATTTTAGATCGGTCGGGTCGTACCACTGCGGAGTAGCCCAGTACGTGTGTGACTCGTCATAGACATAAAGAGAGAGAAGTAGCTCCGGCTACAATGTTCTTTCACAAAACTCATGCAGTTATGTTTATTAACTGCTAGGGCGGTCTATTTCTTTTAAGTATGCACTCCTTGATATGAGCAGTAACAAGATATGAGAAATACCAAGCGCAGTGATTTTGTTTGTGTAATGAGTAAGTCACTGTGTATCTTGTCCAGTTGGCCTTTAATTTGGACAATAATATTCAAGGTTATACAGTACATTCAAATACAAGCATTTTCATATACAAGCTTGTCTCTTAATTTTTGTCCTAAAAAAATCAGGCGGTTGGTGCCACATTCCTGATATCAAACATGCATTTTCTTACCCCATGCAGGGGAAATATCCCTGCTAGGATTGGCATTGTGTCACCATGCTGGTTCTTCCAGTGGAAGCCCATAAGTTAGAAGTCCTAATTGTTCATATGTAAGCTACTCACTGAGTGTTTTCTAGATCATGCCTGCAAGCCAGGGCGGGAGAAACAGCCCGATTGTGCCCAGCAAACACACTATGATGAACATCCATAAGAAGATTCTGTCTATTACCATAGCAACATACTTCCAGTCCTCTTTTACCTGTGTGAAGAGATAAGACAAATGAGTGGATTCTTATAGCAGTAACAATAAAAGGTGGGCGTCAAACTTTGATGTTGACTTGACAAATCCTTTCTCGGTGAAATTATAGTTAACAGGTCTGTGCCAATATTGATAGACCTACTGTAGCATGAAAGCTATGGGAAACTTTCATTTATTTTATAAATAAATATTAAAACGAAATTAATTGAAAAATATTTCAATTACAATTTTCTATACCACCGTTCAAAAGTTTAGGAGCAGGATTATTTATGTGAAATGCATCATGATTTATAATGTTACAAACGGTTTATTTTATACAGTTGAAATTGTAATACTTCTCAATATGACTATATTTTTTGGTCAAATGCATGCAGCCCTTGTAAGAGAATTCTTTCAAAACCAAAATAAAATCTTACTCCAACACAAATCTGAAAGAAACTTACACTAAAGTCAGCGTCTTCGGCTCTCAGGTGGTCTGCTATGTAGTGGACCCCCTCCAGAGCTTGCAGGACACTGGGAGACAGAGGAAACACTGCCTTGTCTGCCATCAGGTTTTCAGGCCGCTTTGTGACTGTAGCTCTTCCACTGGGCTGCCTGGAAGCCACGCCCATCTCCAGTCTTGGGGAAGGACCAAAATTCTGTAGAGTAGGTGGAGTTGAGCCAAGATGGCAGGGCGAAGCAGTTTGGAGTGA
Organism: Pimephales promelas; assembly: GCF_988280905.1. NCBI lineage: Eukaryota > Metazoa > Chordata > Actinopteri > Cypriniformes > Leuciscidae > Pimephales > Pimephales promelas. The sequence continues at coordinate 17,816,989 of NC_142781.1, read as the reverse complement.
AACTGAGATTGCGGAGGACAAAGTCCCCAGCTCTAAGTCCTTATAACAGAAGCGCCTGCGGGACTCCTCCCCAGAGTTCTCCCCACGGAACCAGTTAGTAGACGTACTGAGGGTTGTGTTTGCCGGTCCAAGCACCCGGGACGTCATTCCTTGGCCCTGCTGCTGCAGGAGGAGAAGTTTCTGCCTGCGATGGCTGTCCGGTGCAGGTCGGCGCATAAACAGCCACCGCGGGATCAAATCCAAGAAGACAGAGTGGACCCAGTGGGGCATCTTATGAGTGCTGGGCGAGCGGTGATGGACATTAAGCACGAAGACGGTGATAACGATGGACAGGGTGACGAAGATCATAGTGAAGAGCAGATATTCACCGATGAGTGGGATCACGAGCGAGGTGGACGGGATGATTTCTGTGATGAGCAGCAGGAAGACAGTGAGCGAGAGGAGGACTGAGATACACAGTGTGATCTTCTCACCGCAGTCTGACGGAAGGTAGAAAACCAGTACGGTTAGGCAGGAGATGAGCAAGCAGGGAATGATGAGGTTGATGGTGTAGAAGAGCGGGAGACGGCGAATGATGAAGAAGTAGGTGATGTCTGGGTAGATCTCATGGCAGCAGTCATACTTCTTGGTGTTGTAGGTGCCAACAGCATTGATGATGGCCCACTCACCGCTCTCCCAGTAATCTTTCAAGTCCACCGTGTTCTCGGTGCGCTCCAGGTCGATCTTGGCTTTGTCGTAAGTCCACGAGCCGAATTTCATCTTGCAGTTCTGCTGGTCAAAGGGGAAGAAGGTGACATCGATGCTGCATGAGCTCTTGTAGATGGCAGGTGGAACCCAGCGCACTTTACCTGTGTGGAAGAGGTGGGCTTTGGTCATGTGGGTCACTGCAAACTCCCCGTCTGCACTGAAAGGGAAAACAACATTTATTTCAGCAGTTGCCGCTTTACTGTAGCCTGGCATGCCAGACCTACATCAAGATGTTAGGTCTGGAAATTCATCATTGACAGGGCTCAATCCGAGGGGCGGGATAAACGGTTGTCTTTCAAATTCTCTCTGCACGCAATTGGATAGCGCTAAAGACAATCAGAGCAACGAAGAAGGTGACGTACTCAGCGGAGCAAGTTGCTATATTAAACTTTTACCGTATCCAGTCCAGCTGTCAACATTGAACATTGAAAATAAGAGAGATTTCCCAGAATCCATCCCCAAAATAAGGGATTTTTGTTTTTTTGTTTTTTACACGACCCACAAACTTTAAAAATAAAACACTAATCATTAAAAGTCTAAAGAGTTTATAACTAGCCTACATATGTGTGAGAGAGAAAGAGACAGTATGTGTGTGTTTTTGTGTGTATGAGAGAGAAAGAGACAGTGTGTCATTAAAAAAAATAATATCATAGAGAATGTTTAATACTAATATCAGCTTACAAGGGAAACGGAGGTGGAGTAGTGGTGCTTCGGGGTGGTGGAGATGATTCGGGAGAGGTCCGTGCACCTATACCGATCAGAGCACACGCTGACACGGAGTAAAGCCTTTATACTCGACGACACAGCACGAGTGGGAAAAAATGACAAGTTGATCGTTTCGCCACAGCTTTTTTGTAACAGCGCGCGCGGCGCCGGCCGCATCCGAGGATGAACGACTTCAGTTCAAACCGAATATGTCCGAGCTTGCTCTGACCGGCTCAACTCTGTCGTCATTATGTTAAGCCCACCCTCCGACTCTATACACGATGTGATTGGCCCTACCAGAGTTGAGTTTTTCCAGCTAAAACGTCGATGGAGAGTTGCTAGACCACACTTTGCTGCAAAATAATTTTTGCTGCCGCTAGGGTGCGTCTAGATTTCTAGGCTAGCCTTACTGTAGAAAAAGCGGTAAAATGCTTTCATCATCTGCAATTGAACAGGATTCATTTTGGCACATTGCTTCAAAATTTGCTTTACTATTGGCGCTTTTCCACTGCATAGTACGGTACGGTTCGGCGCAGTACGCTTCGACTCGGAGCGGAACAGTTCGGTTCCCTTTGCGTTTCCACTGCAGTAGTACCCCTTCAAAGTGTGTGGGACTGATCGTTATTTGCGCGCGCCTCTACTGCCATGACATCATCTTAAAAGCGCCACATTTTCAAACCCACAACACAGGAACAATGGAGACTATCGAGGGGATGGTGTTCCTGATTCTCGGTATGTGGTTGTTTTTAACTGCTAGATGGAAAAATGTGTTTAAAATGAGGCTGATGGCAGCAAAACAAAAATACTGCTAAAAAGTGTCTCGTGTCGCAAATCCAATGACGCTAGTAGTGACGCTGGTAGTGACGATTCTGTCTGACCAATCAGTGATCTGCAGTGTTTCACGTCACATTTTAGTACCGGTACGGTTCGCTTGGAACCTAAACAGACCAGGTACCATTTAAAGCGTCCTGAAGCGAACCGTACTGTACCGTACCATGCAGTGGAAAAGCACCACAAGTGAGCCGTACCGAACCGAACCGTACCGTACTATGCAGTGGAAAAGCGCCTTATGCTTGCAGATACAATGATTGTTAAAATGGATGTGATGTTTTATTTTTACACTAAACCTTTTTTTAATTTTATTTCACTAAATATACCCAGTTTGGTTATATGACTTTTCTAGACTTGATAAAACCCATGCAATATTATTTATTTAATTAATTATGATGTAATATAAATGCACAAGTGGTGTAGATGAAGAAGACGAGAGGTATTTTAGCGTGGTGGCAGCTTTGACAGTTACAATAGCTGATGTTTTCAATAAGTTTTACAGTAAATATAGACACTTTGATTATAGGATTTTTATAAATTTAGGTTATTTTTTTCTATTTTATTTATATCACATTTAATTATGCTTTAAATAACTAAATTCCAAAACAATTTAGTCAAACTATTTTCATATTATTTTATAAGCTATGCCATGTATATCCCGTTCACATGGAGTTTCCTGACAATGAAATCTTTTTCAGACAGGACAGATGTGTTCCCATATTTTAATAATGATCCAGCAGTAAACACTCAGTGTATGAACTGCCTCTGCATCACCACACTCAAACAGCAGGTGGTAGTCTAAACAAACTCTAACGGCATTGTATTACATACAGTCCAACTCTGCATTTAAAACAGCCTTTTACACACCGGCTTGATTTCTTTGCATTTAACTTGTGGGAAATCATGTTGAGCATTGTTTAGCTTAGATAAATTGTTACTCACTTGTTGTACAAGACTATATCCGGGACCCAGATAAGTTCAGACGGAACCCTGATAGAAGTCACATTGTCATAGTCTGAAGGCTTCCAGCGTAGTTTATAGTCATTCCACTCCTGAGAGAGAGGACACAAGTATTTAAGAAATTAAAACTAATTTATTACAAAATGTCTACCATCATTATTTGCCAATTTCAGGTTATTATTATAATTATGTTATTAATTAACCAACTTTGCTCTTATTTATGGTGCCAGATATTTTGAAAAATATTCCTCATATTAACTTTCCTGCCGAACATACCTGCTTTAGCCAGACATTTGTTGTCATCATCTGATTCTTCTCATCCTGTAGATGAGGAAAAGAAGGAAGGACAGTAATATTAGACTGGTCAGGATGCTGGGTTTGTTCCAGCAGAAAGCTTTTGGTTCAGAAAGGTCACAGACATCTTATAAATTTAATCTTCTGATGGACCTGGACACTTCAAGGACCATGTACCCTAATCCATCAAGATTCTAAGGTTTTAGGGCTCTTATTTACTGTAGGAAGTTGGTGTTGGTGTTAGTGGCACTTCCTCTAATAAATTAATACTTCATGACATCTATGAGCAAAACAAATAACAACCGGCATTTAGTTGTTTATCGATAATTATAAGTAGCTACACTAAGCTTTAAATGCCTTGGGCAAAAACAGACCGTTGTTCCCAAATATTGATCAAGGATGCACTTTAAGTGTATTTTTTAAAGGTTTGAAATGAATGGAAGTGTGAAGTTGTGTAACTAATGACAGGGACAAGTCACCGTTTTTTCTTCCATTTATCTCTATTGCAATCTGACATAGTAGTTAATCTGACATAGTTAATAGCATAAAATAGTGTGTTCCCTTTCAAGGGAACTTCGAGCTACGTTAGCTTACGCGATGGAGAAATCAGTCCAATGAGAGAGGACGTCATGTGACGTCATAGACCAGGAAACTATAAAGCACCCTTGAAAACAGACCGCGAAAGCTTCTGTTGTTTTCAGCAAGCGATCTCTGTTCTCTGTCCTTGTCTATTTATTGTTGTTTGTCAAAGCGTTATATATTTAAGCGTTATATATATCACTAGCCTATATTTATGGCAAGCAAGCAAGATTATAGACGGTGTGTTGTTCCCTGCCCTCGTGTATCAAGGGTGGGGACACACATCAACTATGTGTTGCTGTTTGGGAGTGGAGCATGCCAGCAGTCAGTTCTCGAGGGAGCTGACTGTGGGCATTGCGAGAAGCTGTCCGCGACCGCGAGGACGCTCAGTCCGCTCCCGCCGGGCGTTCTCCGAGGAGGACGGTTCGGTTCGCGTTCCCCGCGCGGGTCTCTCTGTTGCCGAGGCACGGAGACGACTCGCATTTCGGGGTTCGCAATGGATCTGGCAGTATCTCAGCTTTCACATGCCAGATCTAGTGCGACTGCGATTTCCGAGGAATTGGTATCGTTAGTGTTTTGTTTAAAAAGAAAGAGTACACAACAAATAAAAATATTAAGAGAAAGGCAGATGTTTGAGTTTTCAATGAATAAATAAATAAGTCAGCTCATATCTTTGCTGAATAAAGAGGAGCTTTTAAAAGGAGATTTTATTTATCCTTTTGCCAGAACAAATTTTACTGGCTAGCTGAACATTATGAGATTGAAAAAAATAAAGAAGAGTTTTTAGATGAAATTTATCTTAAAACAAGAAACCTCCTTATCTCAGCCTCCTCATCAGGGTTTGTGTTTTTTTCCTTATCTATATGTATACACACACACACACACACAAATAAAGGGAAAATAAATATATAAATATGTCTGTTCTTCTGGACGCTCCGCTTTCAAGAAAACTATGAAATAATCCATTTAGTGGTGTTCCAGAGGTTTCTTCCTCACCAATCTAATGTTCCTGAGACAGCTGGGTGGTAGCAGTCTCGGCCTATTAAGACTCTCTGAGGAGGGTCGACTCTCTGAGGAGGGTCGCAGCACTGCCAGTTCGGTTTCCCTGCCGGTTCGCCGTTTCAGGGCACCGAGGTGCCTGCTTTTTCCAACGGTCCTCCAAGGAGGGTCGTAGGAACTAAGCCAGTTAAGAGGTAGGCAAGATCTGAGGACTGTCAAGATCTGAGGACTGTCATCATCTCTAATAAAGCTTAGACAAGAAGTCCTGTCGCAAAAAATCAGGATATCAGGTTTCTGAGGGCTCCTCTGGGGCAGGGACGGTTTTGAGAAATCGTTTCTCCTCGGCGACCTCTGGGGTGCGACTCTCTGAGGAGGGTCGCAGCGCTGCCAGTTCGGTTGTTTCCTGCCGGTTCGCCGTTCAGGCCACCGAGGAGTCAGCGTCCCCATACGATCCTCCGAGGAGGGTCGTAGAGCGGTCAGTTTGGTTGTTCCTTGTCGGTTCGCCGCTCCAGGGCACCGAAATGATTGTTCAAGCAAATCCAGAGGCCAGTCTTGAGAGACTGGTTCCCCTAGCAGAATTTCTGGCAGCGTGGAAACTACTGCCACACATTTCTCAGTGGGTCCTGCACACTATAGAAAAGGGTTTCAGAATTCAGTGGTTATGGAGCAGGAAGTATTGGACTCCAGGGCATTCGCGTATTATACTATCAATGATTGGTTGATCCTAGCTCAGGTCGTTGAGACCATTCTCCAATCCAGAGCTCCTTCCACGAGAAAACTATATGCATTGAAATGGAAATTATTCTCCACCTGGTGTGTTACCCAAGTGTTACCCAACTCCACCAAGATTCTGTTAACTGCCCTGTTGGTACAGTTCTTGATTTATTACAAGACCGTTTCTCTGCTGGATTATCTCCTTCTACCTTAAAGGTTTACGTGGCGGCTATATCGGCCTACCACACCCCTCTGGGGGGTACCTCTATTGGGAGAGATCCTCTAATTACTAGTTTTTCTCGGTGGTACATGAGGTTGAGAACCTGCACTGCACTCAGAGCACCGGCTTGGGATTTGGCCATTGTACTTGAGGGTCTGGCTTTGGCTCCCTTCGAGCCCATTGAAGAGGTTTCAGAAAAATTCCACACTTTCAAAACATTTATTCTCCTTGCTGTTTCATTTATCGGAGATTAGGAGATTTGCATACCCTGTCGGTTGCTCCTTTATGCCTAGAATTTGCACCTGGTATGGTGAAAGCATTTCTATACCCTAGACCGGGTTATTCTCCTAAGGTCCCTGTTAATAGTGCTGTAGGCCTTTTATCCTCCACCTTTTAATACCCCAGATTAGGAACGACTGAACCTGTTATGTCCAGTTCGGGCAGCCTATGTTCACAGTGCTGCCCTGTGGTGTAAGTCTGAACAATTATTTGTCTGCTTTTTTCACTCAAGAAAGAGTTCCCTGCATCTAAAAAGGTTATGGGCAAATGGATTGTCGAGGCTATATCATTGGCTTATGAAGCGGCCACACAGCCTTCAGCTATGGCTGTTCAGGGTACATTCTAATAGGAGTATGGCGGCCTCTACGGTCTCAATTTCAGGTGTTTCCCTTCTTGACATTTGTAATGTGGCAGGATGGTCCTCTCCACATGCATTTGTTAGATTTTATGACCTTGACCTCTCCACTACAGGGGGTAGGTTGCTTGCTTCTTACTGTAGTGTGCGCAAGGACTTCACACAGAATGGTCATTTCTCAGCATGGCGTATGGGGTTCCCCATCGCATAAGCTAACACAGCTCGAAGTTCCCTTGAAAGGGAATGTCTCAGGTTACGTATGTAACCTTGGTTCCCTGATAGGGAACGAGAGCTGCGTTCGCCTGCCATACTTCCTGCATCGACTTGCTTCAGGCCTTTTCAGAAGCTGTCATGGTCTGATTTAAAGGGTGCTTTATAGTTTCCTGGTCTATGGCTTCACGACGCAATCATGCAGAGCATTCCCCATCGCGTAAGCTAACGCAGCTCTCGTTCCCTCTCAGGGAACCAAGGTTACATACATAACCTGAGACGTTTACTACAGTGCATACTTGAGCATACAGTATAGGTTTAACTATAATGGTATGTAAGTCCTATATAATATAGCATAGTGTGTGTATATATATATATATATATATATATATATAGCATAGTTATATTATATATATATATATAACTGTACTACAGTTAGTACAATAAGTAGAAATTTCCAATTGTTAACATGTGGAAATCATGATAATTTGGGTGTCACTGACCCAAATACTTTGTATTCCCTCTTTTATAGCCTGTAGTGCCTTACCACATCAATCAGCTGGGCGATAGATAAACCGAACTTGACGATGACAACATCAGAGGTGTTTGGTACAGGCCTTGACCACTTGTTGTAGCCATCAAAGAGCTTTTTGAAGAGATCATCTTCAGCATGTGAGTGAGTCCTCTCACAACAAGAAACTGTCAGTGGAAAAGACATTTAAATTTTTAAAGCAGCTTCACACGCTTAGCGTTTGAACGTTTTCTTATAGATTTGAGAATGGCCTGACAAATCATTAAGCAAGTGTGAATTCAGCAAGCTAGACTCTAAATACTTACTGAACTAATGGGACAGATAGTCTATTAATTTATCTAGGGTTCACTGTGCGCACTATTTGCATGTTAAATAAATAAAACATATAGTAAATTGCTTCACCAAGGGATTAACTCTCATTCATTTCTTTAATCATATATAATTACATGCACCATCACTTCTCATCTGTCGACTAGCAGTAATGGATTTGTTAAAAAATGTTTCCAGGCGAATTATTTCACACGCTTAAACTTAAGCAATATCACACGAGCAAGAGTGCTGTGTTTCCAAAGTGCCGCAAGTAATCCCAGCTGTAAAGAGCATGATTTGCCAGTGTAATATTACCTAAACAATAAAAAGTTAATATTGAGTAACTTACATTTTAGGCAACAATATTGCCAGTTATTTTGTCTGTTGTTGATCCAACAATGAAAATACTTCCAAACAAAGAACCCCTGCTCGTCTCTGAGCAACACAAAACAGCAGGTGTTTCGTTCCAGAAAGAATCAGTGTGTTTTAAAGAATTGGTTGAGTAAATATTTCAATGACCCATTCAAAATATCACACTCTTATCACCTACTACTCTTACTATTGCCTATCATACACATATGTTGCAGAAATACAATTCATTTTTGCAGTCTACTGTGCTGATGTTCTCTTGTTTTTCTGGCCTACACACTGCTGCTAAAATCGGTTGTCAATTTACCATGGTAACCACAGCGTCAATCATTGTATCTTCAGGAGTGAGTTGTGTTCCATTTTCATACAGAACAATTACTTAGAGGATTCACTCACCGTATTTAAAGCCAGCATGAAATGGAAGTTGCGATGGTCTTTTCTACCCCATTGTGATGTATATATCCAAGTGAAACGGCTTCTCAAACAAGAAGAAATGTTGAGGGGGACTTGCTTTTTGTCATACAGTATTATTTTGTAACCGCCAAAATTAATGATATAACTAACATAGTTTTAAAAAAAGTTTGATTTAAGCCTCAAGGTTGTGCGTGTTGTGGCTTCACAAACACTTTGCTGCATACCTCGGTTGTAACGAGTGGTTATTTCCAACGCATTATAACCCCAAGGCGTCACCTTTTGACCATGCTTCAATATTTGACGCTTTAGGCGCCCTTTAGCGTCAGTTACATGACGCGATCCTACAGCGTCATCTAACTGACGCTAAAGGAAAAGCATCAGATGACGCGGGTAGGTTTAGGTCTGGGGTAAGGGTAGGGTAACATGCAATCCTAGGGCGTCATTTAACTGACGCTAAAGGGCGCCTAAAGCGTCAGATATTGAAGCATGGTCAAAATGCTTCCCAAGGTGTCAGTTAGGTGACGCCTTGGGGTTGAGAATGGGCTGTTATTTCAGTCAAAGTTGCTCTTCTATCAGCTTGAATCAGTCGGCCCATTCTCCTCTGACCTCTTGCATCAACAAGGCATTTTCGCCCACAAGACTGCCGGATACTGGATGTTTTTCCCTTTTCACACCATTTTTTGTAAACCCTAGAAAGGGTTGTGTGTGAAAATCCCAGAAACTGAGCGGATTGTAAAAATGCTCAGACTGCCCCGTCTAGCACCAACAACCATGTCACACTCAAAATTGCTTAAATCACCTTTCTTTCGCATTCTGACATTCAGTTTGGAGTTCAGGAGATTGTCTTGACCTGGACCACTACATTGAAGCAACTGTCATATGATAATAATCCTTTAGGTGAGTGTATATATACTGTATTCTAGCCCTTTTTTATTTCACGGCAATGAGTCTCTCGTGTTAAAAAATGGGTGACAGGCTGTCTGGAATGTGCTAACACGGACTGAGTAATTCAAACTGTGAAAAGTTACAGTGCTGCCTGGTACACTGGAAATCTGATAGAGAATGCTTCTATTTTCTGTTCTATTAAAGTTTTTCTTTAGACCTACACTAAATTAAAAAAAAGCTATCTCAAGAACATTGCTTCATCTGATGTGTGAAAAAGCCAACAGTTTTTAATTATATGAGCCAACTGAATGAGATTGATTCTCTTCATTTTCCAGGTAGAGATGCCCTGTAATCTCTACACTTTAGGTTGACACCAATGCAAGACAGAGCGTAGACACCATTAAGCCGGCCACCTCTGGTCTCATCTCTGAGCTGAGGTCTGAGGAGGCATTAACACAGAACCCTGAGGACAGAGTTTGCAGATATTCTGTGTCAGGCCTGCTATTTGAGTGCAGTAACATGGCTGGAGTCGCTCTCTGTGCGCATTCATTTGCTGTGTGGTGAAGTGAGCTCTCATGGGTCATGCTGGCACAGTGAGTCACACTCTGGGCGAATGACAACATGCCATTAACAAGTCAGATTTAGGGTTTGCACCACAGGGCATTAGCACAGTGGGACATGATATGAAACCCAAGCACAGCCAACAAATACTGTCAGTGGCCTGCAGATGGGGAGTGAAATATTTTCTCACCTCTGACACATTTCTTGCCTTTTTAAAGCATATTATGGCCAGACGGTTCAAAGCTATTATTACTCTGCAGGCATGAATTTTATATTTATAGAAGATAACAGCCTATCTAAATATTTAACCAAAATGATTAACGTATAGCTTAAAACAAATGAGGTTTTAATCAACCAACCAGCAATATGGTTTAATTGGTAAAAATGGGCAGACCACAAATCCATTTATTTTACCATATATATCCTCAAAAATAAATCTCAGGTAACTTTATTACTCAGCATTGGCATCAAATAAACAAAATGATGATTGAGAATCATTCTTTTACACTGCATTTTTTTTAAATGATTGTCGTAACTTTTTTTTGCAATAATTTTAATCTCGTCTTGATTTTATGTTTACAATGTTTCCACTAATTGTCTTCTAATTGTCTTAATTTTAAATTAAAATGAGAAATGGTGATGTTTATTTATTTATTTAGTGTTTAAATGAACATCAGCTTCCTAGCCTCGATCAGAATTCCAGTTTGGAATAGTGAAGCCTGCGTCAGTTCTGCAGCCTCTCCAACAGCGCATCTGTTCTCCAGTCTGTGAGTGTGTGATGAGCACAGCAGGTGGACGGCTTCGATACGGTCGACTATAGGCTAGCTAGATCAAAGCCTCGGACCTGAAATTAATTGGCAACGTGTATCTCCGCGTTCAACTCTGGAAACTCTCCAAAGCGCGGGATGTTCTTAAGCCAACCCGATGCAAATAGCGGTGGTAAAGTACATCCAGCTGCAGTTCGAGCGCTCGGGAGTTGTGAGATGCCCGCAGTGATATATTCATTCATCAGGCGTCCAGCGGCTGCTGACAGCGAGCGGACACATAAATGAAGAGTGCGAGCGTAAACGCAGAGTGATGAGCAAGCCCAATAAATCTGCCTTGATTTAAGCGCATTGGACACTTGGCCGTGGAGAGGATATTTCATTTTACTGGCAACCGTGCGTGCCATTCTGATACTAGCCTACACATCTCTGAATGTGGATGTGAGAGCCAAATAGCTGTACCACTCACGACGATTTGTTGGTCTTAGCTGGTTTAACCACCAAAAACAGCTTAAAAAGTAACAAAGCAAATTGATCAGTCACTAACGTTAGAAATGCTTAAAACACACATAAAACAATAAACTTTATAGAACATTTCTCTTAAGATTAACTTTTTTTATAGTCTGTTTTGGGCACGAATGTTTGACCTGGCAAAAGCAGTTTGGACAGTTAATGTCCAGTTCCATGAGTCTCTCCATTACTTAAAATGGCTATATTTGTGGAAAAAATGTGAGAAGAAAAACAAAAACAGAAGTAAAACTTACTTGACTCACATAGGATAGTGAAGAGAAGAGTAATCCGCAAGAACCGCGGCTTTTCTAAACGCTCCATCATAGAGCCAATTCCACGCGACAGTTTCCGTATGATTCAGTTTTTCTCATGGCTTCTGTGTTTTCTGATGTGTTGTCATTTCATTTTCATTGTACATCTGGGGCTGGTGGGCTATAGGATGAGATGTTCTCCTCTCACACAAGTTTTTTGTTTAAATCACATGTAGGCTATTTTAAATGCTGGCAGAATTGGCGTTTGTCATAAATATGTTTGTCATAAATATGTTTTAAGTTACATAAATCCCGTGTTTATCCATATTTCTCCAAACTCGAAGTTTCCTGCTCTTCTACGTGAAAAGGCACGATGATAAGATTAAGTTTTGCACACCTGTTCAGCTGAAGATACACAGATTCCGTTCCGAAAAGTATTAATTATTTCCATATGCATCCAAAAAAATATTTTTAGTATTTTTAGAAGCAGACATATCCCAGAGTAATTTCCTCTGTGTCAAATGCATAGATGGACTCATGACCTGGCTCCTGCTGTTTCCAGGGTTTACTCCAGACTGAGCATCTCTCTCTCAGTCCGCCCATCCACTTTCATGCAGGCAGAAAGGGAGGGAGGGACCTCATCACAACTTTACCAGCGTGACCCGACTTCAAAATCAATTAGCAACAAATCTAAAGGTAATTTATTTCTTATAAACAGTATAATGAACACACATTTAATGGATAGCCTACGTGCGCGAACTCGTAGGCTATAAAAAAAAAAACCTTCGATGGGGGGTTGGGGGGGGATTGGGTTGGGGGGGATTTCTGGGCCAAACCTATTGGATTTTAAGTGATTCAACTGTTATTACATCTTATGACCGCTAGAGGTCAGGGTAGCTGAATAAATGCTATTCATTATAAACTGGAATACTGAAAGATTATGTGAGCCGATTATGACTTGAGGAATAGCCTATTCTCGCACAAATAAGACGAGGGAATATCCAACAAAACAGTCTTTATTGGGGTAAATCAACATGAATAGGCCTAGGAGATCGCAGAAATGATAATAGTCCAAGAACGAAACTGAATGTCAAAATAAATGGATAGTTCACCAAAAATGGACCCCCCCCCCAAAAAAAAAAACAAACAAAAAAAACAACAACAACAACAAAATAAATCTTTCTTTCTATGTTGTTCCAAATCCAAACCCATAAGACTTTTTCATCTTCGGAAAACAAATGAAGATCTTTTTGATAAAATCTGAGAGCTTTTTGTTCCTTCATTGACAGCTGCAACTGACACTTCAACAATTCAAAAAAGTTCATAAAAAAGATCATAAAAGTAGGCTTATCCATAGGCTACTAATTGAGCGGTTTAGACCAACATCTTCTGAAGAGGCACGATAACTTAATGATGAGCAGGCTGAATTTAGGTTTTTATTCCCCTGCTGAAAAATCCAGCTAAAACCAGCCTAGGCTGGTTGGTCTCCCAGCCTGGTCATAGTTGGATTATCAGGCTGGTTTTAGAGGGTTTTTGAACACTTTTTCAGCTTGTTAGGCTGGTCTTAGCTGGTCAGTATTGGTCTTAGCTGGTTAGGCTGGTTTTAGCTGGTCAGGCTGGTCAGTGTTGGTCTTAGCTGGTCAGCCTGGCTGGTCTTAGCTGGATTTTTCAGCAGGGTTAAAAACTCATCAGTTGTGGTAAGGAAAGCATCAACCAATGATTCATTCTCGTTTGAGCTTCCAAGAGGTTTGTTCTCGCGTGTCAATCAAGTTCGGTTGAACAATATAAAGCGATTGTGTCTCTTCAGATAATTTGGATTAAACCACTCAATTCATATGGATTAGTTTTTATGATATCTTTTTTAACCTTTTGAAGCGTCAAAGTGGCAGTTAGCCTAGTTGTCTAAGCACATAATAATCTCAGATTTCATCAAAAAGATCTGTGTTCCGATTCTGAAGATGAACGAAAGGCTTAGGTTTGGAATGACATGAGGGTGAGTAGCCTAATTAATGACAGAATTGTTAAGATTTATACTTTTATTTACAGCCTATACATAAATATATTTTAGACATTCAAGTAGGCAGTAACATGTCTCATTTCCATTTTTTACATTTTGTTAATATAAGCAGCCCAATTGTTAGAATTATTGCTCGTTGCCCATCCCTGGCCTATAGTTATTAAGAATATTCAGCCCGTTCTCATCCCATACTGACGCTTTTGACATTTCGTCTACATCCAATGCACATGGTACCCTTTTGCGTCAATATGAGAGCAGATATATATTTGCCAGAAGGCGCCTCCTAGTGATCTAACCCTAAACCTACCCCAGAACTAAACCTACCATAACTGACCAAAGTTCTGTGCGTGTTATATTGACGCTAAATGTGTCACTATATGATGCCCTAGAATGAGAACACGCTGGATTATTAGGCAGTCCGCAGTTTTTTGTCCTCTTTGTCACCATCTCTGTTTGAAATCTGCAATTGCAGTCATTCGCGGAATTATCAACTTTACGTGGGTTGTACCTCGGCATTGCACTGCATGGGTGTGGAGCTGTCAATCACCGAATACTGGCATTAAGAATCACAGATTCTTCTCTTTGGAAGTATGACCAGCATAATAAAAGTGCTGTGAAAAAAGGCTATAAATCTCCAACTCCATATCCTCCACATGCCTATACAACGCATTCTCACCCCAAGGCGTCACCTTTGACCATGCTTCAATATTTGACGTTTTAGGCGCCCTTTAGCGTCACTTACATGACGCGATCCTACGGCGTCATCTAACTGACGCTAAAGGAAAGCGTCAGTTAGAGGACGCGGTTAGGTTAAGGTGTGGGGTGGGGGTAGGGTACACGCGATCCTAGGGCGTCATCTAACTGACGCTAAAGGGCGCCTAAAGCGTCAGATATTGAAGCATGTCCAAATGCTTCCCAAGGCGTCAGTTAGGTGATGCCTTGGGAGTGAGAATGGGCTGGCCTATAGCTTACTAACTGGGGCTCCTTCATTATGTGTACAGATGTGATGTAATGATGCAAAGACATGCTCAAATCTCCCGTGGAAATCCACCAGTACCACTAGAATTAAAAAGATTATTACAAGCTTACCGCTTTGAATCAATCTAAGGCAAGCAGATGTTGAACACAGCCAGCCAGTTATGTATTTTCTCAAAGATTTATTTTGGATAGTTTTAATACCAAAAAAAGTTACAGACTGGAGCTTTAAGAAGCCGATTGGTTTTCAGTGACTTTTACTGTCATTTGTGATATCTGGATTTTATTCTTAATCCATTTAAAGTTTACACACACAAAAAGCAATTTATAGTTGAGGAATTACTTGAAAAATCTATATTGACTATGGCATGACCTTTTTATTTTTTTAAACAGTTTTAAAGTACATGACTGTAGGAACCCTGCAATTCTTTTACAAAGTTGAATTTTTGTGAATCTCATGTTCAACAATGGCACATCAAGACTGACTAGCATCAATAATATATATTTAAGTATAAAACGCTCAATATAGTAATAGCTTATATATTTCATGTCCTGTAATTCATTCCCTCACACAGGCTGTATCTATGACCATAAAAATACTAGCATACACAGAATTGGGTCAAACTATGCATACAGCAAAAGTGACAACAACGGACTAATACAGTGAAAATGAACATTCTTTGGTCGCAAAGATTTCATACTTTTTCTTCATCTGTTTCTTTAGGTTCTGTTCTGTTTTCATTTATTCCTCAGTGACATCACTTTAATATTTTTCCTCCTTTTCTTTCTCGCCTTGCTTTCTCTTTCCAATGTATATGAGTTCATGCTTGTTGATTTCCAGACCCTCATACAGTCTTTTCACCATCTGCTCCCTAGCGCCAAGACAGCCAGACTATAGCTGCGGGGTTGTCTGTACTCAGAATATTCTTTTAAGATGTCATCTCACTGCCAAGATCATTTTGTCAATTTCCTTGTACACAGAGCCATTATGTTTTCATTATGGCTCACAAATGAACATTGGAAAAGAGTGGAAAAATATAGTCTGTGTTTCAGTCCTCTGACAATAATTCTGTTTCACAAAAAACAAAACAAAACAAAACAAAAAAAATATAAGGATGGGAGATAGCATATATAGACTGTTTAAAGTGATTACATTGTATCACTCTTATTAAAACATGGATAAATACAGAAGTGACTCTTTATTTTTCCAGGTTGGACAGCTGCCCACCGAGTCAATTAGTTTAGCGTGGCTGTCTCATGTTCTTCCTCAGCTGTGCGATCATCTCCACATGCAGGGTTCTTGAAGAACTCTCCAGTCTAGTGGCGATGTCTGACGCGGTACGCAGCATTTCTTCAAAGGCAAGGGACTCCTCTTTTATTCTTAGAAAAAGACAAAGCATCAGAAACATCAGAAATAATACAAAACAGACAGACAGAGGGGTGGGGGGGTGGGTGGGTGGTGGTGGTGGGGGGGCGGGATCGGGGGTGAGAAGAAGGAAATGAACAGGGGCCTCAGTTTAGTTTTTCTTAAACCAGGGGCCTCTGAGGGGCTGAAATTTAAATTCCTTCCAACTGTCCAGGCTGGTGATGGAAAACCCAGAGACCAGAATCAAAGCATCATTGTGGCTATAGTCTGTGGCTAGAAACATTCTATGCAAATCATCACTGTGTTTATAAGCATAGGATCTTTTTAACAGTTTTACTTGGTTATATTTACTATATTTTTCGTGTTTATGTAGATGCATGCAGCCATGCAACTTGACTCTTAAGCTGCGATATTTAGTGAGTGGTCTAAAATTTTCAGCATTGATAATATGCAATGTTACTTTAGCAGCAAATAACCATATTAGAATGATTTATGAAGGAATTATGTGACAGTAACATACAAATTAGTTTGGAGATTTTCATATTGACCAATTTAATTATAAGTAAAAGAATTCCTAAAATACAATAATAAAATAATGGCCTCTGATCTTCCATTACCATTTCTTATCTGTGAGAACCAAATCCCCAAAAAAACTAAAAAAAAATTCTCTTCCACATATTATTAAATATTCCCCGTATATTTATTCAGGTTTGTTGCCTTTAAGCATCTTAAAATTTTAAAAGCCTTGGAGTTTTGCCTGGAAGATAAGAGTATACGACTGCCTTATTAGGACTCAGCTCATCTTACTTTTGAATTCCAGCCGAAGTGTCTAGTGTGTCTCCCTCCAGCTGACTCTCCATCTCCTCTGCTGCTTTTGTCACCACAGTCTCACAGCTCACATGATCCTCCCTGATTCCAACAATGTTTTCTTGGATCACCTCCTCGTAGCGTTGATCTCCCATTTCTGCTCCAACAAACTGGACCAGATTCTCCATCACCGCCTGGTTCCCATGTTGAAGAGCCTTTAGATAAGCAACTTCCTCTCTGAAAGCTCGTAACCGTCTTGTCATGACTTGGCCGGTGTGGAAGTGGACATAACAGTCGCCACCTTCCGTCTCTGGCAGCGTTTGAAAAAGTGGCCTGGTTCTGTCTGGCTCATCCCCAGGTGCATGGAAGATTGGAGCAGAAGAGTTGCCAGTGACCACAGGCCCGGAGATGTCACCTGATCCCAACTCTCCATCATCACCACTCTGGCAGTAGACTGGCATCACTAGGAGTGTGAAAAGCCAAGTGCTCAGTGTTGAGTGCAGCCTCATCATGACCCAGAAGAGTCCCGGAATAACCTCTATGACCTGGGACTTGATGGAGTGATGGATGAGAACCCAGGCTATGAGAAATGTGACCCACTCAAAGCTTTTCCACACAATCACGCCTGCTGCAAAGTTCTGACCTCATCTGTAAAGAAATAAACAGAAGCTCAAATCCAAGTCTGATTCTTAAGTCTTCTCAAGCGAAAATATACATTACTCTTTAAAAGTTTTGAGTCTATAAATTGTTTTAGGGCTTTTAACGAAGTCTCTTATGCTAGCTAAGGCTGGATTTATTTGATTGCGTACAGTAAAAAAAAAAGAAAAAGAAAAAAAGAAAAATTTTCTATTTTATATATTTTAAGTCAATGGTTCTTGTGATGGTAAAGCTGAATTTTCAGCATAATTTCTAATATGCTGATTTTTTGTATTTTTAAACTGCAAATGGGATCGCAACATAAGGGACACATATGGGATCGCAACATATGGACCCAGCCTAACACAGGTTCCACACTGCTTACGAGTGGTTGGCCTAACAACAGACATTCTGCATGTCCGATGTCGGAGGGGTGTGGAGGAACTCAACAGGGTTCGGTTTAAGGGAACTCAACTGGAGTAGAAGGCACACATATCCAGACCATAGGAAGGGAATGGCGCAGCAAGCTGACACTTGAACCGGGCTCATGAAACGAGAAGGGAGCCCACGGAAGCAGCGGTTCAATCTTGGTGTCGCCCAGCCCCCAACAGAAATCTGTCAGAAAAGCACTCTGTCGAAGCCCGAATTGTCGAGAATTTCTGAATTTTTCACCGAATTGAAGGCAGCCACCATCAGTGGGTCATCTTTGCTTGGAAACAGCCTTCCCTCTCTGCTGAATCTAACAGATAAGAGCTGGTCTGAGGTCTAAGGCTTGTGTTCTGTACACACCTAACCGCTATGAAGCGGACAGACAGAGAAAGCCAGGGCTCGGTCTGCCTCCTCCTGGGCAGCGCTTGCAGGCTCACCACCTGATCCTATTACGCGAGAGGTAGGAACATTGGGCACAATCCAAGCCGGGATCTCAGCTTGTGAGAGTTAGCCGGCGTGAACTCCAGGCACAATTCATTTACTGAAAGCAAGGAAGTCCCTGCCCTCTAGTAGAGACCATGCAAACAGGAGAACTATTTTCACAGCATTACACAGTTTTCTCAACACTACATGTGAAGATCACTGAGCTTCAGGAGCATTTCTGCTCAACACCTGAGTTTGATGAACTTCACTGAGTTTCAGGAGCATTTCTGCACCGAACTTGAGCAGGCACCAGGTGACAATGAATCGCAGATAATTTTTAGGAGGCTCACTGAGGAATGCATTTCTGCAGAGCCCTGGGGCCAGCTGAGAGCCAGTGTCTGTCCAAGGGTTGTCCACTCAGACAGAAATGACAAATGGCAGAGGGGGGGGGACTCTGGAAAGGCAAACAGATGTTACTGTGTGGCCCAGAGAAAGTCCCTGCCCAGCTGGACCACCAAGGGATGGAGTCTCTACTCTCCCTGGCCAAAGCTGTCGTGAGGCTCGTTGGTGGGACGATTAAGCAGGCAAGAAGAATAGTGGAATGAAACATCCTCAGAAGCTTCTGACTCCATGGAGGAGGTGACGGGTGAGTTGTGAGATGCGAGGGAAGCATAGCGCAACGGTCATGATCAGACCAGTACCAGCTCGCTGAGCAACCATGGCTCAAAACAAGGGAAACTGCAACAACTGAGGCATGGATGCCAATGTAGTCGGAAGTTGCCCAGGCCTCCGTTAAAGCATGCCCTTTATACATGGACCCTCAGACAGTGTTAGTAGATCTCATTCTAGGAGCAGATTGGCTCGAAGAAACAAAAGGTCTGATCACGGACTGAGGTTTTGGTGGCAGGCAGGGGGTGAACTGTTGTCAGAACCGAAGCGGTCTTCTTATGGAGGAAGCCAAGCAGCTGCATCTGCCACATGCCCCAGGAGCCTCTGAAAGTTCTAAATAACACCAACCGAACATACTCTTTCTTGAAGAGACGTGTTGGACCGAGTGCTTCTCCAAACTGAAAAAGAGATACTCAGCCCGAGGGTGAGATTACTCTCTTCCAGGCAACCTGAAGGCTACGTGCGCACACAGGACAGGAGCAATGCTCAACAAGTAGGTGTGATGAATATCACTAACTTTAGGAGCATCTTAGCTCAACACCTAGGTATGATTAATATCACTGATATATATATATATATATATATATATATATATATATATATATATATATATACACAAGTGCTAAACAAGGTGACAAGAAACAGCTGAACACAATGAACACTCAGTGACAGGAAGGATCATTGGAAATGTAGCAACAGAGTGTAGAAAACCATGTGGGAAAACACAACACAAGAGTTCAGGAGGGTGGTGGAATGGCGGAGGTTCAGGGGGAGGGATGGTGGGCCAGGTCCATGCAGAGGAACAAAAACGGCGAATAACGACTTAGCCGGTGACCAGGGTGAAGCAGACAGTCTATAGAGCGGCCAGAACTGAGACAATAGTTCATCAGGCTGCCAGGGCAGAGAAGATACAACTTCAGGCGACCAAGGAGGACCAGATAGTTCAGGTGGCCATGGTGGAGAAGACTTCTTGGGTGACCACGGTAGTGAAGACCCTTCGGGCGGCCGCGGCGGTGAAGACCCTTTGGCAATCAGTGCAGTGAAGACCCTTCAGGCAGCCAGGGCGGCTCAGACACCGGCTCAGGAACAGCAAAAGGCACCGGGTCAGGAACAGCAACAGACACCAGCTCAGGAACAGGAACAGACATACGTGGCATGTCTCTGGCTGGGCAGACGGGACATGAACAGTCTCTGGCTGGGCAGACGTGTGTTTCTTCCTCCTCCTTCCTCCTTTGCCTACAATGGCAAAAGGCAAGCTCTGGACTTGATGGAATCAGTGGTGGATTAAAGTCTGGGTTGGACCTCACCACCTCAGGTTCAATGAAGGATTGAGGTGGAGAGTGATACCTGGACTCCCCTCTAGTACCTTCTCTCCTATGACCTCCGCAGGTCCCAGAAAATTTTGCCTGCTGGGTTCCCTCGAACAACTCTCTGGGATGATCTGAAGGGGGTGTGAAAGCTGTCTTCAAATCAGCTTCCTCAGTCAATAGTGCAAACAGTGCCAACAGTGCAAAACACTCAAGTGAAACACACAACAGTGAAATGTTCAGGAATCTCTCTTGGTTGAGAATTCCCCCTCTGCTGTTTCTTTCCTCTCTCAGTGGCTGGAGATTTAGGAAACCGAAAACTGCTGGATCTCTGCATGACGGAGTCCTTGTGTCACGATACACACAAAGGAAACAATGGATCCAACGGCAGTATATTTATTAGGGTAATCCGGACTCACAACCAGTCCAGGCAAAGGTCAATAATCCAAAAGGGCAATCCGAAATACAACAAAACAAGAACCAGGCAGACACAGGGAACAGAAGTGTGTTGAACATAAACAAGGACTCTGTGACAAACACTGAAACTGACAGGGTATATTTACACAAGTGCTAAACGAGTTGACGAAAAACAGCTGAACACAATGAACACTCAGTGACAGATAGGATC
Source organism: Pimephales promelas (assembly GCF_988280905.1). Lineage (NCBI taxonomy): Eukaryota > Metazoa > Chordata > Actinopteri > Cypriniformes > Leuciscidae > Pimephales > Pimephales promelas. The sequence continues at coordinate 17,796,244 of NC_142781.1, read as the reverse complement.
ATGGGAAATTTAGTAACAGAGTGTAGGAAACCGTGCGGGAAGAGGACATCTAGTGGTTACCCAGGAAACCCAAACCAGACACTGTGACACTCACTTTTCTGCCCTCTAACCAGCCGTTTACACATACAAACCTTTAGAAATGTGTTGCTGTTAAAACAGCAGTTTAGAGCTCAAAGCTCACAATCACCACTGCACTCGTGCTGTAGAACACCAGCACTGGGAGAGCTTTCCTGAAGAACACCGACACACTCGCTTGTTGTAAACAACAGCACTCTTAAGAGTTACATCAAATCGATCGGCTCCGAAGCGAAAGGTAACTCGTGCTTGCATCCACTTCCGTATTTATACCTGCGCCGTGGGGGCGGAGTGTGATGCGAGTCACGCCCACCAATTCCATTGGCTCGTTCAATAGTACTCAAAGAAAATTGGCTCTCTGACGCAATCCCCCATTCAGTCGACTACGTCTGACGTTATCGACTGAAAGGGAACTGCATTTTTTTAAACAACAAATATTTTGTAACAATCTAAAAGTCCTGACTGTCACATTTAATTATTTTAACGAATTCCTTGCTGAATAACAATATTAAGGTATAAACAGTATGTTTGTTTGCAAAAAATGTGTATTATAGTGTACACATATCTTCCAATAATTTCCTGTAACTTTATTTTAAAATGTGACAAATAATTAAGAGGTCAGGGGATGAAAGAAGTTTCTTTATTTGTGAAACTACACTGTCTACCAACTGTACTGTGCAAGTTAAATTAACCAGTCACTTTTACAGGGTTTTCCGGAGCATGTGGTGGGGGGCTTGCTGCTGGTGTGTGAGCACATTCATTTATGTGAGGGCCCTGAGGTGTAGCACATGACCCTCTGAGAAAGGGAGGCTGTTTATTTAGTCTTGCATGTACAAGGATGAGTGCTCTACTACTCTCACTCTCTCATTCTTCACTCTTTCAAAGAAAAAGTCCCATTTTAGATAATACAATCACACAGGCTCTTGTTAATACTGATGTTCTTTCCTTTTCATTTTCTACAATGTGTAGTGGACAGTGGCCGAAAATAAATAAATAAAATGTTGACTTTTTTTTTTTTTTTGGGGTGAGTATTTAAAGCAAATTCTCATGAAATCAAGCACAATTTTATATATATATATATGTATATATATATATATATATATATATATATATATATATATATGTATATATATATATATATATATATATATATATATATATATGGGCTATGTTCTAACAAGGCTCTTTTTAGTTATTTTCGCAGCAAAAAATAGCTCCTTCTTTCTGATGTTCACCTCATGTCTCATGTCTCCTAATGTGACTGAACTGAACACACACACACAATTTATTTTAGTGTCCTGTCTACTCCAGGGAGTCCCACCACTCCTCTCAACATCTGGAAACATGTGAAATGCAATTTCTGTCTTCATGGGTAAAATGCAGCTATTTTCCACAAAGTGAGCACTTTGGCTTCTGCGGTATAGCAAAGATATATATATTGCATTGGTGTGGAATATCAAATCTGCAGTCATCTTTTTCAAAGGCTTGACCTCTGGGGTTGCATTCAGAGCACATCCTGATTTTGCAGAGTTAGATGCGTTCCTGGGTAAACCCTGACCCTAATTTAATCTTAACTACTGTATATCCCAACCCCAAACCATAAGTTATTCCTAAAATCAGAGGGAAATTATAGGTGATTAACACAGATGTAGAAGCAACTAAGCCTAAGCTGTTTGTAAGCTTAAATTTAATATAAACTGTAAACTTGTCCCTCAAATCCTATTTGTTAGATTGGAATGTTGTTCCGGGATCAACAAAGAAATCAGGTTCTGCTGCAATCGGACAAATAAAACATTTTTAAAAGTCATTGGTTACCAATCCTATCAAATCTGTTTGCATCTTTTTTATTTTTTTATATTTAAAATAAACAAAGACAAAAGCTTGAAACTAAGTGTTTATCAAGCTCTTTTAGTAAACGAGTATCACCAAGAGCATCTGTGCCTCTCACCTCTCACTTTCATAAGAAATTTTAAAACTGTTTTTCAAATCTTAGAATGAAGCATATTCTTCGTAAAACCAAATGCAGTCATGTGCATACATCATTTTTAGATGTACTGATCAACAATGGCACAAATGCCTTGATTTGATTAGCAGCTCCATTTTCATCCCACACAATTGCCCAGAGAGGCACTCCAGAGCTTGTAATTTTTTTACAACGAAGAAAACAATTAAACATTTTAGACACTTAAATGATACTATTGGAACAATAAAAGCCCATTTAAACAGCACTTTTAACCTTTAGGTTCCCTTCAGGAATCTTTAATAGTAGCATTGTTTCATTCCAAAAATAAATGCCAAACCAGTTCAAAGCAGAGGAAATGCAGTATATTTTTAATGATAACAAAGTCTAATGCTCAGTCCAAATAAAAAGGGCACACTTAACCTTCAGTATTAATGCCAGGTGTCTGGAAGTTTTCATGTTCACCTTTGTGCTGAAACTCATCAAATCAGAGCAGATGAAACATTTGCAAAATTGCAATATTGGAAGACTATACAAATAAGCACAAGTCTCTGAATGGAAAATACAAAGTTGCTTTTACAGTTTTTGGCTTAATGCAATCTTATGAAATGAAAGAGATTTTTTTGTAATTACCCAGCCATAACAACTCATCATGTAAGCCGAAAGCAAAAAGTAAACAATCACACACACACAAAAAGAGTAACAGAATATATTTAAAACTGGATATATTATACAAATCACTAAAGCAATGAATCATGCAGTCAGTCAATTTTGTTAACAGTTTCGATTTTTTTAATGCAGAAAATAAATGCATAAACTAGCTCTGCCATATTCATCAAGACATGTCTTGTTTATTGAGGTAGAAACATGAATAAAATGAAATTCACAATGCCAAAAACTGACAGAACTCACCAGAATCTTCTGCCATGTCACAAGTTAGAGCCATGTGGCTGGTCAAACGTTCAAAGCTCCATTCTTTACTTTACCATTCAAAGGCAGAGAAGTGGAGCACATAATCAGCCTGCCTTAAACCTCTTTTCACTTCTTTCAACAAAATTTGGGAACCTGAAAGTCTGTGCCCCTATTTGGAGTCTACTGGAAGGGGAGGGAGTGTTTATAAAAAGGGTGAAACTCAATGATTTCTTGTCTTGAGAGAGAGAGAGAGAGAGAGAGAGAGAGAGAGAGAGAGAGAGAGAGAGAGAGAGAGAGAGAGAGAGAGAGAGAGAGAGAGAGAGAAGAATATTAGGGGGAGTGTGTGGTAATCTAGTTCACATCTGTACCCTGATGTCTGATAAAGTATGAGAGTTTCGTAGAAATGGGGAAAAGTATTTTCATGACCATGCCGGATTTTCACTCAGCCATTCATTTCAATAGTAAGAATGTTTAGAAAGAAGAAGGGAATGAAAGCTGCTAAAAACACAAAAAGATCTTTCCAAGGCCCTGAACTTCCATGCATTTCCTGCAACTTCACAAGGGTGAAAACCAGTTATAAAAATATCACATCATCTTTTCAAACACAAAGTTTATCCATCATTAAAAGATAAGAACATAAAGCTCGCTTTGCAACAATATTATAATGAAGGGATTTAACGCTTATTCTGTCACCCAATGTCAGTCAGATATTAAGTACATTTAAACTTACAATCCTATATCAATTTCTTTGTTTCAGTTTTATTTACTCATAAGTTATTTATAACACATGGTTTGTCTTTTCTCTTTTAATGCTAATTTCCAGTAAGAAGCTCTTCAAAATCCACCATGCAGTTTCCCAGCTTATATCGGATTCCTCCGCTCTCATTGCTTGGACTGGACACAGAACCCATATAAAGAGCTTATTCATGAAAAACAAAACAAAAAAAAAATGGATTGGAGGAACTACTTCAGAGGATAAAAGTGAGTATTATTCTATCAATCGAGCTGTTCAGTCATGAGTCAGTTTTTATTTTAGTTTATTTTATTTGGTAACAGTTTATTTTACAGTGTCCTTGTTACAAATGTTAGCATAACATAGTAATAACAGTAAATTATACATAATTACATGCAACTAACCCTCAACCAAATCCTAATCCTACCCTAACCCTTTAGTAAGTACATGTAATATTACTCAGTACTTAAACAAAGAACACTGAAACAATGACACCTTAATATAAAGTGTAACCTTATATATATATATATATATATATATATATATATATAGGGGAGAGCCGGGACGGTTGAAATACTTTTCAGATAAACATAGTTTTCTAAGATAAGGTTACAGATAGATTTTTTTTTTTTGTGTGTGTGTGTGTGATCAACGACGTGTTCTCTTACTATCATGTGTTATTCAGTAGAAATATAGAAGGATTTAAAAAGTACAAATTTACTTTGAAAGGGAAATGTGCTTTTTTTTAATCGTCCCTCCAGAGCGAGGCGATTGAAACACAAGGGTGGGACCAGTGGCGGCCTTAAGCATCTGGGGGCCCGTTTCAATAACTAATATGGGGCCCTACCCACATAAAACATAAATATAGAGCAGAAAAAGCATGCATCAATTGTATATTATTTTATCACGTGCATTTTCAGCTTCATGAACAGGCAGCTCAACATAGAAATAATCCGACGTTATTTGATTAAAACATATATACAATAGCTTGTTTGCATATGACGCCACTGCATTGCCGTCGTGCGAAATGCAGATGGAGGGCAGGAAGTGATTTGTTACATTTAGGAAGCACTATAACAAACTCAAAATTCACTTTAAAGAAAGGCTTTGTATAATGTTAACTTCAAATAAGAGTAATTTAAGGGCGAGGCTTATTCCAATGTAAAATGCTGTATAATAGGTGGTTTGCAGTCACCTGATTTTGATGATGCGTGAAATTCAGATGGAGGGCATCATCGTGTGCACTGCACACACAGGCATTTTAAGATTCGGCCTGTCCCGACCGCGAGTACTGTCCATGATACGGTTTCCCTGTCGGTAAAGCCATGTACAGTATTTCGCTGGGCAGTTCTCTGCATTGGTAGTAGCTCCTCCCTGGACCTACTGTAGTACTGCCCCACGGATCAATCCACCACATGCTACCTGCTTTTTTGTAGGGTGTGGCGTAGGACCAGGCATGGTTCCCAGCATTAACAATACTGGTCATGGCTGAAAATAATGGGAATCGAGATCCGAAGCACTTTCCCGTGAAGTATCACAATAAGAGAAACGGCAGCTACGACCGTCTCCAGAGTAAGCCCTGTCCCTTCCATCCCTAATGGAAGACTACTCTCCTTGGGCTTGCATAGGGCGCTGGGTAGGTTACAACTGTGTGAGGGCCAAAAGGCACGCTACGGCTTGAAAGCATCTGCGTCTCCGACACTCGTAACCCAGTTCAGTGGCTGTGGCCTGTAACGTAACGTCTCCATTCCCTCCTTTAGGGAACGAGGGTCACATCAGTAGCTGAGAACCTTATTGTAATTTTAATCAAATAATTGCAGCCTTTGTGAGCATAAAAGACTTCTTTGAAAAACAAAGAAAAAATTCGTCAAACACACAAAAAGGAGAAGTCAAACACGTGAAAGTCGCTTAAAGTTATATTAATCACACTTCACTTATTTCACTCCTAAATTGAAAACCACAACTTTAAAAAGACATTCAAAATTCCCAAGTGATGGTGTAGTGGCGTTTACTGCCAAAATCAATGATGGGCATGCCAAATCTACCTGCAAACATTGTACCGTTCATACAGAGACACAAAAGAACAAGTTTGAAAGTCTATTAAAAATTATTTATTTATTTTGATTAACTAGCTCCCCGGGCCCACGTTGTTCTTCTCCTCATGGTTTATATTTTGTCATCACTCTGATTGCACAGTTGTTCAGGCAGTTTCAGATGATGGACACTGTTTATTCATTGTGTAAACTTGCCAATGTGCTTTAGATTTTGGATGATAAATGTACGTGAATGTCATTAAATACTGTAATGTTCTCAGAACAGAGAATTAAACAACTGAAACCATATTCTGTAAACTACATTCTTTTAACACAATTAATGTAGGTCAAAAACAGGATACATGTTAGATGAATGAGAAAATGCTTTTTGCCAACCCACACTTGACTATGACTGTAAACTGTAGCTTTCTTTGTTAACGGTACAATTCATCTGTAGATTGCGATGAAGCAATAACAATGGCTAAAAGTTGAAACTAGAGTCAACATGGTTTACCGAGAAACAATAAAAATTGCTTGTAAACAACTAAATATAGCACATTTGGCAGATGCTTTTATCCAGCTGCTGACATTCAAGCCACTTGACAAGTTTCGTTTTTTTGTGTGTTTAACTGGAGAAGTTCGACCGTCTCTGTTTACTGGTGTAAATGGAAGGATAAAAGAATATACTGTTTTATATTATAAGATGAATTATTCAGTGTCTTCCACAAACGGGGACCGGAACTGGTTATCTTTGGAGAGCAAATAAAAAAGTGACATGGTTTTATGAAATGAGGTTAGGTAAATTGTATGCCTAAACATTCAATATTCACTGCAAAACTAGCTTTTTAAAATAAACAAATAACAGAAAACACAATTTTTTTAAAAAAAAAGTCTGTTTAATTGTTATATGGAGCTTACTATTCTGATGTTCTGTATGAGGCATCTGACTTGAATATTTAAGTGACAGGATTTTTCTTTTATACTGTCATACTCTATTGTATGTTTGTTGGCTTCATTTATTTAGGAGCCAGTCCATCTGTACTCAGTTATCTAAACTCAATTTTAAAACTCCTTGTGAACCAGATTTTATTGAATTTATTTGCCATTTGCCTCAGAGGGGTGCAACTACGCAGACTACACAAACCAGATGTTTTCCGATTTATAGATCTGTTGTAGGGTATTTGTAATTGTCATTACCGATATTAAGCCAAATAGATGTAAAAGTACACTTTGTGATTCTAATTCTATCATAAATGTATACATTTTTGATCTTTCTGTAATAAAGAGATAATTTTGACAATCATTTGGAACAGAGGGGTTTTGGAATTGGCTGAAAGAAAAAAAAAATAGATAAAAGGATTTAATTTAGTCAATCTCCAAATTCAATTTGAAAGCCACATATATTTCAGCTGGGATCACTGTTCTCTGTCTGGGAAATAATAGTTTGGACCACTAAGCAGTTGAGCGTCCAGTGGAGAGCTATAATTGGGCTGGTGATCCTGACTGCTTACAGGATATATGACTCATCATATCTTCTCTATCTCGCACCATTTCCTGTTTATTTCCTACTGAATTAAATGTGCATGATTTCCGTAGCTAATATTTAAACCATCTCATATACGCTCTCTGTGTGATGTGAAATGTTTCACACCTGAAGTGTGTTTTGCAGTGGCTGGAATAACTGTGCTGAAAGTAAAATAAACAATACATAATCAAATAGACAAAATATTGAGGTGAATTAAAATGAATTTAAGAAATAAATTAAAATGTAGAATTGCTATGTACTGTAGATTGTAGAGGACTAAAAAGAGCACAAATTAAGTTTTCTCTTACAATGAATGTCTCGTGCAACTGATGCCGTCAGGTGATGGCAACATGTCTCTTAAGTAGCTTATAAATAGACAGTTCACCCCAGAATAGTACATACTTCTGCCCTGTTGTGTAAAAAAATCCAGTGGGTCAGCATTGTAAAATGCACACATATGGGTGTCACATCCCCGGCTGTCAAAGTCAAAGGGCGTCCCAGTCAGCATCCTTTCCTCTAATGCTGAGGTCAGTGAACATTAAGGGGGTGGAACATGAGCCAGACAGGATCTATTAAAGTATTGCATCAGATATGATTCACATTTGCCTTATGAAACTGAGACAGGTTGTTTTTTTAAAAGTCACATGTTCACTATTCAATTGTCCTTGGTAAAACATTGGTAAACGTTAATTCAAATTCACCAGTGTTAAAGAAAACACTTAACCTAGGACTGTCAGTTCAAATAAAATGTAAATAATAATAATAATAATAATAATTAAATAAAAAGGTTCATTGAATTTATTACATGAAATGTTTTGATTGATTGACAAATTGAGTTATGATGAATTAGCCTTAAATTCGTACTGTAATCACATACTGTATGAAGAGTTCAGATGCAAAAGCCTCTAAGTGCCATTTGAAATTTTCTTCTAGAATGATCATTTTTATCAAGCTTGTATATTTAAGTTCAGTGATTTCACTTAAATGGCAATGATAATTACCTATTAATTGTTATTTAAGTGAAATTACTGAACTTAAATATACAAGTTTGATAAAAATCATCATTAAAGAAGAAAATTTCAAACGGCATTTAGAGGCTTTTGTATCTGAACTCTTCGTATATACATTTTTGCAAAGAAAAGCTCCCAAAGATAATTCTGTGAAAATACGTTATGGTGGCATGGGTGAAACCATTGAACAGACATTTATAAAGTGCTTTTGTTTTATTTCCATTTCAATTAACATAAAGCAACAGTCCACAGAAATCCACCCATTTAATTAAATTAACATGTTAAATTGACAATCCTAAATCAAACAGAGGTTCTCAAAGACAGCTAACAAGCAGCTGAAAATATGACCAAACCAAGCATGTATGTTGATGTGATAACACATTTGAAAGCAATTATGCTGCAAACCACCTCACCAAATCCCTTAAAGTAAAGAGTTGGCTGCTTAAATGCAGTGTAAGAACTTCATATCTAATTGCTGGCATGCTAATTGTGTCCCACTTCATTGCGCCGAGTGCTAAAAACTTGCATGGCTCATAAAGCACAAGAGATTGAATGGGCTGATTGGCTTCTGTTCATGATTTCATGGCTGCTTCTTTCCATCCATTAAGAATAATTTTATTTATTTATTTCCTTTTCAATCTGTTTTTACGTGACTTTCCTCTGACATCTCACAGCCTAAAGAGGCCCACATTACCACTTCAACCTGAAATTCAGTATAATTGAGAACAAGTGTTTTTTCGACAAAATTGAATGGGAGCTTGATTGTACAAACAGTTGGTAATCTGATCTCATTTTGTAAACACAAATTTATTTATTTTAAACTTTATTTACTCGGAACATAATCTTTCGGATGAATAAATGGCAGAGTATCCTAAGAGCGCCGCTGACAGGATATACGGCGTGTTACAACGGTGCGTTATTCACATTATGAAACCGCTGCATATGGCAAAAAAAAAATAAATCTCTGCCAAGAAAAATAAATTAAATGTATTAGCCAGTGATTTATGTCCTCCCTGGAAGATGCTGTGTAACATTTGTAAGATGAAAAGACCAGAGAAATCAGGCTACTTCTTACGGCTTTGCTTTTGTCAGTCTTCTCCTCAAGGACAACTAGTTGCCTTTGGCTAAGCTGTAAAACCTTTTGCTGAGATTGGAAACATTTTATGGTATATTCAATATCCAGGATTGGTCAAGGGATTGGCTGAACATCTATATTCAACAAGGCGTCAGTTAGGTGACGCCTTGGGGGTGAGATGGGCTGCTATATTTTGCATATACAGTAGAACACAAAAGCAAGACAAATCACAAATGAGATCTCTTCTAATATCTCACGTGTCTCTTCGAGCCTTTCAGAGATGTTGACAACATTGAAAATAATTCATTCTGTAGGTTCATATAAAGCAAGTGGATGGATCCATCATACACTGTAAAAAATATTGTTGGTATAAATTAAAAATGAAGTAACCTTGCCTTAATTTTAAGTTCATTGAAATGGAAAAATTGAGTTAATATAATAACAATGAATGAGATTGATTTAATCATCAGAAACTCAAAATATTACATTATCTGAACTACATAAATTATTTAATTTGATTTGACAAAAGAAAAAATGTTGTTATTACAAATCATGAAAATATTTTTTTACAGTGAATTTTTCAATATTTTATTTTATTTTACACCGTTCCGGCCTTGAGCTCATCCTCTAGATTTACATGAGCATCATACTTTTGGGAGCATTTTATTTAGTGTGCAATTTTACATGATGTTATAGTAATATTAGTATTATATTATATTATATTAGTTCAGTATATTATAGTGTTAAAACAACAAATTTCTTCACACAGCTCACATAGAGATGACAAGTCATGGACATGTCATGGCAACTCTCGGAGTGTTTGGCATGGTAATAGATTTGGCAATGTTGATATGTTTGGCCTTGGCAGAATAGATCTGGTGCACTGCTGCTGTTGGTTATGGCTGCTGCTAAGCGAATCGCTACTGCCAATACATACACGACACACTGCTGTGAGCAAGTAAGACATGCTGCTGCTGTACAAAATTGCATCCATGAATTATCCGTAGAAGATCTATACAGGTGGAGCTGGGGAAGGTGGGGGGGTTTCTGAAAGTGAGCTGCACTGCTATAAGGCACTAGCTACTGACACAGCAGGATCAGCTGTTATGATGTGATTACGAGCAGGTTGAGTTTAAAGAATGCGCGCCATCTAGAGTTTCATGACAGAACTTTGTATTTTATCTACAAGGGATCTAAATGAATTCTTGATATTAAGTGTGTGTTAAAGTGCCATGGCAACTAGAGGAGCAGCTGCTCAGCCTGCACATAACATCGCCATTGTTTCCTCTCAGCGGATCAACAGTATCATAAAACAGTTTTCTAAGTCAGCAGGCCACGAGAATTCCCAGAATCAGAGACTGGCAAAATTCTCAATTGGTCCGTCTTATTTCTGCTGTAATAAATACTGGCTTACAGACCTTATGCAAGTCCGCTTTACCTCCGGTGTATTTTGTACACTGCTGCCACAGCAATTTGGTGCTACAACAGACCTTGTCCTCTTATTTCTATGTTTAGCATTTTGTCTGCACAGTGTCAATTGGGTAAATGTCCAGACTGTCTCCTTGTTCACCTTGGGATGTGTGGTCTGCTCAGCCATTATCACACTGCACCTGTGCTTAAGTCAAAGTGTCATGGGTTCAGAAGAGAACAATGCTGTCTATAGAAGCATCTCGCATTACTATGCTTGGATGCTAAACAAGCTGATGGTAGGGATCTGCTCACAGTCAAACAGCTATCGCCATATCACGTTTAATTCAACTGAAAGGATGAAATGGGGACATTATTAATCGCTGCGCTGGATATTTCTATTTCATTTTATTTAATTAAAAGCCCTTTTGCACACACACTCATTTATAACATTTATCATCAAGGTGGCTTTGCTTTGTGCCTGATGTAAAAACATTTAAAACGCAAGGTATAAATATAGAGAGAAATTAGCTTTTAGATATTTTACATTCCAGACAAAACTGGAGCAAACCTGCTTTTAGGACAGTAGACAGATCAATCATATAGTTAGACTGAAGGAGAATTCACCCTCGCCCTCACCTGTTTTTGTCATTGTGGAAATGTCTACAAAGAACACAATCTATTGATGATGATAAATTCTGGTTGTTCATGTTAATGAGGAGTGTTTCACTTTGGGAGATTGCTGAGCTAATGCGTCAGTTAGAAGGCTTTGTGCACTGGACACACTCGAGTACATTAGGCTGATTGCCGCTCCTCAGTTTATACTGGACGTTGGCAAAGGCATCAAATGGCGTCCAAACATGAATGCTGAAAATGAATTTTCGATATTTGTAGTTTGTCTTGTGACTTTGTGACATTGTATGACATGTATGTCTAAAATATTTTTGAGTTGTTTGGTTGTTGGTGGTGATGGTTGACATAGCTGGGTTCGATGACTCATTGCTATGGTTTATGGGAATGTCAATGCAATTAATCCTCTCCTAAGTCATAGCCAATCTGTAAGGTTGCTACCTTAAAGTGTTATATAATGCAGTAGATCTCATTTGGTTTTATATTGATTTTCTTTGTATATCCGGAGGTATACAGGATCAACAGATTGTTTGTTCAATTTCCCCCTGAAACCTCTTAACATCAGACATATGTGTCACTGGGGATACGTTTGAAATTTGTCACCATCTTATTGTGTGCTGTGGTAACCTTACAGAGCCCACAGGTTTAAAAAGCTTTAGATGGTTATCTGGCCTTGTCAATTGGAAAGACAGACTACAAACAAGGTTTTATCGCAGCACCGTACTTTGTTTAAATCTGTGGCCATTTATTGAGTGGCACTAAGACTGATGGATAGGTGGGATCTTTTATGCTCAGACACACCTTTTTATTGCCAGACAATGAAGTCCAAGATTAATGGGGCAATCAAGGTGCTGCTCATGAGTGTTAGACCGCTACTGTTGACATCCAGCCCTAAAAGAGAGGCTTCACTTATGCAAACAGGCAAATATGGCATATCGTTTGCATGTGACGACTGTAAGGTCAAGAAAAATGTTGTCAGGTAACCTAAAAATTTGCTTTATGTGGTAACTAAATTAACTGGTTTTATTAAAATATAAAATAGCTATGTTCTAATATTACAATTATGGCCAATAATTTGTTTTATTGGTTGATAACTAATGTATGGCCATTATTAAAATGTATAATATACTGTCTAATTACATTTCAAATCAAACACTAAAAACTCAAATGAATTATGTAAAATGATAACAACATTATATATGTGTATGAAAAATGGATATGCATTATCACACACGCATTATGTATGTGTATGAAAAATGGATATGCATTATCACACGCACACACACAATATTTTAATGATAATGTTGTCGATAATGTTGTTTTAATGTTGTCAGCTGTTCTAAAAATGTTCTTTTATGTGGTAACTTCTAATTTAGCTGGTGTTTAGGCAAAAATTTGATATTATTTGATAGTCAAATATTAAAATGTATACTATACTGCCTAAATAAATATCAAATAAAACACCAACACACTGTTTTGGCTTTTGCAGTGTGCATGTCCTATAATGACCATGGTTGACGGGCTTCATGTTGATTTGTAAAGTCATACAGATGTATATTTAACACCAAGCAATCTGTTTTTGATTTCTTGACACTATAAAATAGCACACACATTGTGAAGATATAGACGGGCTGCTTTTCATGTACTGCAGGTGTTGTCATTTGTGTTGCATACTGCCTAATTGCTTCATGCTACAGTACATGCTGAATGCCATTGATTTCACACATTTAAGCATGCCTTTAGTCATCCTCATCAAGTAAGTGATAGAAGGAAGCTGTTTTACTGTCCCTACGTGGGAAAATTAATGAGGAATCCAGGATGATTTATTTTGACCCATCAGCTCCATGATTGCATATAACATGACTTTTACAACTGCTATTAAAGTAATCTTCACCTCTTCCGACAGTGAAAGCCACAATACTCAATGGTCTCTCTGGTAACTCCATTTTCACTTATCACATTTTCAAGGACATTTTCAGAGTTTCTATAATTTTTACTGTTCATCTTTTAAGTGTCAGTACAGATACAAGGTTTTATAGAGTAATCTATCACAGTTTTTGTCAGAATCAGGGTTGAAATCTTCAACAAAATCTAATGAGTGTGTCATGAAAATAATAAATCTCTTGTAACGAGGTGGATCCTTTACTATAAAAGAATGAAAGTAAATCCGCACCAGCCTCATTGTTTAAGATATTTTTTTTACTTGCATGTTTTGTTTGTTTGCTTAAAATGGGGATTCAATTGTTTCTCAGTTCACTCCTGCAGCTCAACAGTTATTGATGCTAAGAATTCAGATATATTATATTATATTATATTTTGTAATATAATATATAATAATCTAATATACTTTAATATAATATATAATAATTTAATTATATTATATTATATTATATTATATTATATTATATACAAAACTCCTGAAATGTAACAAGTGCATGTTTTGGCCTTTTGCAGTGCATATGTCCTAAAGATATACAGGCTTCATTGATTGTTTTAACCATAGAAAGACATCAATAACAGCTTGTAAACAATGTCCTGTTATAATTACTTCAGAATGCTTGCATGGTAGATCTGTCAGCAGGGTTAGGGACATGCTCTGCCTTATCTCTGCGCTCACCTGACAGATCTAGCACATATCTCAGGTTCTACCCAGAAATGTAGTGGCCCTGGGATGCCCTCCCCCTACAAGGAGGGTCCTACACCAGCCAGTTCAGTCATTCCCTGCCGGTTCACCGTTACAGGGAGACGAGCTGATTGCTCAACAACAACTAAATCCAGAAACCCGTCTCAAGAGGCTGGTACCTCTAGTTTTTGACACTGTGGAAGATACTGCCAAATATCTCAATGGGTCCTGCAGACCACAGAAAAGGGTTATCAAATACAGTTGGGGTCTCGCCCACCCAGGTTTATGGGGGTCCTATCCACTGTGGTAGGCCCCGAGCAGGTTCTGGTAATGGAATAAGAAGTGAGAACCCTGTTGGACAAGGGGTGCATAGATAATGTACCTCAGGCCAGCAGGGATACCGGGTTTTACAGTCGGTATTTCATCATTCCAAAGAAGGATGGGGGGGTTGAGTCCCATTTTGTATAAAAGAGTTCTGAATGAATCAGTCATGCAACTCAAATTCTAAATATTAACCTTTAGACAAATCAGATCCAAAAACTCCTTTGTCACGATCACAAGGATGCTTACTTCCACCACATTTCCATCCTTCCATATCACAGGAAGTTATGAGGTTTGCTTTCGGGGGCAGAGCATACCAATATCAAGTTCTTCCGTAAAAAAAAAAAAAAAGGTTGGTTCCGGGTTGTTTGTCAGTTGAGCTCATGGGTCGGTAGGAGATTTTTATTTATTTTTATTCCCTCAGTGGCAGTAAGAAACAGTAGCTACGTTTACATGGACACAATCGAATTGAAATCAATACGATTGATGAATCTGATCAAGGTGTTTACATGAATGATAAATTATAATAATAAAAAAAATATTATTATAATTTTATTATAATACTGTGGTGTAAATCCGAACAATTGTTTGTTTGTTTTGGAAACAAACTGAAGAGGGAACGAGACTCTCACCTGCCATATCTCCGTTGTGTCTGTAAGCGACCTTACGAAGCTAACGCTGCTTTGTTTGGGCCTTTTTTTTATAGTTTCCTGGTTCATGACGTCACCTGCCTCTGACGTTCCGTCACACCATTGGACTGATTTTACAAGTGCTTCAAGACATCATCACGCAAAGCATTCCCTTAGCATCAATCGACGCAGCGTCTCGTACCCTCTTCAGGGAACCGAGGTTCCAGTCATAACCGAGGCGTTATTATTTATAACGATTTTTTCCAAGGGTTTTGAAGATATTATTTGAAAGTTAATAAAGACACAATGTTAAAGCAGTTGGATTTTATAAGCTTTCCACTAAAAACAATGACTTCTCTGTCTGCTTATCAGGCTCTACCTAACGAAAGCTCTCTACCATAATGTGAGAAATGGCTCTATTAGGATCTAATTAAGTCCAGATTTAGGTGATTGGGCTGGGTGACAGAGTGAAGAATTTTCCCTGTGTTAAAGGGACACAGGGGGTGCGAGGAATCATGTTGTCAGGATTTGAGTTGGTTTGATTGCTGACAGGCTCTTGGTGCGATGAAATTCACTCGAGCTCAGTGGGAGATGACAGAGATGGAGAGAAGGGGTCAACAGGAGACAATTGCCTTCTCATCGGAATTGGATTGATGAAATGCTGAAAATTTGTTCTCTAGAACACTTGGTTTTTTAAGTTCTTTATCTGGGATTCAATGTTAATTACTAAGAAAATACTTTATTCTACATCTTCGTTAAACTCTAAAAAATTAAGTTAACAAAAGGTTGTTTTTTTGTTGTTGTTTTATTTTGTAGTGATGCATTTGAAAAGCCATTTTTTGGTTCCCCGAAGAACCCTTCTGTGAACAGACTTCTTTTAAAATAATTACTTTTCTTAGTTTGAAAAAATATTCCAATAATTTGAAGAACCTTTTTTTTATTATTGTTGAAAAAATTGATGCTAAAGGTTCTTGAAACCATTTATGCCAATGAAGACCCTTTATTTTTTTAAATGTAGTTTATTTAACCTGTTAAGTTTCTCCTCCCTTTTTTGTATATACATGAAAATGCAGATTTCGAACTTAAATGGTTGTCATTCAAGAATGCTTTTGAATATAGATGTAAGATTGGTCTTGTTTTAAGACATTTGGCAGATTTTTGTAGAAGTGAAATAAATTAAGAAAGTGAAACTGACAAAAAGTTATAGAAGTTGTAGTTTATGGAACGGAGACGTTCCATCGGATGACGACAAATGGAGTTTCGCTTAGAGGCCTATGAACTTCGTGTATTACAAAACGAGCCAATGGCAAAGAAATGCCATTGGTCTGTGGAATTTGCATGGCGCAACTCCGCCCTACCTCGTGGGTATAAAAGGAGGACACCGGCAAAATGCGGATATGTTTCTGACTGAGCTCAGGCCACCTTGACGGTTGATGTACGCTACAGTGGCGGTATTGTCTGATTGGGCTAGTACATTGTGAAGCTGCGATTGACATCACGTCAAAGGAAAGGACTGGAGCGCCAAAGGAAACCCACGGGGCAATCCCCTGAACTCTCTGGGGTTGCAACACTGAAGAAGGTGATGTGGGGCAAGGACAGATAGTCGGCGCTTTGTTCCACACAGTCACCCTCAGATCACCCTGGCCACCAGCCAAATTAGAGCCTCTCGTGGAGGCGCTTGTTCGGGGTGTGAATGAGGGGGCTCTCACTCTTGCGAGGTCATTGAGTCTCAATCGTAGTTTTACAATGGTCATGTTCCCACAGAGAGAACATGAGTCATCCACGAGCACTGCTCTAGCGTGATCAATGACCACACTAGACAGCGCCCGTGCCCATCAGAGTCAGATACAAGTCGACTGCAACCAGAAGTACAGGGGCGAGGCATCTTTAAAAAGACGTGCCGTGTGCAAGCTCTTTTTTTCGTGTGCAAGCTGCAGTTTTTCTGTGAGAGTGCTGAAGTGCCCGTGGAGAAACACACCAACTGGCAAACCATGCACAGATAAGCAGGGAGTGTGCACTCACCAGTAGATCGCCGTCACACCAACACTGGAGAGTTTGCTCATCTTGTAAGAAGCTGACAAAATCAGAGATGGCTAAAGGAGTGAAGAATTAACTTGGCTTCGAAGCAAAAACATATCTGCATTCTGCCGGCTTCCGGTTTTTCAGTCCCTCCAGGATTTCGCGATGTTGAAATCGCAACAATCTACAAATCCCCATAAAATTCAGTGCAACTTGCAATTTTGACCAATCGCCGCAACTTTTCTGCAACTTTAACCAATCATTGCGGTCTTCTGCAAATCGTCGTCCACTTTCCTCGCACAGCAGCTCTCCTCTGGATGGGTACCGAAACCCGGTACTAAACAGGCCCTGGTGCTGAATGTTGAAAGACCACTGGATCGATAAGCTCAGACGTTATCGGTTCTGCTGTCGGTACTGTAGAAATTAGGAAAGTACACATGCTATTTATTATTGCTATAAAGACATTATCTTGATAATTTAATCTCGCCAGCCACTTCTATATAATATTGAACCATTTGTCTGTGATGCATTTTTGATAAAGAGAGAGAGTGTGTGTGTTTGTGTGTGTGTGTGTGTGAGAGAGAGCGATCACGCAGAGCCACGGCACGCACAACACACCAGCCGCTTAATGAGTGACAATGAGGTCACTTTAGCTCTTTGATATTAAACAACTTTTATTTTAGATTCCAATTTTGGCTTCCAATGATTAGAACACAGCACAACTTCATTCCCTTCATAGTGGTGCGCTGTCATTTCTCCCCAAAACCCAAACGTAACGTCAGAATCAGCACGATCTGTGATTTTTGTAAAATGCAGTCTCTACTGTTGCTGAACTGCAGGATGCGTTTGATAATAGAAAGCTAATAAAAGCACCAAAATTGAATATATATTTTACATTTCAAAATATAAAGCAATATTAGTTACGTCCTAAATGTTTTTTTTTTTCATTTTTTAATTAATATAACAAAAAGAACCGATAAGAATACCGTTAAGAATAAGCGGTATCGGTAAGAGTAGTAATACCGTTAAAACCTTTACGATACCCATCCCTACTCTCCTCACACAGCAAGCGACTCACTCTCCTCACACAACAGGCGATGCACTCTTTTTTACAAAATTGGTAAAAGTAAAACACATTTCAAAGTTACATGCAACATTATGCTTTGCAGCTAGGTGGGCATTATAAAGTGTGTTACAAAGTGAGCACATTTGTCACTGAAGTAAAGGCTGGACTACAACAGAGTGTAAACAGTGTTTTCTCTGGGACATGGTAAGTCCCTTTGGGGTGGACTTTGGGCTTTTCGCTTTGTAAACCTATATGTAAATCTTCAGTTCAGGCACGCATTCTCTTTGTAAGCAATTAGACTTGCTTCGTACTCCAAGACTCTTCTCAAATTAAATCTAAACCTCTGGACATGAATTAATTTGAATAATGAAATTAAAATGCCTTATACTAGGCATTTTAGGTCTGGTAAGCTTTTGAAGTCGAGGCTATCATTATAAAAATTCGCAAGTACAATGATACTCCACACGGCATACAAAAACAGGTCTCTTGAGAACTTGACGATTTAGCTTTTTTTATGTGTTTGAATGTTGAGAGAATAATAATGTCAGAAGTGACTTTCTGGTTCCACATGGTAAAACTGATAGTGTAGAGATCAAAGCCTCTTAGATTAGTTGTCTGTGTATTGTGTAATGTAAAAGTATCTATATTACATGAGCATGTTTGGTCATTTTGGCTCTTTCAGGTTCTAAAGTGCCATGAACAAGAGGAAGATGAAAGGGGACATAAGCCTGTGCTCAAGGCAGTATTCTTTGGATATCTCCACTGTGTAACTCTGCCTTCAACACCCCACCTCATTACCTTGTCTGAGCAATGGATTTTCCATCAAGTAAGTGTGCCTCTTCCTATGCCATACCTTTTCACACTCTCTAGCCTAATCACACTTTATCTTCACCTTCCAATCTTCAACCAGACGGAACTGGATAATATTCTGATTGTTCCAAACCAAACCAATCTGACTTCTGACCTATAATGTTGCCTGAATCATAATCATAGACTGTTCGTTAATTGGCCAGAGGAGAAAAGCACTTTTGTGAAAAGCACCATATAAATATACTTCACTTGAGTTGATTAGTATGAGTATTAGGGGAAAAAATTGAACATATGGCAACACCCTTTTTACCTGTATGCGACAGAGTAGAGAATACCGGTAGGAACTTCCTGAACGGACTGTTTTTGAACCCCCTTTAGAGGGTGCGAGTACCCGAAGCACCGAGGGTGGTGGGGTTGGCAGAACGGCCCTGTGAGGACACAGAGATGTATCCGGCACCGTATTCTGAGGTGTGTACTGTCCCATCCTGGTTAGGGCTGCCCTCACAGGTCTGACGCTAGAGACGTCAGGACCTTTTCTTTTGGGCCGAAGCCTTCTTAGCTAGAAGAACGGTCCTCAAATCCGGCTTAGGCTTCGAAGTGTGAGTGTTGAGTTTTGCGACTGTTTCCAGTGTTTCTGTGAAGGTGCACAATACTTTTTTTCTGAAACACTCTCTTTCTGTTGAGCACGAGATGAGGAGCTTGACGGCTGGGGCTACTCATGCCCAGCAAGACATGGCGGGGAGAAACTTTTTGAATGCCTCTGATTGTTTTTTAACCTCCTGAAAACTGTCAACTACGGTGCTCACTGCATCACCAAAGAGACCAGGAGGATCTACTGGAGCATCAAGGAGGAAGGTTTTATCCTTCTCCTTAATCTCAGCAAGGTTTAACCAGAGGTGTCTCTCAGTAGCTACAAGGGCTGCCATAGACCACCCAATTGCTATAGCGGTCTCCTTTGTTGTTCTGAGAGACATATCTGTGGCCCGACACAGTTCGCAAACCTCATCGAGGCCCCACTCCCTCACTCGTGTCTAAGAGAAGATGCTGGACTGGGTGACAGATAGCTCGCGAGCGTCTGTTCAGCCCAGGGGATCGACTCATAACCATATGTGGTAAAGTTCAGGTTCAACTTGTGTGTATAACCATATACTTCAACTTGTAGAACCATATACTTCACAAAACTATCTCTTTCTCAGTAACCAGCATCTCTCTCAGCCTCAGGTTCGTGCACAGTTCCAATTTTAACTTAACGAGAACCTGGGTTCCCACCAGTTGACCAAAATAACTACAGGTATATTAACTATTAATAAGTGCACTATGCCTCCACCAGGAATAATTAAGCAAAACAGTTTCGCGCACACACTCCAAAAATGTTAAGTTAGTTAAATTAATTTGGATAGTCAATAAAGCAAAGAATTACAAAGCTTTAGTATCACTATTATGAAACACTTTTTTTAAGGTTAAAAAAGGGAGTCCAATAAATAGTCTTTGAATGAAAGTAGTAAAAATGATTCACATTATGGATGTGAAAGGCAGTGACACAGCATCAGATTAAAACTCTGACTGAATCTTCAGCCTTCAACGGGAACATGTGTCACAAGCTGGGGTTAAAACTTCCATCTTTTTTGTAGATGATTGCTGACAAGATATAAAGCTGCTTTATGTCCTGCAGCTATTTTGGTATTTGAGACCATTATCAAACAGCTTACGTCCATATGCCTGTTTTTGTTACAAAGCCGTATTGATAGGAAAGTGAAATATGCTGAAAAATGTTCCTGTGTATATTGAACAAAGTATTAGAAAGACACACTGCTGTGGGACACATAGCTAACCCTGACTTTAAAATCCAATTTCATTAACATTCCAATGCATCATTTATAGTATCTATTTTACACAAACATCAATACAAAGTCATCACCCACACACCTCAGGTTAGAGACTCTCCAGTCGGCTTTATTGCTACTCGGATGAAATGTGCATATGCAATGCAGACCTCCCAGGCACATATAATTCACAAATTGAGAAATTAAATTGATGAACGACCAGAACGCAACTAGAATGACCAATGCTGATAAAGCATGTATAATAATGGAGTTCATGCTAGATACTCTAAAATTCATGCAAGCTATAATACCATGCATGCTATGTGGGTTATTTATGCAAAATGCAAACATGTATTCAAGTTTAGAAAAAAGTTATTATTTAATAGAAATGGAGAGTGAATATAAATAATAGAATAAAAAAGGGTCTGTGCTGGTGACAGAATATAATCAAATGACACCAAAGCCACGCCTTGAGCAAAGTAAATGTAGAAATGCACGTTTCTTATTAGTTAGCATGCTTGCGCAATGTTGACTGAATGAAAATAATAAGAAAAAAAAAACAGTTTTAATTTAATTATGGATAAGATAACCTTGCGCCTGCAACTGTCCTTCATATTAGTTTCATATCTCATATTTGCAGCCGTGGCTTACTCTGCTGTTTTAATTGTGAACTTGCAATCAATCATAACTTTGCAATTATTTTATTCACAACACTGTTTATAATTTGTTTCAGTATGCTGAAATTAGCAACTTCATACAGTACAATCAGATGCATAAATTGCTTTACTTTGGATTAAGAATAAATGTACACACATGATATGAGCAAAACTAATTGTTTTGGAATATTTTACATGCTCTATAAACATATATATTTTTGTACACTTTAAATTTTGTGTCACAGTAAATTCCAACATTTAAATGTGTTCTGTGTTCTGAGCTTAAATCAGCCTAAACTGGTTTCAGCAGTCTATGATGACCAGCGTGGGTTTTCGGTTAATACCAGCAAACTATCTTATGGTTTAATCTGTTTTTTACTCATCATTACTCACTAGTGGAAAATGCCTGTGCAAAATAATGCCCGTGTGCTTCTTTTCGCAATATATTTAGCGATATCTTTTGCATTTCTGATCCAAACAACATCAAACTCGGCACTGCACTTACTCGTGCCGTAACAAGACACTTGTCTAGTTTGAGATCCATCAGACTGGTTCGAGAGATATGCGATTAACAGACACACACACACAAGACGTTACAGGAACGTCTGTCTGTCTGTGCACAGACAGACAGACGTTCCTGTAATTTATAGATAGATGTAACATGCCTTAATATTGACTGCATGACTAATTCTCTTTGAATCTAAGCTCCATCAGGTTTTTGAATTTACTTTGAGGATCCTCAGGGGCATTTGTTAACCTTCACTGATCTGTGATCTGTACACCCAGTCCTTTTAGTGCCATGCAGGGTCAATAAACTGTAAGATCCGCTTTGAAGAGATGTATTAAGGGCTTTCTAAAGGTGGTCATGTGATCATCAGAAATAAGAAAGAACTTCCTAAATGACCCACCATGCAAGGTCACCAGTCTATCGCAGTAGATAACTATGGTGAATACAATAAAATTGGGTTAGAAGTGAGCTTTATTCATTGATTTTTTTGCAGTGCAGTTTCTCCTTAGTTTTGAACTATTTTCAATGGTGGAGAAAAACTTAAAGTGCAATATTCTGTCAGTTATTTACTGTTAACAGTTGTACAACACCACACTCAAAGTCATTCTGCTGGTCTGAATATGTATTGTGTGATATTAAGATTTAATTTGGCATGTGCTTGACTTTTTGGTTTCCATCCAAGTTTTATCTACTTAAGTTAATGAAACATTCGTTCCTCAAGAGATCCAAATATATAGTGTGACTGATGACACACATGCCGCCGAATTTTAACTGGCACCTAAGTCTATACTATTGACATTAAAAAGCTTGTCTTGGATTGATGTTTAGAAAATGACCACCGCAGCCTCAGCTCAAGCTATTTAACAAATGGCTGTCGCTAAGACTTTTGGTGGAATTGGCTGGCAGCGGAGGAAGGAATCATCTGCTAAAAGAGTAAAGGTGAGATTGAGTGGTTGTAAATCATCTCATAAATCTTTTTTAAGGTAAAAGAAAATAAGATGAGCTCCAAGAGCTGTTTATCAGGCCAAGGTCACATGAAACAGGTTTGAGGTTCTGTTCCCAATTTATGGCTTTATGGCTAGTCATATCACTGCAATGTATTCAACTGGTCTTGTGTATTAAAGTAAACAGGAACGGTCAGCATATGTTTGTTTTTAAACTCTTGTCTGTTGGTAGCCTCGCATAATTAATTGTCTTTTCTGGCGAAGCACATGATTAGAAGCACTCCAATGGCAGCAGTTTCTTGTCAGCTGCCTTGACTTGAGGCCGCTCGTGTTTTGACAGGGTCCTGACATCAAAACTGCCGTGATTACAATTAGACGTAATTGAGATTTTTTAAGTAGATGCAGGGTGCAGCAGTATTGATTAACATGTTTCATCTTGAGGCACATCACAGCAGTCTGCGAGACAGATGGTGGCGTGGATTGAATCCACACTGTGCATTGAAGGATGTTTGAAACATTTCCCTGCTGAGGACACTTTGGCAAAGGTGAAATGTGAGCTGTCAAATACGCAGATGACAGAAGGAAATGGAGTTCATGTAGGTACATTCAGAGACAGTAAGTCTTAGATGTTTTACCTCTCTGCTATACATACTTTTTCCAGATAAACAAATTTGTAAGATATTCATTTTCATTTGTATCTAGAATTTCATTTTGTAAAGTATGTCATGGCGTGATTATTGTCATGGCACATTAGAAGGAATATATATATATATATATATATATATTGAATATATATATATTGGATATATATAAGATTTGATCTTCACACCAATCACACAGTTATAAACCAATTTCTAGTTCTATAAAAGGTTTTGGATGTGGTAGAGTTTGTCAACTCAAGGCATTTAAACATTCTCGGCACGACACACGACACCCATATTGGCCAAAATTGATGTCCAGCCTAAGACTGTTTCTTCGCTGTTTATTTAAATATTATTAAAAATTAGTTAAAGATTTTGTAAGCATATTTCATAGTTGTGCTTGGAGTCAATCATTTTAGAAAATTGTAATAAAGTCACTAGTCAATGTAAGCCTACGATTTTTCCTGTCAGCTTTTTGTTTTTCTATCAATTTTTTGTTGCTAAAGCTGTAGTTTGCCTTTTTTGCCAAGTTATTTTATCAGATAAATACCTTAACCAAGTTTAGAGTTTTGTTTTTCTTTCAGATATAAAATAGTTTAAGATGAAAAATATTTTCCTCATATTTTGATTGTTTAAATGTGCAATATGTAATAATTTTGAGTCCATTCCATTACTATGTTTTTAATGGTGTATAAAGAAATTACTTAATAAACTGTAATATTTTTTATTACCCCGTTAAAGCAGGCAAATTCAATAAAATAGTTTCGCTTCTTCTCGAAAATCGTTGAAATTTCTCTACTTTTGTCTCTTGGCGCTTGACACACCCACATTCTGTCGCCAACGGACACTGTCGCTCGTGTCGCCGGAAGTCGCCAGCGCTCCATTGAAATGAATGGGATCATGTTGCATTGTTCCTGCGTGTCGCTGGTGGTGTGAACAGGACTTTAGAATGAGACATTTCTATCTACATAACCGCGGGCACCCCGTAGCTTCTTTGGAAGGGAGGGGTGAGCAGTGGGCTGAGCCCTTAGTGCAACTCGCAACCGAACCGCTAGATGCTGCTAAAAATCACACAATATGTAAGTCAAACAAATATCCTTTCCATATATCACTTTTGACCACTACTATTTTATTAGATGGTGATTTTGACATACAAAACAAAACTTTAGAATGAAGTAAGCAGATCATTTGAATTCATACAAATTTGCCACTATAGGTCGCTGAAACATAGTTACAAATTGCCATTAGATTGTGTTACAATATTATGTTTCGTTTTGCGACACACAACATAAGCATTTTTATAATTTAGATTTGACTTTTTTTTTTAATGCACAAAAAAACATTTTAATTAACCATTTAATCATGCACAAGGCCACTGATGTGAATTTAGGCTAATACAATTCAGAAATATCCCATTTGAACTATGGTTACTATGGTAAAACAGAGTCTATACACAAAAAAACCCTACATTGGCCTTCTAAATCAAATCTGCATTATCACACTATGAAGACGTTTTATCCAGCTGAACTCTTTCCTTTACTATTGTATTGTAAGCTAATTGAATCCAAGCTTGATTTAGACAATGTGGAAAAATCAAATATCCATTAGGTAATGTGTATCTCTAACAGAAACACTGATGACCTTTTTATCAAGTGAAAGTCATTTGTGACAGTGTGCAATTAGCACAATGATGAACTTGATTCTGCAATCAATGATAAGAAGAAAGACGACATCTGTTCTGGGACAGGTTTTATATTGCATACACGCCCACTCTTTGGCGTCCAGAGTAATGTATGACCCAGATCATTTTCCAGGCCAGTAATGTCATCATTGTAAAGCAGTTATATCCTCCTCTAACCATCTGCTGGAGTTTGTGTATTCTTGTTTTGTTTTTGTTTTTTGTTTGTTTGTTTAAAGCGGTCTTCTCATTTGACTTGACTAATAGATAAGGGCCAGGCTTGAGAGATCTTGGCTACTGTCACTGGATTGCTTTATTGTTCCATCCATATTTTCAATGGCTTTTCACTGGATTCACACCAGATCTAAATGAAATTATAGAGAGCTGAGTGGCTGTAACCTTGCTAAAGGCGAAATACTTATTAACCTAAGAAGCTGTTTCTTTTTGTCTAATACAATACGAGGGAGGATTAGCCTTTTTAATTTTCAGCATGCACTTAAAAGTTAAATCAAAGGAAGATTTCAAGCATTTGTTTTTCTCCATAAAGAAAATGTTGTACATTTGGGTCAATGGCAATACATTTTATTTTGTCCCATCTTTTAAGTTAATAAAAAATCATGTACAACGTGTATGTGCTATGACTTTATTACAGCTCTCATATTAAGACATTTTTCACAGTATTTATTTTCAAATTCACGTGGTGCAACCAACATGAAGAAACCATAAAACAGGAAATGACATCATATGACTCCAGATGATCCCATGACTGTGTGCCAAAGTCAGCAAAAGTATCTTATGTTATGTGGAATGACTCCACAAAAACTTGTATATTAATTATATAATAATTATATTATAACAATATGTTATAATAATTAATAACATCTATAGAAGGGGGTAAAAAATGCATGACATTTTTTAATATGCAATACACTACCATATAAACAACGCATTCTCACCCCAAGGCGTCACCTTTGACCATGCTTCAATATTTGACGTTTTAGGCGCCCTTTAGCGTCACTTACATGACGCGATCCTACGGCGTCATCTAACTGACGCTAAAGGAAAGCGTCAGTTAGAGGACGCGGTTAGGTTTAGGTGTGGGGTGGGGTGGGGTTAGGGTACACGCGATCCTAGGGCGTCATCTAACTGACGCTAAAGGGCGCCTAAAGCGTCAGATATTGAAGCATGTCCAAATGCTTCCCAAGGCGTCAGTTAGGTGACGCCTTGGGAGTGAGAATGGGCTGATATAAAAGTGTGTGGTTTCTTTAGACAATGCTATAATGACATTTTGTTGCAATATATAACATTACAGTAATTGATCCCAGTAGTGCTTTATTGAAGGGGGTAACAACTGCATGACATTTTTGAATTTGCAATACACTACCATATAAAAGTGTGTGGTTTTTTTTTTTGAAAATTCTTATGACATGTTGTTGTAATATAGCATAACAGTAATTGATCTCCAAAGGGCTTTTCAGCCATTCTTTTATGTCTTCATTTCATAGTCTAAACTCATCAAAATGAAGGGGATAAGAGGCACTGGAAATGTGCAGTTTTGTATTTGCTAGCATTATGAAACATTTCTGATTTCATCCCTTGACATTAAGTGTTTACACTTGAGAACAAATATGTAGCTCGCAATGAACTGAGTATTCAATACTGCTGATTTATTTGCGATATGAATAATATTAATGTGGCAACAGCGTGATATCCAGTCCATGGTGATTTGCTCTTTTCTCTATCAATATTGGAGCATGACATGAAAAATGCCTGCATTTATTTCCATAATGACAAAGATTTGATGCTGGCAAAGTGAAGCAAAGCACATCTATCATGGAAGTTCTGCATTGTTACAAACAATCTTATCAGCAGCTGCCATCCACATAGCAGAGATAATGTGTGAAATGTGATTAGGTGGAGCTGCTAGTGACTGTACCTGACACTGATAATAATAGAAAACCTTTGAATATGATTTACATGTTATTGAATAATACCATCAAGCTCATTATTTTCTCTTCTTTCTCAGGAAATGTAGCTAAGCACATGTATTCAGGTATAATTTACTCATTTGTTTAACTTTATGTCCTGAGATTCGGACATCTTAAAATCATGATGTTTGCTTTGACATTAAGACATCAGCCCCTAAATTTTTCATTTGTGAGCATTGGCGGAGAGGTGGTAATCCAAATGAAAGCAGTTTATTATTTTTTTATTAAGTTTATTATTTTATTAAGTTTATTAAGTATTATTTAAAGCAGTTTATTAAGAAAGATAACTGGATAGTCCTGGAACAGGAATATAATCAAAAAACACAACTGAAACACAGGGGTATATACACTGGAAACATAAGGGCTAACCTGTCACAGGTGAAGGATATTTGAAACTATGGTAACAAATGAGGGTAATTACTAACGAGGGCTGTCACTTCATGTTCGAAAATCGATCGGACCAGCCAACACAAGTTTCAAAAATGAAAATAGGGAATCGATTTTAACGGCTTCTTTTTTAACCAAAAATGTTTTAGGTGGGCAGATCAATAGAGTACACAACATGTAGGATGTTGGAAAATAGCAATGTATTTTCTGTTAACCAAATGCTTTTTAATAATAATAATAATAATAATTCATTACATTTATATAGCGCTTTTTTTTCTGGAAACTCAAAGCGCTTCACATAGAGGGGGGGGATCTCCTCAACCACCACCAATGTGCAGCATCCACCTGGATGATGCGACGGCAGCCATATTGCGCCAGAACGCTCACCACACACCAGCTTACTGGTGGAGAGGAGACAGTGATGAAGCCAATTGGTGTATATGGGGATGATTAGGAGGCCATGATGGACAGAGGCCACTGGGCAAATTTGGCCAGGATACCGGGGTTACACCCCTACTCTTTCGAAAGACATCCTGGGATTTTTTATGACCACAGAGAGTCAGGACCTCGGTTTAACGTCTCATCCGAAGGACGGTGCTCTTTTGACAGCATAGTGTCCCCATCACTTTACTGGGGTGTTAGGACCCACACAGACCACAGGGTGAGCACCCCCTGCTGGCCTCACTAACACCTCTTCCAGCAGCAACCTGGTTTTCTCAGAAGGTCTCCCATCCAGGTACTAACCAGGCTCAGCCCTGCTTAGCTTTAGTGGGCAACCAGTCTTGGGCTACAGGGTGATATGGCTGCTGCTTTTTAATATTCGCTATTACTTCAATGCTGGTGAACAAGCATGCCATTATTTGTTACTTAGTGACGTGTGTTCAAGAAAGACAGAAATGCACAGATTCTGCACAATACGCTGCATTTAATATATCATGAGGACTCAAGTTGCATTTTGTGCTAATTCCACACAGATTTGTCTTACACGAACTTCCCCACCAAAGTTAGTAAACATAGAAACACAGGAAATTGGCTAGTGGTTTGACAGCGTTACACGCCAAAGTTAATTACCCACATTTGGTAGGTTGGAGGGTGATAATTTTAATCCCTGAATGTTGCACTCCTGTTTTTCATTGTGCACGAAACGTAATGCCAACAAATCATCAGAAATATTGCTGACTTGTGCGCGTCTCAAGCGCGCTCTTTACCTTCGTCCCAATGCCTGTTAATTGTCTGTGGATTTGCCTATATTTGGTGTTGAACATGGAAACGTCTTTAGACATGGAAAATCGATTTTACAATTGATTTAAAGAACACTTATGTCTCAGAAATCGAACAGGATTGTTTCACAAAAGTGAGAGCCCTACTACTAACTAGGGAGACTTAAGCCTGGAACAAACCAAGCCGACGGCATCGCACTAGCGCTGATGAAAGCCGACTGTGTTGTCGCCTCGCGTCGGTGTAAAAAGCTGCACTTGAACACACTGAGAGAAATGAAAGCTTTAGCTTAAGTTCTGTCAGGAAGACTCAATCAGCACGTCATGTATTACCCCACATCTATCCAATCAGGTGTTAACACTCACAGTATAAAAGATTGGTACTTAGATTTGTCTGAGTTCGCAGATGCTGTCGCTGCCAATTACCTCCATCCTCCCCATCCACCACCAAGATGGTACCTTCCCCTAATTTATATTTAAATTATAGCGCTTTTTCTGGGTACTCAAAGCGATTTACATGGAAGGGTGATTTACATCTCCTCAACCACCACTGATGTGCAGCATCCACCTGGATGATGCGACGGCAACCATATTGCGCAGAATGCCCACCACACACCAGTTTATTGGTGGAGAGGAGACAGTGATGAACAACTCTTCCAGCAGCAACCTGGTTTCCTCGGGAGGTCTCCCATCCAGGTACTAACCAGGCTCTGCCCTGCTTAGCTTCAGTGGGAAAACATTCTTGGGTTACAGAGTGATATATTATGTAATGACTTAAACACTCAATCGACCAGTAACTATTTGCAGTTATTTATTGCTGATTACAGTTATAGCTCCATTCACCTCACAACACTGTAAAGAAACATAGGGACAAAGTGTTCATGAATTGAACACAACAAAAACATCTCCTGAGTGGGTTTGGAATGATACTTCAACATGGCTTTGATGATAGTTCTCTCTTCTGTCCCCTTAGTGGTCATTATTTGTGCTGTTTGAAACCCGGTAAATTGAAAATGCCTGCTCAGCTCATTCCATGCCATATGGTTAATGTGTTCAAGACAGATCACGCTTCTGTAAAGCCAGGAAAAATGCAAAATGTTTGGCTCACCAAGCTATCACATCTCTTATTCTAAAATTGATTCATATTCTCATAGGTCAAAGAAATTGCACCTTAAAATTATCCCATTACAGATCTCTGCCATTATGAGATTGCCTCTGGCACATTCACTGAAATAAGCCATTATGCACAGAAAGCAGGGAGTCCGTTTTTCATCAGTATTCATGATAACTTCCATTGATTCTCGACCACCCTAATTTTAAAAGTTAATTGTGTTAATTAGTTTGAAAACCCAACAAAGAATGAGTGCTAAATTACAATGACTTTAAGTAAAATTGTACAGTACATAACTTAATGGCTCCATGTAACTTTAATAAAAATTAACTGTGTTTTTGGACTGTGTAAAGCGTCAACACCTGTAGATGGCTTGTCTTGATGTGTCGGAATCCATTTCTAATTAGGGGCACTTCTAGTGCTGATTGGAAAGGAACCTATAGTATGACACTGGCACACACTGCAATTTACTGTAATAGTTCTAACAGAAAGACTCGGAAGAATAATTCCGTTACCAGTAAACAGCTAAGCATAATATGAAATAAAGATATTTGGCGTAGGCCCGTCCATTTTATGCCTGTCTTGCCTGAAGACAAAGGCAGTGGCACAGCCGACTGCCCCTTATGCGCCAGGACCATCTTGGTGGTGGTGTTGGCGAGGGTGGAGGAGAAGGGACATCTTGGTGGTGGAGGGGAGGATGGAGGTGAATGGAAGCGTCAGCATCTGCGAACTCAAACATGTGTCACATGACAAGAAACCAGGAAACATGACTATGACTAAACTTCAAAATAAAAGACATGAACACTAACAAGACCCAAAACCAACTTTGAAACTTAGAACACAGTTTGTCAATCATGAATTTTCATGATTTTCCTTTACTTTACTGAATTTTCCCTTACTTTCTAATAAATGCAAGTGCTTCACTCTGATGAGCAGTTTATGGAATTCAACTCTGAAATGTCATCTGAAAATGTCTCAGGTTACTACTGTAACCATAGTTACACTCTGAGATAGGGAACGAGAAGATGCGTGCACATTGTAATAATTGTGTTTAGAGCATTGCAAGGTCAAGCTGCTGTTTATGTTGAAGAATAGTCGCAACCTTCTAACTTCAGCAGGAACCTGAGATCCTCCAAACAGATCTTGTTAGCTGTCCCTCGCTCTAGATTTAAGACTATCGGAGACTTTGCTTATGAGGTAATTGCTCTCCATTTGGATCTAAGATTGGTGGACTCTGTGGACATTTATAAAAAGCAGCTAAAACCCACTTGTTTAAACTAGCTTTTGCCTAGATTGATTTTTTTTTTTTTGGATTGTTTAATGTCTTTTATTCTTGTTTGTGATTTCTCTTTTATATTTTGGATGCACAGAACCTTGTGACGCTTGCTCTGGTAAGGTGCTAAATAAAAAATGTGTTACTAATACATGCAATTTTTACCTGAAGGAGCAGTCTAAAAAATGCTGGGTTGTTTAAACCCATGTTTGGGTCAAAAATAGATGCCACCCAACTGTTGGTTTATATTTTGAAATGCATTTTTTTTAAACCCAATTGTTGGGTTTGTCCATATTTGACCCAAACATGGGTTGAAATAACTGAGCATTAGTGAGCTGTTTTTGCTAAATAATGCAAGGTTGATTCTGAGATTTAAATGTTTTTAAGTTGAAAAAGATCAATTAATGTACAGTAGGTGTAGGTTGCCACATGAAGAATCTTTAGAGTAATATTATAATTTTTTTTTGTCTACAAATAGAAATTCAAATTTTTTCGTTCTGAAGCCACAATAAATTGACTGAGAATCTGTTTCATATTGATATTAATCAAATTTGAAACAAACCAACAACAACAACAAAAAAGTGTACATTCTACTAGACAAACAACATCCAGAAAAATGTTTGTATTTCTGCCCTGGCTAGAATGCTGATGTTTAATTTAAGTCATCATTGCATGAGCTGAGGAAAAACAGGAATAAATAAACATATTCAAGGTGACAACTAGTTGTCATCTCACTGAGTGCAGGGAGCGTGCATGGAATGAATTGTTGAGAGGAACAAATGAGATTGGTGGTGGAGAAAAGGCAGAGCCTGTGATTGGATGATAGATGAGGATGGTTCAGTGGTTTCCTGTCTGGCTTTTGGACTGTGATGGATGGTAAAACCAGGTGTCACCTGGGATTGCCTTTTCCTTACCTCCACTCACGCCCTTCTGAAAATTTGCTCTGTCTCGCTCTCTTAATCTCACACAAACAACCCCTCCCCTCCCCCAACACCCTCATCTGACTATCCATCTCTTCTTTCTCAAATTTCTTTTCCAACTTGTTTGTACTGCAAAGAAAAGCTATAAAAAAGTAATATCGCACCAAATAAGAGAAAAGATATGGAGTCTGTCCTATGTGTTTCAATTCATAGCATGAATCCTATTCTCCAGTGCTACAAAAACTAATCAAGAAATACGGTGATGCTGACATTTACACGTGGCCATGTTAACATATGACAAAAATAGTATGCCCCAATTTGATTAGTTCATCGCTCTGTTTACGTGTAAGCAAATATGGGTATAGATGTATTTTTCTTTACCAGTTATTCTAGGCACTATTGTTAATAGTTAAAGGGACACTCCACCCATTTGCATTAAGATTTCTATTGTTAGAAATCCAGTCTAACACTCTCTCATTTTCCCCTGAGACGAGATAAATCCATTATTTACTTTTTTCACTTCCACCTACAATGACGCAAAAATTGTCCTTTTACGTCATTGTAGGAGGAAGTGTAAGAGGGGATTTCTGGAAAGACTACAAGCACTAGATCCCACCCTTTCAAACACGCCGATAGGGGGTTGGAGCTAATGCGCTAACAGACCTATCACAGATCAGTGCCAGTGCATTTGATTTCACAGACACTTTTTGAAAATATGGACGATGGTAACTGAATACGCAGACAGATGCATTATGGATTGGGTTGGGTACTGAAACGCGGTGCCAATGGGAACTAGTTCCAACATAAATGGTAATAACCAGACTAAATAAGAACGAAAATTTTGGTGTCTGAGTCTCTGTGTCATGATCGAGGCGCACACACGCAAAGTCTCTCGCTCTCTCCCTCATGCACGCACTATGCGGTTTGGAGCAGTCTGATCTGTCACGCATGCACGCTCTTGCTCACTCGCTCTAGATTCCGGGAGATTTTAACTAATTTGCGGGCATCAGGGAGCCGTTGTCAATATGCGGGAGACTCCCGGAACGTCTGATAGCGAGGGAATTAATGAAGATGCCAAAGACAAAACACTCCAAGTAAAGGTTTGGCTGCATTTCATGGGTAAAATTACGCGTCAGAGTAAGTGTGCCGATAGAAGCCCATATAGAATCTCGCCAATCCATTGGCTGATGGTGTGGGCGCTTGACGCTCTTACGTCGTTATATTATATTAGCTCGCATTATCTGATTTCATTGTGCGAAATGCACATATGGGGATTGTTGTCTAGAATTGACAAGCACTAAAAAGTCATATTTTCTTTTATCGGCCAAGAAGGACCCGAATTAGAAATTTATGATACTATTCTAATAATTTCACTTAGATTTTAAGAGTGCTGGCCTGAATGATTAGAATGTATAAAGACAGGAAAGAGGCCACACTATGCATAAATTGTTTTATTTGCACAATTTATACATAGTGTGGCCTTTTTCCTGTCTTGATACTATTCTTCTACATATATGACCCACTTTCAATACATATTCATGTCTCCAGCGGTGGAATTACCCTTTACTTTTAGTTACTATATTTTGTTAACATCTTGAGCCGACAAACACTTTTAAAACAAAACATTCGCCTTTGCCATGCCAGATTGCTATTTACATGGCGGAATTTGCAAGTGGAAAAACTGAACATTTCTCCAGAGTGCAAATGGATATGCTCGTGCGCGATGTTAAAGTGCACCATCTACGGGTCAAGCCATATCTTTATGTACACAATATCCCTGTGTGTTTAATAAACAGAGTGTTTGGGCGCTGTCGACCTGCCTGTAGGTGCACATTGCAGTCAAAAATGGCACAGTCCATTTTAAGTTGCCTCAAAATATCAACGCACCAACAATGCGTCTGAACACACCTCATTTTCAGACCAGCATGCCCATGGCTGCAAATGTATTTGCTATTTAAACAACGTGGCACAGGACGTGAAAATGGTAACTAAACCGTGCTGAATCTAGCAAAAAAAAAAAAAATGCTATAGTATATGCTATAGTATAAAGTAATGCAGTTTAATTGGTTTTGGTTAAAAACACATGCACACAGATGTGAACAAGTGAATTATTTAGATGCTAAATGTAACGTTGCATTGAAAACAAAGTCATTGGCACATATGTGTTATTGGCATCATGCTGCCACCACATTCCAATTCAAAATGGATAAATATTTCAGCATCACTTTGGGGTTCCATGACTGATATGGCTTTGAGAAAAGCTCATTGTTTGCCTTGTTGTTTTCCAGGTCTGTGGTTGTATGGAATAATAATTGTTTGCCTAAAGCTTCTGATTGCTGGGGCAGCC
Source organism: Pimephales promelas (assembly GCF_988280905.1). Lineage (NCBI taxonomy): Eukaryota > Metazoa > Chordata > Actinopteri > Cypriniformes > Leuciscidae > Pimephales > Pimephales promelas. The sequence continues at coordinate 17,761,923 of NC_142781.1, read as the reverse complement.
GATACGTCTTTATAATGATACAATATGATGTGATTGAGCTTTATTTTCCTGGAAATTCTTGGTGGAGTAATGCTGATCTACTCGCTGTGAAGAAAAATGAATATTGTCAGATTGATAATGACATCAATGCTTTTGGTTCTTAGTTAATGTAATCGCAATTTGTTTAATAGCTGGTTAGAGTAATTATTCTTTTCATTTATCAAGCATAGCCAAGAATGGACATAAATCCTAATCTTAATTTTCTACAGGCCACTAAATATTAAAATTTCACATGTGAGTTGCCTTTATATGCGACTGCAAACTTTATATATCAAAGACCTCATTAGAATGATATCTCAAAGCATTCTGAGGGAAAACAGGCTTTTGACAATGTCTAATGAGAAGATGAATGCATGCTATATTAAGAATTTAAAAAATGTGTGTGAATATGTTACAATCATTATGAGTAGAATCCCTCCTCATTGCTGTTCCTTTCAGAATCTTTCCTTTTTATCTTCTGATAACCTTTCTTGTTCTTCTGGTGTGCCTTTAACCCTCAGAAATGATGGCGTTAGAAGAGAGATTGTGTTTGGTGTCTCTCTCAGATCATTTGTCTCATGTGTCACCTTCAGTTGGAGTGTGTAGAGAGAGTGATATTCATCCCAAACACGAGGCACTGGGCTTGTCACACTCTGTTAGGGCTGGCTGATGTGTTAAATGCCAGGTGATGTGCGCAGACTGGCAGCTTCTCACACCCCCTCTACAATGATGATACTCTGACATCTGTTACGCTCAAAGTCATCTCACTTCTTTCATCTCACTCTCCCTCTCATCTCCATCTCTCCCCTTCTCTTTTGGCTACTACATTTGCATTCAAATCTAGAAAATATTGTCAATTGCACAATAGCATATGCATATTATTACTAGACTGAATTGCCAAATTCAGAAAAAAAAAATGCGGGACAATCGTTGTTCTTTACAGGAAAATAGGGGACACTCAAAATAGGCTACTATCCTATCACACAGTATGTAATTTCAGGTTTGTATGTCTTTAAAAGTTTCTTAGACATAAACACATGTGTTTTGCTTAAAGGTGCCATGTGTAAAAATTGAGGTTAAAATATCCCAAAAATTAGCTATACACGCATCAAAAGAATAAGAGAAATAAGGTTGATGATGTCATTAAAAAAATGACAAGTTATTGTGCTGCCGAGATATTAACCTGAATTAGCGTGCTAAATTACTAGCCCCAGCCCGGCAGGTGTCATAATACCAGTTTTGGTCGAAAATTGACAGAATCTGAGAGCTGACATTTTTTATATATATCATAACTGACCCGCTCCGTCTAGTCTGTCGGTCTCCGTGTCCTTTTCTGTGCACAAACTTGATGTGTGGCGTGAGAAGTGTCAATTGCGAGTGTCTCATGGTGAATTCATGAGAGTTGGCAGATGGCGCTAGCTTGGTCAACATCAGCGAATGCTGTCTGTCAAATTAATTCAAACTAACTATAAAAATGTAATATGAACAAAACGAATACCGTAAAACTTCAAATAATAGTCTTGGCTTTATTTTCCCATATTGTCGAAATGCACCAGCTTATATTTCAGACAGGCATATATACAGCCTTTATAATTTAGAGTTGAGATGTTGTTCATTGAGTCTCTAAGCTCGGGATTTGACGTGTACGGTAGCTGCTGAGAATGGAGACGAAGATCATGACTGGATAAAAGGCTAAATTAGGAGTTGTTTCTTGCAAACAATGTAGGCTATGGATTCTAAAGATTTGGATTACATCAAACTAATATATAATTGATTTGTGAATTGATTTGTGAATTTCTGTTGTGTTTTATACGAGAAACGCTTTACTATATGTGTCTCACGGTAAATAAACTATATTACAAAATGGTTAAACCAGTAACGTTAAAGAACGTATTTTTAAGGTTTTATAGTGTATTGTTTAACACCATGCAGGCGAAACGAGCAAAATTTTAATATTTATGATGAGTATTATATCAATAAATGCGACTGAAAACTTAATTAATAAGACAGTTGAATGCAATAGAGTCGAAACATAATGCTACGATTCTAATATGCATAAATTGTGATGCGTACAAATATGTACGTCAGTGGAATTGTTCATACGTAAATAAATTACGTTTTTGTGCTGTCAGTACGTAAATATTTTACGTTTTAGTACTGTTAATACGTCAGTATTATACGTTTCTGTGCATATAAAACGTAATTGTATGTACAATGATAGAACTACACTTTACGTACAAATACATAAGTATTCTCATGAGATCATGTTGCAGCTGCCTATAATCAAAAGTGACAATAAACACAATGTTACAACAAAAGAGTTTTTCTATTTTTATGGATGTAAGACTCATGAACAATCATTTTCTCGTTGTCTGAATTCCCCAAAACTGATTTGCCGAAATCAAAACCCGGTCGGACAGTGAAAGGCATTTGCCGTTAGCGCGAGGGAACGAACTTGAAGCGACCAGACAGCAGAGGATTCTGTCCGCAAATTAATCAATGATTTGTCCCAAAAGAATAACTAATTCTCTATTTAGTGTTCGTTATTCGTATGGTCTGATGCACATGAGTGTGGGCTGGGATTGGATGATGACCGGTGTCGTGATCATTCTCAAGTGCCATGTTGCTTTTGTATCAGTCAGTGGTTAGATCAGGGGTGCGTTTCCCGTACAACGAAGTAGTCGCTGATTCACTACCATAGTACGATGCATTGTTGGGAAAATCAACTTGCTAGTCACGACTGTTTCCCGAAACCCACTGTCGCAAAGTATTGTTCAACCACGTTGGTTTCGCACGTGGTGGAGTAACAACTACTTTTAATGAAACTGTTTGAGATCCAATTAACGCTAGATTTGTTTATATAAATTACAGACATCTGAGGATTGTTCTAATTGTTCTCAGTTGTTTTGCTTTATTATCAGACTCAATATTTGGCTCGTTCTTACATAGTAGAGCACGTTCGCACATGCGCGCTTTTCAAACACGTTGCTTCAAATCTTTTGACAAAATAAAAGACGTAAATTCCATTTGTATGTATTCTAAATAAAATACACCAGTTGTACTGAATGTCAGCTTGCTTGTTTTGCTCAAGATAAGGATTTATTACCTCCAAATGTCATGCAAAATAGAAACGATACCTCTAACCACAGGTCGAAAGCTGTTGTTCAAACCACACAACTTTGCGATGCTGTTTGCAAATGTTCGTTGGAACGATGGTTTCGGGAAACACCGACTTGTTGAACTATGCTGATAACGACAAAACTTGCGACCATAGTTGCCTAACGATGCTTTTGGGAAACGCACCACTGTGTAGCAGTCTATTTAATCGGAACAAGGGATCCCCCGTATGGGACAAATTCATTAGGCGCAAAATACAGGACATCCCGGCTAATTCTGGACAGTTGGCAACCCTAATTGTAATGATAAAATCATTTGCTTTAAGCAGTCAGGAAGACATTACAGTATATGGAAAGCCTACAATATATAATAATTGCAATCTTCATATTTCACTTGGCTGACACGCCTCTGCAACATCGCATGGCGGTCGGGGACAGTGCCTCTGGGATGGCAGACCGGGGTGGTGGTCCCTTTTGTTAAGAAGGGGGACCGAAGGGTGTGTTCCAACTACAGGGGGATCACACTTATCAGTCTCCCTGGGAAAGTCTATGCCAGGGTACTGGAGAGGAGAATACGGCTGATAGTGGAACCTCGGATTAAGGAGGAACAGTGCGGTTTTCGTCCAGGCCGTGGAACCCTGGACAAGCTCTATACTTTCTACAGGGTGCTGGAGGGTTCATGGGAATTTGCCCAATCAGTCCACATCTGCTTTTTGGATTTGGAGAAGGCATTCGACTGTGTCCCTTGCGGCGGCCTGTGGAGTATGGGGTCCGGGGGCCCTCTATGACGGAAGCAGGAGCTTGGTTCGCATTTCCGGTATTAAGTCAGACTTCTTCCCGGTGCATGTTGGACTCCGGCAGGGCTGCCCTTTGTCGCCGGTTCTGTTCATAATTTTTATGGACAGAATTTCTAGGCGCAGCCAGGGGCCAGAGGGTGTCAGGTTTGGGGACCACACCATTTCGTCTCTGCTTTTTGCAGATGATGTTGTCTTGTTGGCCCCTTCACATCAGGACCTTCAGCATGCACTGGGAAGGTTTGCAACCGAGTGTGAAGCGGCTGGGATGAAAATCAGCACCTCCAAATTTTGGTTTGGAGGTGCCCGGCGTCCCGGCACGTCCCACTGGGAGGAGACCCCGGGTAAGACCTAGGATACGCTGGAGAGACTGTGTCTCCTGGCTGGCCTGGGAATGCCTCGGCGTCCCCCTGGAAGAGCTGGAGGAAGTTTCTAGGGAGAGGGAAGAGGGCATCTCTGCTCAGACTCGACCCCGTCCCGGATAAGTGGAAGAAGATGGATGGATGGAAATGTTTATTGATGGGCTACCATCACTTCAAGGTTACCTGAAATCTGACTTGATTTAAATTAATTCTTTCATTCATTCTTTACTTGTGCTATTTATTGGTAGACCTCTCATGAGACCCGAGTCATTTCAAGCACTGATACCAGGTATAGTTTTTGTTTTGTGATTACTTGAGTTGAATTCTGTCGTAGTATTGTTTCGAATGGTAGTTTATCTGAGACTAGCATCTGTACACAACTGTGATGCACCCAGATGCTCGTTTAACAAGCATCATTTGCCTCAGAAGTAGAGAGAGCTGGAGATAGTGAGGTAATTGCCATCTGGTGCAAATCACTCAACGGAATAATTTTTTAAGACAGCAGCATAAGCTTTTACCACTGCAACTGTTTATGAGTCCAATTGCGTGTTTGCAGTTTTACATGGAAGAAGTTTGGTCACTGCTTTCATTCAGTCAGATTTCAGTCGTTGGTCATTATACAATTCTCATACTCTTTGGGATTCTAATAATTAAAACTACAGGAATCAGTTAAGGAGAGTTTCCAGATTAATTTGGCTTGATTTGAAACCACTTTGTTTCACTTTTTTCATCCAGTTAGACTCACAAGGATCTCAAGTTTGTTTTGAAGATAGGCAAGAGTGACATCTGCACCATATCCTCCTCTGTCTCCTCCTCTAATACCTTTTCGTCACCTTTTTTTTAAACTTTTCTTTTTACCTGCACCTATAGCTTTCCCTAGCTGCTGTGTACCTGATTTTGTGAAGGTTTTTCAGAAAATTCCAAATAGTGGAGAATTGTTATGAAATGAAAATTAAATTGATTCATACAATTATTTCTAGCCCTTTAGGGTTCCAAAGGTATGACCCAAAGCACAAATCACCCATTAATAGCACCACCTAATGTCAGATATGCGTGTGGTGCATGATTGGGACCATACTACTTGGAAAACTCCGGGGAGACACGCTTGATTCCTGCCAGTTCCATAGTGAGAGCTGTGCGGCAAATTAAATATATTATGAATTGTTTTTCCGTGTGAAAAAAAAAATGTAAATCTAAAATATATTAAATTGTGTTCTGAAGATAAACGTAGGTCTTACGGGCATTAATGACATAATTTTCATTTTTGGGTGAACTAACCCTTTAATGGATCTAGTGCTTTACTTTGTAAAGAATAGTTAGCTTAAACATTGCATTTAAAAAAAGCTTAACTCTTCAGAATCAAAAAGTGCTAGAACAGTGCTGGATCGATGATCAGAGGAGGTGTTCACAAATTTGTCTTAGCTGACAGAAAGTCAATAGTTGCCTAACTAGTGGATTTACACAGAGGAGACTGACAAGACGCACGGTGGCCCCAGGCCGACCCTGCTGCCAGTCGCTGGGTCAATGTGCTTCAAGCCACACACTATCAGGAGCTACATGAGTAATGGGCTGAGGGGCTTTGCTGGGACTGTTTAATTAACCATGAATTATTGCTGTAGCAACTCCAGCGACCAGCTCAGGAGGTCTCAGCTTGGTCCAGCTAAATGCGGTGGCAGAAGCTGTCATGATGGAGGGCTTGTAAATCTGACACTTGGGTGACAATTCAATGTCGGTTACTTTGGGGTCTGATGGGACTAAATCGTACATATAGGGGAAGATGGGGGAAGATGCTCCCTAAAAGGGGTCATATAATGGTACTTGCACTTTTACAAGTTGATTTTACCACAATGCGTGTTGGCAGTGCCTGTACACAACCATCATACAATGATAAAAATCCATGCAGTGTTTTTTGTTTTAATCTCATTATATGTATTCCCGTCACAAATCAAGCCATTTCACCATGTGACGTCACACGTCGCATAACCCCCCTCAGGTTGTTGATTGACAGCAGTGTTTCAACACAGACCCGCCCTGAGCGAGCTGTCATCATAGACTATAGTCCGTCATTGTTGATTCACGGGATCAGAACGGCGCCTAAGCGATTGTGTTGTTCTGTTCTTGGGTGCAATAACAAACAGAAATCATTTTGATGTTCTCAAATTTGAACCGCTGAAGACAAAGTGGCTGAGTTTTGTTTTCGATGGGAATATTCTCAACGATCAACGTCAATGCATTCATATTTGCGTGGAAAAGGTTTTTCATGACCATTAGTTGTAACGTCAATCTGTCAATGAACTAACGTATACATAAGTAAACACACAGCGTTCGTATCTCAATAATCTACCGTGCCAGTGCATACAAAGATAGATCAAAGTGACATCACGTCAACCAACCATTCAGCAACTACCTGTTTGAGCCTTTGAGCCCTAATTGTCGAACTTCTTTGCGGCCGTCATCTTGTTCCGGGTGCGACTCCAGTTCAAACTGATACGATTGCACAGATGTGTCCTCAGAGACCATAGACAGTAAAGAAAGACTCCAGGAAATTACAGTAAAATGTATGATTCTATGTGCAACAGCTTTCTGGTTAGAAATTACATCTATATATTCACTACTTATGTGCATTGCGGCATAATGACAGTAGCTTGCCAAATTCTTCTCAGAAACAATCTTACTCACTATGGAATGGATAGTACCAAATAAACAATGGATTCTTATTTGACAGTTTACAATGAAATACATTCCCTTAAAATTCACGGATAGTACAGTTTTCATTCCTCTAATGGAGACTCTGGATTGTTGGACTCACTCATGTAAAAAAAAAATTTAATGCCTAAAAGTCCTCGAATTTGTTTCATCCACCATCGCCTTTGACATATCCGTGACTGCCATTTTTATTTCAGTAAATTATACTGAAGTGACTGAAGTCTTTCAAAGGCTCACATGGAGTAATAGTCAGGGAAGGTTCACTGTGAGTCATAGTCAGACCTGGAGAATGAATTTAATAAAATGATGTGAATAGTGGGGACATGACATTGTAAGTGCACATTAACAAGGTTCTCCAATGAGGCAGATGTGCAAGTACAGTCTTTGTATCAGAGCTGGAACACTACTCTTCAGTAGTGTAGCCTATCCCACACCTCATTAGATATCAGCTTGAGCAATTTATTATGCTAGGAAAGGCAAAAATGTGTCAAAAGAAGAAAAATGAACACAGTACAGCACAGGCTAACTTGCAACTCATTTATCTATTGTTAACGAGAGCCTGCATAGAGCTGATATGTCTGCATTCACATACATACACATATATCATACAAATACTTGACAAGAAGCTCCCATCCATACATTAGCTTTGCAGGAACACAGCTGCTGCATGGAATGAACAATTTAGCTTAGGGTATTAAATATAAAAGGGTCATTATTTTGTGCATTTCATAGTGCTAAGAGTCGATAAGATTCTCTATTAACAATATTTCAACAATACACTCTATTAACGCATCTCAATAAAAATGTTAATGCATCCTGTTATCACTGTTGTCATATACTTGTAACCCTTTTCTTAACCCTAGTGGTTAATTTAAATGTGTACCAACCAAGAAACCCTGGATTCCCGGCAGTTGAATGGTGAATTTGCCAGAATTTTTTTTCTTTAAATAAAAAATTGACATAGATTCTCTTTTGTTTACCTATAGCCTACGAATTACGTAATACTTGTACTAAAATACTAAATTAAACAATTCTTTTTTATAGTTTCCCAGAAATTAGTACTTTGTTGATTGATTTAACTATCCAAAATCAAGAAATTAACTGCCAAACAAAAAAAGACATAACAGAATACAAATGTTAAGGATAAAACCTTTTTTTACATGAATGCAATAACCCTCTTTAAAAACAAAAACAAAAGGAACCACCTTTTTTAAATGAAGACAGATAAACACATACCAAATAGTATGTAAATTGTATATATTTTCTTGTATATGAAATGTACAAATCGACTTTCCAGTCTCAGAATTGTCAGTTTTCTCTCTTGTTTTTCTCACTTGCATTTTTACCTTTTTACCTTTCTCCTGAAACATGTAGAGCAAGGAAAAAAAAATGTCTCGGTTACTAATGTAATCCTTGATCCCTGAAGGAGGGAACGGAGACGTGACGTCGACGTGACGACGTTAGGGGATCACTTAACGTCATCACGTCGAACCTGAGTGACTAAAAGGGAACAGTATTTGCTTCAAATCACGCGTTCAGTAGGCCTATGCAAATTAGTCATGCCCCGGATATTTCCCAGCGCTTTGGCCTCTCATTTACACGAAAACCCCATTTTTATCACAGAAAACGATTATTTCTCAAAACTCCAGCCAAAGTGGAGATTTATGATTACACCGGCGAAAGGTTCTCTCAAACTGCTTAATATCTCACGCTAGGGGAAAGCCTCTTTTCCACTAGATAATGAAGCCAAAAATTATCCTTAATTTTGAATTAATGTAAAACACGTTTTGGCAGCATGCACACATGGGCAAGACGGCTCGCGTGCCTATTGGCTGTCCTGCGGCAACTGCAGCAGCCTATCGAGAGAGGTCCTTGGTGACATCATATCCATTACGTCACATCCCACTGAGACAGGCGTGGCCTGGGCCTAGAATACAGCTCGATGGGCTGATGTGATTTTTCGTCTCTTCAGCGAAGCTCACGCGTGAAGAAGCCATCTGAGAAAAAGCTGTGTACATTAGACCTTGTTTTTACTCGAAATGACCATTCCAGCATACTATTGTCACATGCCTGTCCTGTCTTGTGCTGCACATGGGTGTTTTGTTATTTCGGGCCATGTGCTCGTGCCATTGTCTGATCCCTCCCCCTCGTTACCTGTTCATTGTTTGAGTTTATCCACCTGTTCCCTCCTGATTAGTTTCCCTTCTTAAGTCTCCTCTTGTTTGCAGTCTGTGTCGGTACGTTCCGTGACAACTATTCAAAATTATCTGTGGGGCATTCTGAGCCAAACCCTGCATACACACTGGAGACCCATTATAGATATCCTGATGCGCAAAGGGCACAATTATACCAGATTAAGACAGACGATGACAAAAGAGTCCAAGCTAATATGATTGTGACAACATAAAACAACCATGCAATACGACATTAGATTCATATTTATTTTGCATAAGTGTTGCCATAGGCATATTTTTCCATTGAGCCTGGATTGGATTTACCTGACGATGTGGAAGACTGGGTCTCCCTTTAAAAACTATATTTATTGAGAAAACTAATGATAAAACTTATAAATTGCTAATTTGATGGAAAAGTTGATACGGAAAATCTCGTCTTACCTCAAAATATCCCGTCCCTGCAAATGAATATGTTTGAGTTGTCAAGGGTCAAGGGAAACCATCCCTCACAAATTGAAAATTGCCTATCCTGTCTTCATAAACATACAATTTTCCCTCCACAGATGGCTATGGAAGAAACGTTGCATAAATCGATATGCACTGTTAATTCAGTGTAGCAAAATGCCGTGAAGCAGTAAAATCTATTTTTAAATGTGTACATGCATGAAACACTTGAAGGCCAATTTAAAACTTGAGAAAAAAAATATACATTTCCACACAGCTTCCTGTAGTTCTTCAAGTGTCTTATGAAATTAAAATATTTAAATTGTTATTCATGCATTTGAAAAAGAATGATATAGGCCACAGTTTTCCCATTATTATTGTCTGTATAAGCCTGAAATCCCATTACTGGCACATCACATATTTCTGAGGCGCAGTGTTTGGAATCTGGTCCTGCCATACTTCCCATACATCTCAAGGGCAGAATCTGAAACAGCTCGTGCCCAGCAGATAAAGTGGAGAAAAAATGGTTCACTGGCTTTTGATCAAGAATCTGAGGAGTTTGGATCAGCTTTATAATACTCTTCTGTTGACATTGAGGAATAAGTTTTGAGCCCATTTTGAGGGTCAGAGCTCTTATTTTGAAGCATTTAGCAGCTGGCTTTGAATTTGAAGTCCCTTCTTCTCAATGGGGATTATGTCACTACAACGCTTTTACTAAACACTGAATCCTCCCCATGTGTTTCTCGTCTCTTGCAGTGATACAGGTTCGTGCTTTTCTCAACAAAAAAGAAAAGCTACAACAGAGACCAAGCCTGGTGTATTTTCCATTTATGACCATAAATAGTTCAATTTCTTTGTCTCTCATTACATGATAATATCCCTAAAGGAATTTCACAATATTTGTGTTCATTCTGTTAATTTATCTGTTCATTTATACATTTAAAATATGAATATATACCATTCTGTGTATAAACAATCTAATTGTGCAAGGGATAAATTAATATTTGTATAAATTGTTCTTCATCTTTGACAGTTCTATAGCAAGAGCAGTGCAAAAAAAAATTGGCAAAAACTGGCAGACTTCTTTTTGGTATTCACATCAAAACGCAGTTTATTGTAATTAATACCCCTAAATATTTATAACATTCCACACACTTCTCACCTTTAATGTATGTATATTGGGAAGAATTCGCTTCAGTTCTGAAATCAATATTCATATCTTTGGTCTTAGATACATTCAGCTGCAGACAAGCATCACCACAGCATTTTACAAAGTCATCAACAACTGGACCATGACACGTTTAATTTTTTTCAAAGTTTTGAAGACTCTCTGATCAATTTTCTCTTCCCCCCGGTTTTGTTTTTCTGATGTGTTGATGGTTGACAGGAACTCCGTTTCCACAACGATTACGTATTTCCGTTTTTTGGGAAAAAGGTCTATTATTGCTTGTGGAAAGCAGGTTTTAAACAGATGTTTTTGTTTTGTTTTTTTTTTGATCACGCCAGCGGTAATTCATTGACTGACGATGAATTGATGGAGAAGAGCATTTAACCCAATCCCTTGCATTGCATTCAGCATTCAAATCCAATTCAAACCTTCAGTAATAAACAAAAAGCTTTAGAATTTTGAACTGTGAAACAAAGAAACAATATAACCAAATGAATCTGCACTAATAGGCCTCTGATTAAAGCACATTTGTGACAATGATTAAGTGACTCTGTTCAGACAGTCCGATGTTCTTGCTTCCAATGAAACTGAAGATGCTCTTTGGATCTTCTCAAATGATGCTTGAGAGCATGATCATCAGGTTTTACACTAATTTGTGGAGGCCATGCAGATGGAGTGTTACGGTCAATAAAGCAAAAGAGGGACAAATTGAAGACATTCTGAAATTCATATTAATTATCTATTTTTTTTTTATTATTATTATTATTTTTTTGCCGGATTCATGTTATATGTATCTCTACAGTACAACCCACAAAGGACACTACAGTTTGGGAAAATGGATGGAGCGCCATAGAGACCAAACCTTTTTTCCATTTCATTAACAATCCAACTCAGTTCAGCAGCGCTGTCAGGGTATAAATAAATGTCTATAGAATCAGACAGATCTGTGTGGCATGACTTTGCCAGGCTCCCAGCCATCTTCTGGATCAGGGTTATGCATGGTTGTTTCCATGATGAAGTTGGTCATGGACCTATTCACCAGCTGTTGCCAATTCCAGAGCCAGCAGCTGTCTGGAGAGAGAGGAGAGGAAGGACATGAAAGGACTAACCTCGCTTTGGGCTCTTTGTGCTCATTTTAAACTTCTTAAGAAGCCTCATGCAGAGTCTTCCCAAAGGAACACATAAAGACAAAGATAAAGAGCTAATCTATGTGTTCACTGAAAATAAATGAGAAAACACCGAATGGAAATAATTAATTAAAGCTATTAATTAAAAAAAAATCGATTATTTAGGATTTTGGAGAAAAATAGTTAGGTCTGTAATCAGTTTGTTTCTGCCTATCAAGAAATAGATTTATTTGCATATAGTTGCCGTCTCTGGTGTTGCCACCTGCCATCTTTAATTTACGTCTCTTGTTTCAATATGGAAAATAGTCAGTTGGCAAATCGAATGTACACGTGGAATCAGAGTGCACTTTGTAAAAAAAGAACGAACAAATCTGGGGAAGGATGTTGTTCACCCAGAATTTGGACACCACTACGAAATGGTGGACACCCAATATAGTAGTGCACTGGCAGCAGTTTCAGACAGAGCATATGAATGAGAGAAAGTTCACTGTGCAATATGGTGGAATATGTACCACCTTCTAAATAAATAAATAAAAAAAATTAATCACCATTTGCTAAAGTCATTGCACATTTTTTTGAGATTTCAGGATTCCCCCAATTAAGTAGATCGGACATCGTCTTGGATGCCTGAATCAATTTCTATGTTTCATAAATAAGAGAACATTTCTTTGATTCAGAGATAATTTTGCAGGAATCCGAGTTGCTGTTTTGGATTAGAAGTCCATGTTCTAATAAAATACTGACCTGCTCATGAGAATCACACAACTCGGTGTGATTTCGTTTCCTTCTGAATAGAGGTTCATTGCATGTATTACACAGGGGACATGTTCAAAGGCACCCGTCCAAACTATCACCCCACATTACTCTCACTATTGATCGCATTGATCCGCAGGACTGTTAAAATAGGTAGAGTGTTGCATCATTTTTTCAGTCACGGTCTAACCTGATTAACCTCTGTAAGTGTATGTTAAGATGAATTACACTCCACAGCACAGCAGTCCATGGCCACCATCGATGCACAGCCTTCTAGATACAAGAGTTAACCAGAGGTCAACACAGATGTATCATGCATGTCAGCCATTTACAAGAGTCTGTATGCAAAATTATAGCCAGGGTCTGAAAGCTCAATGCAGTGGCTGCTTTATGTGGCTGCTTTAAACGATAGAATGAGGCGGTATAGGAAATGCCCATGGCTACGTCATGCTTCCGCGGTCGCCACACGAAAAATACTATTTAAACTTAATTTTGGGAAAATATTTAACAAATACAGTACAGTGAATGACAACCATCCATATATGGTATCCCAGTTGCTTACATTTATTGGCATTATAGTGTTAAGGTATTAATTTACAGAGAAACAAAAGATGATAACATCTGCTATGTCTGAAAACATTATTTTTGTCTTACATTTCATAATAAACTTAGACAAGCCCAATACCACTCATTTTCAGTCAGTTTTATTTTCGTGAATTTGAATATACCGTATGCAAAGGATTGTGGGTTATTTAAAGGGATACTTCACCTCTGGAAAGATTAATGTGTATTTAAAATGGGTCATTTATATAGAAGAAATGTGAAATTATTTTTGACAAATACAAGATGAATTCGTCAAGCAGTGAGTATGATTGTGTTGCCCTCTCTCTTATTGAAAAGAGAAGAAAGAGAAAATATTTCGTTTGCGTCCATCCAATCCTGAAATTGCGCCGAGAGGAAGCTCCTCCTTATCAAGGAGTTGTGATTCAAAATTTACTTCAGAATGTCAGTGGAAAAGTTTGATGCTGGAGCCACATTTTAAATACAAGACCACCAATTTCCGTGAACCAATCGATTCTGAACAGAGACTGGTAGTATATCTAAGGTATGGACACACACACACATGGCCTGGTGGGCAGTCAGAACAGCTGTATATAGGCTGTTATATATTGTGCCCAAATAATACATTGGCTGCTCAATCACACCTTTTAATCAATCCGAAATTTCAATCTGATTGAAATGGGAGGTTTATAATTCAATCGAGAGAAGAGAACATAAACACTTCGAATTGAATTGAATCGAATTGAAAACTGAAACTGAAAGCACTGCGCATATGTGCAATGTGCGGAACGAGCTCCAGCCGGCCCTGAATTGTCAAAAAACCTCTCAAAATGCTGGCTGTGGATGCGAAAAACGCAGAAAATCGAACCCGATCCGAATTTTTTTATGACGGACGAAAGTTTCAGAGGCGGTGTGCAAGCGTGATTGACATAACTTGAAGTCAATTTTTTTTAACGTGCAAAAATTTCGGATGCGAATTTCGGACACGGTGTGCAATGGCCTTTACACTATGTGTACATTCTGTAAGTGAGATCCCACCATCTATGGGCGGGTAGAAAACATGCGGAACAGCCCCTAATACTGAGTGTAGTCTTTAGCCTCTGGCCGCAAAATACTCCGATGACGCAAAATGACGATACCCGGTCTGTTTCAGTGTTTCAGTCACCACCTCCGATGTCTGTATCTGCCCGATTCTTATTTGTTTCTTGTGTTTTGGATTGCCTTGTTGGATTTTTAACCTTTGCCTGGACTGGTTGTGAATACGGATTGCCCAAATAAATAACTATACTTGGATCTCTCTTTTCCTGTGTGTGTGCATCGTGACAGAAACGAAGGCTGCCTTTCAAGGATCCTTTGAAATGGCCTTCAGCAATGTTTGATGACATGGCTGCCGAGATTTGCAGCCTACGTAGGATCCAGCCTTCTGAGTGTATAAAGATCATGAATATTTAATGAGGAAAGCAATGACCAATTTCATGATTTGTTGACTATTAAAAACTCACTGTAAGATTCCACTTACCCCTCCCCCGCTTTTAAAAATGATTGTCTTTTTTTATAATGATCTATTTTTATGACCTTACCGCAGGGTTTAAATAACCCAGGATGAAAAGCTTGTGGACTGGATGGCTTTTGCCTTTTTATTTAGACCTTTACAGCACTGCACTAGCCATTTTATAACCACTCATGCATGAATTGTGATTTCTCGTCACAGTAGATTTTATTCAGTTCAAGCCATTAAAACTGAATGTTGACTCAGTATAGGCCTGAGCCCTTCAGTTAATGACCATCAGTGTTGGGAGTAACGCATTACAAAAGTAATACATTACAGTAACATATTACTTTTTGCTGTAACGCAGTAGTGTAAGGCATTACTAATCAATTTTCAGTAATATTTTACTCGTTACATGTTCAGTGAGGCTTGTATTACAGTTGTATTACAGTGTATTGTCTGCTTTTACTTCTAAAAGGCAACAGACTATGTGAAAGTTTTAAAGCAGTCTTTTAGTGCCAGTTCAGAGCGGTCGCGTCTGTAATATTGTTTTTTCCTCATAAATGCGAACACGAAAACTAAAATAAAATGCATATTTTAAGTTCTATGGAGACTGGAGAGCCAACCCTTCCTCATCCGATTTGCGCAGTGTAATTAACAGAATTACAAAAAATGTATTTTGCCTCCTATTTTTTTGTCACACATGAATGTGTGTCTTTTCCCTAATATTAAAAATAAAACACAAGTAGCCTATATACGTTTCAATACATGAATTTTCTGAGAATTTTTATTTCAAGTTTTGACTGCAAATGTCATGTCCATAATGCTGGACTTCCCCAATTTTAAATAATTTATCCTCAACTAGTTTTGTGGTGTAGGCCTACGTATTTTATAATGTTAACTTCAAATAATACTAATAGCCTAATTTAAAGATAAGGCAGCATTGGATATGGACGGTAAGGAGAATAACGCTGGAGTTGGAAGAGGTGTGTCGCGATTCTGTAGGTTCGTGGATGTGGCGAATCGTGATTTCGGTTTCATATTGCATATCATTACAGCCCAAAAGTTAAGTTCTACTTAGTTATTTTGGTGAAAGTAACTCAAAAGTAATACATGAGTAATGTAACGCATTACAATTCTGGGACAGTAATATTGTAAGGTAATGAATTACTTTTAAATTACAGTAACAAGTAATACCTAATGTATTACAGTTTGGAAGTAACTTGCACAACACTGATGACCATCCTATTAGATTATTTCTGACTAGTACCATAATGACTTTTTTAACTAGATTTTTAATAAACAAATTAAGTCTGGATTTAGGGTATGCTCGACTTCTCAGCATGACTCATGGCAGCAGGGTAACTCATCCTGAGGTGTAATTACACTTGCTGAGCCTTAGTGAGCTTTGATTTGATAACCATTACTTCAACAGCAGGACCGGCATTACGCAGACCCATGACGCATGGCTGTGTTTTCATTTTATTATTGTTTCCAGAGGCTCATCAACAAAAAAATCGTTTATTTTAACCACATACGGGTCAGTTAAAAGTGCAGTTAGTAACAAATCAGTTTTTCGGTTGGTGTTTTAAGTTTTTGCTAAAACTCTTAGTTTGAAATGGCAGAATTTCTTTTTTTTATGTGTGAATTATGAAAGTCTATGGAATATCAAATTATATATATATATATATATATATAGAGAGAGAGAGAGAGAGAGAGAGAGAGAGAGAGAGAGAGAGATGATGGAACAGCTAGTAACAAGCACATAAATTAATAAGAGACTTCTTCTTTTCACTTAGAATGTCGATTGCAGGCGTTTGCTACAAGTGTGTCTAAAATGCTCATTCAATTAACTTGAGGCATAATTTATAACTTCAAAAGTAATTTCAAGCAAGAATCTAAAAGAGACTGCTCAAATGTTAATATCTGTGCATGAGAGCAAATTGTGATGAGACTACTAATATTGTAGAAGTGTATCAGCAATATCACAGGCTCATTTCATAAAGTTATTGTGCAAGTATTCGAATGGCCTCTTTTTATAAAAAGATACAGAAAAAATATTGTTCATATATGGGCGTTTTTCTTCTAAACAATGGAAACCTCAGAAAAGTGTTTGTCTCACTCATTTCCACACGATTTTTGTTTAGAATTATAAGTATGCTTACTTTTTCTGTCAGTCCAACAGGTCACCATGATTTATGTGCACTCTAGATCTGTGCTTTTTAGGCGCTAGAACTCAGCGCAGCTCCCTGTCCATTGGCAGACTCTGCGAGCTCCATTAATCTAAAGCCATTAAGATGGAAGCATTTCACTGCCTGATAACAGATAGTGGTTTGGACGGATTTCCTCACTGGACTATAAACACCAAGCGAAGTGTGCGTCAGCTGAAAAAGGTTTGTGATGCTGTAACCAGCAATATAGTTTATCACTATAAAGTCCCAAGATGCATTTCAGAGGTCCAGTCTTACAGTTCTTTACGTTCACTGTCTTTAGCTTTTATATTTACATTCTAACCATCATATTTTTACTACATTTTCTTAAAATTGTCGGCAATGTTTTCTTTGTGTGCTGTGAATGGCAATGAACAAAATGAATATAGTCAAAAGAATTTCCAATGTAAAATGCACACGATTGCACTGAATGCATTTAATTAAACAATTTAAAATAACAGTTTTCTATTTTATAATGGTTTAAAATGTAATTCATTCATCTTGAATTTTCAGTATCATTTACTCCAATCTTCAGTGTCACATGATCCTTCAGAAACATTGATTTGATGCTCAAGAAACATTTACTATCATTATCAATGTTGAAAAGTTAACAGTTGTACTGCAAACTATGTTTGTGTACTCCAAAATTGCAAACTTGCATTAAGCAAAAAACAAAAAAGTCACCTTTAAGACTGGAAATTGCATTAGTTAAGTCTCCTATAGCCAATGGATGAAGCAGTGTGTATGATTATGATTAAGGCAGCATTACAGGTCAAAAGTCAGATTGGATCAGATCATTCAGAATAGCCCGTTCTCATCCTTTAACGTCATATAGAACGCTATATGCAAAAACGGCGCTATACTACGCACACGGCTCCCTTTATCGTTAATATAACACGCGAACCCAAGACGTTATAAATCCTTTAGCGTGAATATGACACGTACACCCTACCCCACACCTAAACTTAGCCCTCACAGCACGTGTTATATTAACGATAACGGGTGCCATGTGCGTAGTATAGCGCCGTTTTGTCACTAGCGTTCTATATGACGTTAAAGGATGAGAATGCGTTGGAATAGTTATCCAGTTCCATACAGTACATTAGCATGTTCCCATATACTATTAGCACCGCATTAGCTCATACTTGAAATTATGTGCTAGTGGCCAGCGTCTAATTACTGACATTTAAAATGTGTTACAGTCATAATTGGCTGCTTTGTTTAGTTAAGGATTTCAACTTAATTAACTGTGGAATTAAAACACACCCTTGTTTATAACAGCATTAGAAATGAAAGATCACATTGTTCATTTAATTAATACTTTAATTCAGACAGACACACAAAAGTTAAATGCTTGCACTTGGTTACACACATCATTAATTGTATATAGTGTAGCTAGATAACTTTCCAAAACTAGCTCTGGATGATTTATCTTTGACCCATTTACATTCCACACATGGAAGCAGAATAAGTGTATTGAGTTCTGCATTGAGTTTAATAGAAGTGCTACGTCTGGCACTTTATAGGCTCTAAATCTACGGATGATAAATAATGTCCATTTAGAATCTGCCTTTAAAAACACATGAATCAGTCTGAACAATCTTGCCACCAGACACATTTATTCACATATGGCACATTGATGCCTCAATTTCTATTTTACAGTCCTTATGACCTTAATCAGGCATCAGACACCATAGTGAATTTAACTTGGATGAAATGAGGCTGAGTGATATGTATAAACTGTAAAAACATTGTGGATCATGTAATTTTCACTACTCACAACTTTTTGTTTTTTAGTTTTTGCCTACTGACAGTTTTTTTAACTATTGGTGTGTTGTCAAACAACAGTACCCTCCATTGAGATGTAATCCCTATCCCTCACAGCATTGTTTCATTGTCAAAAATTAAATATGGCGCTACCCTAACTAAGGTCTATGACTTAAACAGTGAGAGGGTGAGGGTGGGTCTCCATTGCCTCAGGGATGTCCTGTGCCTGCACTGTTCTGCCTTTCATGTTGGCTGCTGGAGTTCACGAGACAGGCTGTCTTTTCAACATTTATCCACCAGATCAACCAGAGGTAGTTCTGAATCTTTGTTCTGAGTCTTGGCTTCTCTCAAGGTTTCTGAATTCCGTAACAGTTTCACCTCAAGCTTGTTAACTTGCAACACATTCTCACCCCAAGCCATCACCTTTTGACCATGCTTCAATATCTGACGCTTTAGGCGCCCTTTAGCATACGGCGTCAGCTAACTGACGCTAAAGGAAACCGTAACTTTACAACCAGCCACTTATTACATGCATTTACCAATTCATACTCAATAGGATGTGAGTAAAGACAGGTTCTTGATTATCAACTTGTGCTTATTGTTGCCAATCAGCACTTGAAAAAATGAGTGGGAAATGTGTTTCAGACTTTGAAATCCCTTTCATTCAAAAATAAATACAGACTTTTTCATGAGCATGAATCTAATGTTTTATAGGTAATATTTTGTCATACTTATAACTGTTTAGACTTATTGAGTTCCATGTTCAACAAGTCAAAAACATCTTTTACCCCCTTGAAACTACTTTTGGTGTTCAGTCACATTCATTACCATCTCACTGTCTGAATCTAAATATTCAGCCCATTTAGATGACAAATTAGATTTATGTTTCTTTATTTATGTTTCTTCATAGTTGCCACGGTACATTTGCTGCAAGCGTTTGCAAACAAAGTGTAAACATGTTTTGCATGAACTTGACACATTTCAGTCACAGCAATCACATTTGGAAATATGCTATATGCAATATATGCGCTTGGAACATGACACACAAATCTATAGGCTGTTTATACTTGCTTTGATAAGGCACTAGCCTTATATGTTACCTCATTTGCATTCGCCTTTTCACTCCTGTAATTGTCTCTGTCCATTTAACATATTTTGGCGCTGGCAGTCATTAGGGAACCATTACACATTATTTTCAAAGAAGCAGTGAACAGGAAGACAAATCCGTCCTCAAGAGCACTCTTGAAACTCTTCAGCGTAGGGTATAGCAGTTTAAATGTTGTTTATATAACTAACATTTAGAAAATGGATTACTTTAATCACTGTGAGCCCATAAGTGAGCAGAGATGCTCTTTCACTCTCCCTTGCATAAATGAAGGTCGTTTGTACATGGCCTTGCTGTAATCAAAGCCAAAGTCCTGCAAGATGGTTTTAGAGGCCATGACTGGATAATATCCATTACATAAATATTACACTTTTTTTAACCTTAATAATTTGTGGTCGGTGTTTATATACTGTAGCACAAACGCAACGGACCCTTGCATCATGCTGAGCTTAATAAATACTATATAAATAAATCAACACAGTCTTTACAATAGTATTCTGTAGTAAATAAATACATAAAAGTATTAATAAATACTATATAAATACTATACTATAAAAACTATATTTATCCCATTAGATGTATTAGAGGAAAATATTTGATACATTTTGGCACATTTTATGCTAATGAGTGTGGAGAGACATGTCAAACGTCAAATTCTCATTAATAGCATATTAGACTGAGCTTACGTTGTGATTGTAAATCTGAGGTTGATTAAATTTGTGAAAACCTATAACTAGAGATTATTAGTTACGTTATTAATTTCTGCCTGAAAAGTGAAGAGTTATTATACATTCTGGTTAAAATGTGTTAAATAATGAACAAAAATAAAATAATAACAATTATAAATTGCATTAGTATAATAATTTGAATAAAATGTTGTGAGTTTATTTGGAAAATTAACATGAATTTGAGAATGTCTTGGTTTGTCCCTATTTTGCCTTAATGACAGGATCACTCAAGCTTTATTAACTGCATGCACAAAGAGTCACATGATCATTGTCACAAATGTCTTACTGTCACTCTATTTTATTAGGGAAATTGTATTGATTCCAGAATCTGTATTCTATACACTATATCTCACAAGTGCATGGAAAAAATCCCTTTGAAACAAAACAAAATTAAATTGACAAATGATTACAAAGAAATGGCAAGTAACACTGCATTAAATATGAAATTTTGGAACAAATAGTATTTTCCTGTAAAACATACACTAATGTTTTTATTTACTTTACAAAATGTCTTATATGAATGTAGAATGAACTGCAAAATGAATGATCTGGACAGCAAGAGAATTGCATATTGCTCATTGAAGCAAGAAGATATGTTATAGTTGTTTCCCCTATTTGTGAAAAGAAGGGAATTACTGTTATATGAGACTATGCAGTAAATAGAACTGATTAAACTGAGGGGTTGAACTGTTCACTGACAAAATTTCTACAAAATGTGTTACTGTTGCCACCAAGTGGCATGCATTTGAAAAAGAGGTAACTTCATTTTATATGGTTATTCTGTGCTAACATACAAACTTATTTCTCGGTCCAAGCTTTCTTGAAGACTTTGATTTATTCATTTTTAATTATTATTATTACACGTCTCCCTAGAATTCTTGATTCTAATTGGTGAGTCCCAGTTCTCTTTGTTTATGTATTTTATTTATTTAACAGACATTAAATTATGCATGATAATGTGCAGTAAATGAACAGTATCCATGATATACAAATATTTCCATCTGGGCATAGCTGTATGCTTTTATCCTTACTTCAAAATGTGTTCTGTAATAATAATAATAACAACAATAATAATAAATTATCTCTTTTTTGTCTCTTATTCTGATGAAGCTCTTTGTGCTAATCAGATCTGATGTTTTATGACATTAAATCTCCCTAATCCCAATCCCAAATGTTCCTGTTTCCTGCATTTTATTTTTACCAGAGAAACTGAAAACTTGTCCAGACCTGCTGTCTTAAGTCTCAACAAATCTCCTCCAGAAGTAGAAATTCCCACAAGGCCTGCAAAGCTTCAGCTGGAAAGTAATTACCGTTTTGGAAAGTTCTTCTCAAAGACATGCACAATGCCAGCTAAACTAGAAACATTTGTACCTTTAAGCAGTAAGAATACAAACAACAAGAATGTAAGTCTGCAAAGAAAACAACAATGAATCAGGAGAGAATATAGAAGGTAGAACAATATAATTTCCACATTTTCATTTTATAAAAACCACCTAAAAGACTCATTGTTTTAAATATTGCTTTAGAATGGCAGTGGTGCTGCTGAAATGGAGGGCATCCAATCATCTACTGTGTGTCTCACTGAGTTACTTACAGGCTATGTAAATGGCAGCACTGGACTGCAGGATGTCTAAATGGACTATTGCGCTCTGTTTTATACCTCGTCGTCATAGGCTGACTAAGAATGACGTTTCCTGGAAATCAACTTTGTTTATGGTTTATGAGCTGAGTGCATATTCAGTTATTTATGCGCGATGTTGGAATAAGTTCAATGCTGACCAAGTCTGGACTACTTGCATAAGCACACCATCCGTTCTCTTGAACATAAAGGAAATGGATAAAAAAGCAGGACATATTGTTTTGTATTGATTTTTGTGCTATGTGCCATGTCCAGTATTGTTTTACGACTAGAATCATTTTTAAATCCAAATGAGTGATGTAGTAGAGTAAATGAACTAAAACAAATAGTTACTAAAACAACTAAAAGTTCATCTGTTCTTTCTAATTCTTCAAAGGGAAACATATTTTTAAAAGGATAGGACACTGTTTTGCAATCCCAACATCTGCATTTCTATTATGTGTGTGGTTTAAAGCTTGAGACCCTGAAATGTTACACAAGTGTAATAGACTTTGGTGCATATGCAGTAATGCATTTCTTTCCTTTTCAGAAATATATTTGTTTCTTGTAGTACTTGTCTCTAAGTCTGGTCATTTGTATGAGGGAAAAAACAAACAAACAAACAATGAATGATTGTTCACCATTTGTCAGGGATTAATTTCTATTAAAGCTAAAAAAAATTACATTTTTAATTTGAATTGTTATCTTGGCACTTTTCAAATAGCTTTTATGTATTGTATTGTTCATAAATGGTTGTTCCGCAGTTGTGGCATAATTTCCGGCACGCATAATTTGTGAAGATTGACATGTAAACAGACAAATCAAGGTTAAAATCATTTGAGCAGGACATTTTTGTGCATCATTTCCAAATCAAATTATGCAAAAAGTGTGAAAATATTAACACCATTTTTATATTTATGTATGTGTTCGGGATAGATAAAATACTATGAAATTAGCCTTAGCGAGGTGGTCATTTTTATGCAAAGAAAACTATAAATTGTAATTTCCAAACTCTGTCTTTTGCATCACAGTGTGCAATAGAATGAGTGAAACTATGATGACACAGTTCTCATGTAAATTCTATCATTTGTAGATAAATTAAACAATTGAGAGTGTGAAAGGTGTGTTTTAAGAGATTTTATTTTGAGTGATTTTGTCACTGGATTTCTTCTCTTCCTATATCTATAAGCAGAGAACTGTACATTCCAACTTTCCCATAAATCAGCACTGACTTGAACCAAACTTGTAGTAAACTCTCAGGCTGAGATGATAAAGGGCAAATAGAAGACGCGTTTCACCATTCTCCTCATGAGCATTAAATCATTTGTGTCTGTCAGATCTCACTGATGACCCGGCATATCAAGTTTAGTGAGGATCATTCACCCGTCAGCCATGGGCGACTCATCAGAGAATGGACTTTCCCTTCTTTACTGAAGGGTGAGAACTTGCTCTCTATTCTTTCATTTTCAGTCTCTCCCTATATCACTATCTGGCCCTAGTCTTTTTTTTTTTTTTGTATGCAAAACATCATCCATGGATGCAAATCCAAGAACGTACAACATTTTCTAAAGTTTGCAGCCAAAACAAGATGAAAAAAAAAGCTTGTGCTGAAGCTATTGTGGAGGAGGAGGTTAGTTAACTGGAGTGCTGCTGTCGTCAGCTTGCCTGTCTGTTCTAGTTTGGTCAAGCATTTATCAGCAAAATAGTAAAAACACCTGAAGAGCACAGTGAAACAAACAATACTCTCTCTCTTAAATACTTTTGCTTGACTTTTGTCTTTTGAAAATGTAAAATGCAAATACTGTCATTTACTTAATCTCATCTAAACATGATTTTCGTTTTTACAAACATTATATATAGGGTTTTTTTAATAAGAAGAAGAATGTTTCAGGTCCATAATATGAAAGTCATTGGGGTCCAAATTAGTTGAGCTCTTTATATAACTTGATCAAGGATTTGATTTGATCTGAAAGTGAATATTTCACTTAAGATGTAGAGATTACTTTATTAAATTGTTAAGTCCATTTTTTTTTTACCTTGACATTTTTGGACCCCATTGACATTCATTGTATGGATGTAAAAAATAAAAATAAAATAAAAATCCACAGATGAAATGTGTGACCGATTACATAATATTCTGGTAAAAGTTAAAGAAACCACTAACATCAGAGCTAAACTTATTGTTATTAGAGCAATTAAATATCCGTCCATGTTTTAGTTGTGTACTCAAGACAATGCAATGCTTTGTTTTGTTTTTAGTTTCATTAAGCTATGGGTAAAATAGAGCTCCAACACCACTAAAACATAATGATGAAATTGAAATAATAAACATGTATCAATCACACTTTGGCTCCCAGGACTACAATTTTTCCACGACCTTGTAATTAAAATTACAGCAACAACTGCAGTTTTGCAAGAGCACAGCTTATTCCCAAAACCTACCTTTCTGAATTCAGGTACACTCTAAAAAAAGGTGCTAAATAGCACTAAAAGTGGTTCATTGGCTTGTAATCATAAGGGAACCACTTCGAGGTGCCATAGAGCACGTTAACTACCACAGAGAACCACTGAGGAGCCACTGAAGAACCGCAGAAGAACCAAACTGGGCTTAACAGGTTCTTTATATGGTAGTGGTGCTATGATGCACCATGACCACCGCAAAGAACCACTGAAGAACCCTTTTTTTTTAGAGTGGTAGGCTACAACGTCTGGTTGAATAGGATCCCCTGCAATGAAAAAAAATAAGTTGAAGAAAATTTTAAATAGTCTAAAGAACATGATGAATGAGTTGTCATTCTGGATGCTATGCTGTCCATTAAGGACTCAAATGTGTTGCTGCTACTCTTCTCCATTTATCCAGCATGATGTGAATGCCCTGCAGCACACTACTTATCATGCATTTTGCTCTTTTTAATTCACACATGCTTCAATACATGTAATGCAATACATTCAATGCATCAGAAAGACTGATTTCAAGCTGTAGGACATATACTGCCATTTATAGGTTAATTTATCATACAAAAGAGAGATCTTTCTCATCACACTGGATGAACGTATTTGTCACTGCTGATTCCAGGTTTCATCTCCCAGTACTACATCTACGTCTATACAACAAAATACGCCCCAAAACATACAAAAATTATATGACTAATCAGGGGGAAAGAATGTGCTTCATTAGTCTTTACCGAACAACGCGTACATGACACAACACGCTATTGCAGACTCATTTTAACTGTGCATCTAAGCATTATATGCTTCTTGCTAAAGCACAAAGAGAGCTAAACCAATACTGTCATGACAAGGACCTCATGCCAAGACAAATCTGCAAGCACATTTAGTTAGTTTTGTTTCCTCAAATGAAGCGAATGGAAACAGACTTTCCTTTCACTGTTGCTTAACAAGCTATTGATAATGTTCAATCTGGAACATTCCTAGACTCTGAACCGTTCACTATCTCGTCTGTTAGAGAATGAAGCGGCAAAAAGCAGAGAATCCAAAAGCCAAAAAACTTTATGCCTGTCGAGCAAAAAAATCTGAATGTTCCAGAAATATCAGGAAGGGCCAGCTGGCTAGTTGACATCCACAGGCTGCTTCCTTCTGTCAACATGTGAGCTCTTATTATGCTAATATGCTTGAGCTCTTTAAGTTAAACATTATTTTTTATGCCAAGTCCTTTTATTCTGCTCAAATCCTTAGTCAGCGCAGGGGTCAGCATTTTTAAATAAGCTGCCACATTTCATTTACTGTAGCGAAATGAACAGACGAAAGGTCTATCAACAAGAGGCCATCATAGTTTAATGAATTCTATTGATTAGTCTTCCCTAGTTAAAGACGCTGGCTGGAATATAACCACATACGGATGCTTCAGAGGACTGCTGATTTACATGTGCTGAAAGGTACAAAGCACATCTATTCATTTGTCATGTGCCCAAATGAATAGTGAAAAATAAGTTCCACTTTTGTCAAAATAAAGTAACCTGTTGTTGCACGTTGTTTTTTTTTTTTTTTTTTTTAATTAAGTAATAATGTTAGGGAGGCAATTCTGGCCGATATCGATAAGCCAATAATTATTGATAACCGACAAATCAACTGATAAATAGATTTAAACATTCTATGCATAAATAAAATAAAAAGAATACACTGAAAAAAGGAGTCAATAAATACACTAAAATTAATTATTTAAATGCTACATTTAAACATTTATTTAAACATATTTAAACATTTAAAAGTTAATCAAAACACTGATGTTGTGTTTTAAATAGTGTTTTAAAATATTGACTTAGATGAGAAAAGGAGTGTTCACAATTAAATATTCAATATCTATCTACCAATGCTAATACATAAAAAAAAAAATCAGACAAGGACCGATATTGACTGAAATCGCAAAAGACTGTTCACATCTAATCCTGTTTTAGGGCCATGAAATAATTTAGTTTGGTTCCTCCTCATATATCTTATGTGTGTGTGTGTGTGCCCACTGCCGACTGCATCAGGTCTGGCTGTGATGGATGAGGTGGATTTAACTCCCAGCGTTGTGTGGACTGAGCTTGGCTCGACTGAGCGAAAAATTGTGGGCTCAGAAGAGTGGAGTATATTCTGCCAGTAGACGTTAGTCTTGATGGGAATCTTAGCTGACACGGGGACCTTGACAAAGCAAAATATAGGGTGGGCAACTAAAGTTACTCTCACTCCATATAAAGTGGGCAACTGTTATTGGGGAAACAGTAACAGTTCTGGCCTGATGAAAAAAACAAGAGAGAGCTTGTTTAAAATGCCGTGTTTGCTCTTTCGTTTAGCTAGAAGTTTCCTTTTATTCATTTCTAAGTCAACTGCACCACTGCACTGCAATGAAAGTGCTTTGAAAAGAGGGAGCTGCATTTGGAGGGATAACAACAAGCCAAAAACAAGTCAAGAAAATACAATACAAGAAGTCTGTGGAAGTAGATATGAGCTTGAGTAATGATTTTCTGCTATTTAAGACCCCATTACACCAAAATGAGAGTTTAGTGGCTTGTATAGTGCACTTCTAAACTTTGAAAAAAAAAAAAAAAAAAAAACACAAAAAGTAGCTATGGATATTTACAATTCAGTCTTTTTCTTCTAGGTAATTGATCCAAAAAAAAAAAAAAATGATGACTCATACTGCACCACACAGAATTTTGTCCAATCAATCACTTTCTAGTATTAGAATACCCCTCCCCTTAGAACTTCAACTAACAAGTAGCAAATCTTGTTCATGGCTTTTGACATGAGTCAGTACGTTTTTTTTTGTATTTTTTAAGAATTCATACTTTTACTGGTCAAAAATCAGTAAAGACTTGCTACCAAACATGTCTATTTATAATTCTGTTATTTTAAATGTTCTATTCAAAGAATCCTTAAAGCAATGCATCACAATTGTAACAACAATAAGAAGCACCATGTTTTCAACAAGATATACAGTATAAGTAATGTTACTTGAGCAATATAAACTAACTATAGAGAACTTATAATATTTGGATCTTATAACAATGTCTGCACTGCCCCCATCTGGTGAAAAAAGCTTAAAATAACCAGGACTCAGAACTGCTTTGCTCAGTTAATTTTAAAACCCAATTAAATTGCTTCCCATCAGCATTTTATGGCATATTTTAGTGTTGCAGGTTACAGTGATTAATAAATGGTTTACAACATTTTGCCTTTTATTATTCACAGATGTCTAGGTCAGTGTTTAAGCACATTCAATGATTTGAGATATGTAATATACTTTTAGACATTTACATTTACATTTAGTCATTCAGCAGATGCTTTTATCCAAAGTGACTTACATCTGAGGACTAAATCAAACAAGTCATCGTGAAGAGGCAATAACAACACAATAAATCCCCTTATAACTTCACCGAGGCACTTGGGACCGAGGCAGAGAGTAAGACAATGGTGGAGCCAGAGGGAAATTGGAGCCCGATTGTGCCAAAGGAGTGGAAAGCTGAGGCGTAGCCAGACAGATGTTTGATGACAAAACACTTTAGCTAATTTTTATCTTTTAGTTCTCTACTTCACACAATCATTTTAAAAGCATATCGGGTCATAGGGGATATTTTTAGAAATTATTTTTACAAAGTGCATTCAAACATACATATTCTTGCATAGTCATACACATAGTCTCACTTCATGTAGAGCCAGGGAGCAACCCACATCAGAGCCATGGGGCAGAAAGTCCAAGGTGGAACCAGCAGAGGGAGGAGTTCTGGTGTGTGTCTATGTGGAACAAAGGGGACTTACAACAGAGGTTGAGCCGTGAGAGCTGGAGACCTGGGCTGAGCCGAGGGGCCGAAAACACAGAGTGACACTGCATGTCTGGAGGGCCAAGGCAGAGCTGTCGGCTCATGGGACCGAGGCAGAGAAGTTGAATGTGGCGGAGCTTAGCGGCAGATGACAATAGCGGAGCCAGAGGGAAATTGGAGCCCGATTGCACCAAAGGGGCGGAAATCTGAGGCATAGCCAGAGGCCTGGAAGGGACGAGGGACGAGCCAGAGGGATGAGGGAGCCCGGCAGAGCCAGTGGGATGACTGTCCACGGTGGAAATGAAGGAACATGGAGCCAAGGTGGATCCAATGGATCAAAAGTGGAATCATGTGTTCAGAGGCCTGAGGTGGGGCCAGGGGGTCCTTACACCAACATGGGGCTTAAAAGCCAGCCCATTCTCATCCCAAGGCGTCATCTATTCTAAATGACGCCTAGGAAGCATTTTGACCATGCTTCAATAAAGCGGGAAGCCAGTTGCCGGTTTTGTTCCAAACCTATTGTCATGGAACAGAAGAGTGCAGACACTGGTAACATCTGAACTGAGTTTATTGAAAAACACACATGAAGTTAACAGGCGACTCTCTGGATACCAGATTGTTATAGTGGTACTGGCATGAGTGACAGGTCTTTTCTGTTGCAGGTTGAGATGAGAAATGACTAAGTTAGGACTGAAGGAAAAAGGACTGAAGTCAGGCAGACGAGGATACAAAGAAGATGAAGGATGGGACAGTTTGATGCATGAGTAGGTAAGCCAAAGGTAAGTAATCAGGTTGAAGTTCAGTGTTGAACAATGAGACAAGACAACTGTGATGAGGAGCGTGACTGATTATGTAGAGAGATAATTATCCAGTGCATGGGTGATAAGTGATTAACTGTAGCAGTTGTGATGATGATGGCTGAGTGAGTGCAGGTGGGAACCAGAAAGGATGCTGTGCAGGTGTAGTTCTGGTGACTGGGTTGGTGACTTTTGTGACACCTTTATGACACAAAAGAAGATAATCTAAACAGTTTTGGTTTCCATTGACTCCTTTTGTCTGAATGGAAAAAAAAAAAAAAAAAAAAATTTAAATATTCCGCCCCATAGAAGAAAGTCAGTCGTAGCCTACAGATTTGGAACATGAGATTATTTTAATTTTGGGTGAACTATCATGTTACTGTGCTGGTTTAATATAATAACTTAAATTATTCATTCATATCATTATAATATAAATGAAATTTAAAATATTTAATGGCCAAAAATTTAATGGCCAAAATTTGATATTTTTATGATGGGTATTGTCATATTTTGATTACTTTATTATTTTATTGAAAGAGATAGGGCATGCATTAGCATAAGTAGCAGTAATGTACTTTTTTTTTTCTTTTTTCTTTTTTTTTTTTTTTGCAATAGCAAAAAATAGCAAAGCAAATAAATAGCAAATAAAGCTTTTTTAAATAGCAAAGCAATGAAAACGGGTGGATTTTTAAGTGGCATGAAATATCCAAAATCACTTCGTACCACACATAGACCACCAAAAAGGGGAGGGTCAGCGTCATTTCACATCAGGAGAGAGAGAGAGAGAGAGAGAGAGAGAGAGAGAGAGAGAGAGAGAGAGAGAGAGAGAGAGAGAGAGAGAGAGAGAGAGAGAGATGGGGGGTGTCATCATCATTCAGTGTTTGGGTTATTTTCCGTCGCGGTAGACCTCCTCTACGAATTTTGGTAATTGTGTTTTGAAAAGAGTAAACAATACTGTGAACGGATACCGAAGAAAACTATTCGACTCTTGACTCTGATTCTGTCGACTTAAGGTAATGTCAACAATCTTTGTCGCCTGAAAGACCACAAGCAAGGCATTCAGCACATTTGAAGGACTGAACACATTTTTGCCTACCGCATAGGAAAATGCATTTCTGCATATTATTATGTTCGTATGAGCGGAGCGCGCCATCACCACAGCATACGACACAATACACTCGTATAAACAAAAAAAAATTATCAATCGATTAGTGATTGCATGACGGGGGAAACTAACTGTGCAACGCTTAAATTAAATTAGAAATCCATTCTGAATATATTTTATTGGTTTCTTTATTATTTGGACCAGAGGCAATTTTAAACTCGTCTTTGTTTACATGTGCGTATTGCGAGGGCTGAACTAACGTTACTCAATTTGGATACGGGATAATAGGCTACATCTTATTTCCTATTCAAATATCACTTATTAAGATCATATGACGTGTTACATGAAATTTCTGAAGCCAATCATATCATTATAAGAAGAGTTAGGGTATGATTAGGGTTTGGTTGAGGGTTAGTTGCATGCAATTATGCATAATTTACTGTTATAGCCTATGCAACATATGTAACAATTAAAGACACTGTAAAATAAAGTGCAATATTCCTTTATTCTATTACTTTAACATTGAAATATTACTTTAAAGGATTAGGATCACAACATAACTGGCTAGCCTATTTTTTTTTTTTTCTTCCACAGAATTAGTCCCAGATCTCCATGTTTGCATGACCTGTCACCTGCAGCGGAAGACTACTGATTTTTGCAACAAAATTAAATGGGTGGTTGATGCCAAATAACGTAACATTTATGGCTTGAAAGAAGATGCCAATGACTCGTGCAATGAACACCATTTTTCCATTTGCCTTTCGGGAGGTATTCCAATGGACCTAGAATCCAAGGCTGTGTAGGTGTGGATTTGCCTTTGACATACAGTAATGGGTTGTGGAGGCTCCAGGACAGATGTGTTGGAGCCAAGATATATGGAGAGCTGGACCAAAGAGACAGAGTCCACTTGGCTGGCAAGCACAGACACAGACATCCCCCTGTCCTCCATCCAGAGCATCCCCTCAGAAAACTCTTCAGAGGAAAGCTTCCCATCAGAGAAAACTGGCAACCTTGGTGAGAATGGACTGAGCTCATACTTCGAGGCATTTTTAAAAGGTTTTGAAAAAACACAAATCTGTATTTGTGTCACAATATGCCTATCATGTCATCATATCTAAGTTAACTGTCTAATTTGACCTTAGACACCCCAGTTTTAACACATCAAAACCTTCATATGAGATGTCCTTCCCAAAAGGACTGGAAAGTGTTGCGAGTCTGCTGTTGGTGTGCAATTCATTCATGTAGGTCTCTTGTTGCCATGGCGATGGCTGAATCCCTTTAGTACTTCAGTACAACAGTATGAGCAAGGATGAACACAATAAGCACTCCTTATCTCTTTGTGCAGAATGGTTACACTTGGGGCAGCTACAGTAATTAAATTATAATATTAAAATAAACTGATTGCAGATTGTTAAAATAGACAACATGGCATTGACTATGATCATTGACTATGACTAGAGTAATTAATCTAGGTCTTCTTTTGTTTCAAGATTCTTAGCCTTGTAAGCAAGACGCCAATATATATAAAAACTTATTTGAAAGAAGAAAAAATAAATAAAATTGATCAAATTAACACATTCTTGCTGAATAAAAGTATTACTTTTCTATCTTTTAAAAAAAAATAACTTAAAACCAAACAATTGAATGTATCACTGTTTCCACAAAAATATTATGCAAGTTTCAATATTGATAATAATTTTTATGTTTCTTAAAACATAAAATGTAAGCATTAAATCATCACAATGATTTCTGAAGGATCATGTGACACTAATGATGCTGAAAATTCAGCAAAGGAATAACTTACATTTTAAGATATATTTAAAAAAAAATGTTTTAAGGGTGGATGCATGGATGGATGTAGCCTATATGATTGTGAAATATTTGTGCTATGATGATCAAAAGAATGAACAACTTCCATATTTGTATCCGATTAATTAGATCTCTTTGATGACGGTCTGCCTGGTCCGGGTCAGGCATATCTGAAAGTGTGTTCTGCCATATCTGAGGTGGGACTGAATGACATGAAAACTGGCACTGGCACCACCCCTGTAATACTCTCTCCTCAAGAGCAGGAAGTGCTGTCTTCTTCTGCGACCACAGTGCAGAAGAGAAGTGTGTTGCGAACTGAGGAAATTGTAAGTATTTTTATCCAAAGTAATGGTTTAGTGCAATCTTCTGCACCTAGCATTTGTGACACTGTTATATAATTTTTAATATAAATCAGTTTTATGTACCCTTTCAACCTGAAATTATCATTCATTTGGTTTAAGCAGCCTTTATTACAGTATTTCACTTTTAAACCACAAACAATTTATTAGAACATTAAAATAGACTTGTAGCTTCCTTTCACATTAATGAGACATTTGAGCTTGTTTGGCTTTCACATTTTTTGATAGTTCAGGGGGACATTTTAGAGAAACCATCTCTGAAATAAAATATGTTTATATGACCTTTTGTTTATTTATTTGAGAAATGACTGGTTCTTTATTGGCTTCTATGGTTCCATAAAGAAGTTTGCTCCATCAATTGAACCTTTCCTTGGGACAAAGGGTTCTTTAAAGTTAAAAAATATTTTTTTAAAGGTTCTTTAGGGATAGTGCAGGTTTTAGGAATTGTGAAAGCAACTGAGGGAAAACTGTAGTAAAATATTAACTGTCATGTCTGATAATCTGTCTGTGTCATCTTCATTAGACAAAATGGCAGGACAACAGGATGTCCACCAAGCAAGTGACCATCACTGTGACTCAAAGTATACGGCAAGTGGACAAGAGTGGGAAGATCAAGGAGACATCGCAAACCACCTATGAGGTCATGAAACCGGTGGATTGTCTGAAGTCAGTTGACTCAGTGCCTCAATGATCTCGTACCTCGTGAAGATTGTATCCTCGATTTCTTAAAAGCTTTGGTGAGGATGTCATGGACCAAAGAAGTACAAAGCAGGGATGACCTAAATGAACAAGTTAATCTGTGCTTAATCAGTGATTACCAGGTTTCATTCAAGGGTCATTTGTTTGTTTGTTCCATCATTCAGTCACATTCTTCTTTAATAATGTTTATTTTTATGTACATTTTTCCCCTGTAATGTCTATGTCATATCTCTTTTTTTTTTTTTCATTTTCTGATGCCAACAAAAAGAATCTTAGTAAATGCATTTGCTGTACATACACTGAAAGCACAGGATATCAGGGAGGGTAATCAAGAGGTGGATAATTGACTAGGCTTACTGAATGACTTTGAAAAATATATATATATTTACATTGTTTAAAAACATAGGAACAACACAAGTGTATTTTTAAGTAGTTTGTTTATTTGAAGTTGATGCATTGCTTCAATGTTGATTTTAGATTTGAAAATCAGGCCTTTTTTGTATATCCCGTACACTTACTATCGCACAATTGTTGCCTTCAAACAGTGTTTTTTTGTTTTTACAAGAGCAAACATTTGTTCAAAACCTAATTACAGTTTCTGTAGCAAGTTAGCACTTACTGTAAAAAGGGTAATGTGCAAAAATAAGAACCTCTGTTCTATTGTTCCAAAACTGTTTGATTGCTTTACTGACTGGAAGATGCTGTTTATTGAGTTATTAAATATTTATTGCAGTACTTTGAAAGCACATAATAACTACCGTATCCTAACCTTTCTCTCGGTCCAGTCTCAGAATGAATTGGTAACACTTTACAACACAAAGCTTTCATGTATTAACATTAATAGGTTAATGTTAATTTCTGAATAACTATACTAATATATTTAAATAATAACATTAGATACCCTTTTGAAATAGTCTATTATTAAGCATTAAAATCTGTTTGTTTTTATTTAATCAAATTTTCAAAATGTATTATTTATTCAAATTCCTTAGAATCAGCATTAATTCAGTTCATTTTAAACAAAATTGTAATCAGTTAAAAGGTATGTACAGTTGGTTACTGTGTATTTAAAACATATTTGGTTTAATTTTATTAGTAACGTTATCAACTAATTCTTGAGTCACTGGGCATTGAACAATCATTATAGAACTTTATACCTCTTGTTTGGATTACATTTTTTTTGAAAGGAATGTTTTGAAAACCTTTTATTGTTTACCTGAAAAGTCCATAGAATTGAGCTTGCTACGCTGATGGAAATATTTATTGAAATTTACTGCAAAGCTTACATAATAAAACACATACAAATTAATATAATGTTGTCAGAGCAGAAGTACAGATATTTAGTAGTCACAAAAGAGTAAAATCAAAATAGAAAATAAAATGCAGCAGAAGAGAAACATTATGTGAAAGTCATATTCATGTAGCACTGCAGAAGTACCATCAGCCTAGAGATCATCACGTGTTCTGGAGAGTATGAATTTGTCTCTCCTCATTATATTCAATAAGCCCAACTCTAAAACGTGGTTCCTCCATAACCAGCCATTCACCTGCATTGAATTCTGGAAAGAAAAATGAAATCTCTCTCTTGGCTGATTCAATAGAATCTGAAAGAAAAAAAAATATATAAGGCAATGCTGAATTATTAGTATTTAGAATTGTTAAGAAATTAGTCTTTATTTTATAAAAATGGAGATATAATTTAGGACAGGGACATTGTAATCCAATGTCCAGCTTTTAATTGATCTAGTCTAGGGGTACCCAATCATGTTCCTGGATTTCTTCCTACCTGAGAGTTCAGATCAAACCATGATCCAACACACCTGTCTGTAATTAAAGTGCTCCCAAAGATCTTAGTAAGCTGGTTCAGTTGTGTTTGCTTTTCAGAAAGGTAGATCTCCAGGAACGGGAGTAGTCTATTCACCCAGTTAACTGTTCAGTCTTGAAAATCTTCATCAAAATAGTCCATGTTACTCTACCTGAACCATGAGTGGTGTTTCTGGTGTCAGTCAGCCCGTACTGGCCTCGAAGGGTGTCTGGTGACGTGAAACGAGCTCTAAACACTTTTGTAGGACCCATCATTGCCCTCCAGTGAGTGACAGCGTCTTCCCTGGCTAGGACGTACGCTCTCATTGGGCCACTATTGTGGGAATAAGAGTTCATGTTAATAGCAGGATTAAACAGAGAGCTGTGACAACCTTGTCTTTGACCAGATGGATAAATAGAATTTAATTGAATTCAAACAGAAAAGTGTGATAATTTCTTCTATGACGTCAATAGTACCGTACATACAGGCCTAGTCGATAAAGAGTAGTACTGACTTAGTGGCACTAAGTCGGCATGCAAATGGAACAAAAAAGGAAGGAGTAATCAGTGGCTTATTTTTAAATGACTCTGATGTAGACTTAAATACGTGTGCGGCACTAACGTTTTATCTTCCACAGACAAAGACGTACTGATGACAGGGTGCCATGGTAACATTGGTCCCGTCTCACTGTTCAAACTAGATTAACCGCTACATTAACAACGAGCATTGATGTCCTTCTCCACTGATCATATATCTGCATTAATAGTTCCTTTCAAAGGAAAGATGGGAAGTACAGAATACAGCATCAGTAGTATGGGGTTGGTAAGAATTTTTGTGAAAGAATTTTTTAGAGATAATTATCTGTAATATTGGTTCATTTTAATAATTGTTCATTTTTTTTCCACAAAATTATTATTAGCCTAGAACTTTAAGTTGCATTGTTTATATTTAGTGAGAAAATGATAATAACGTTTACCTTGACATGAATTCAACCAGTCTTTGATAGAAAAATCGTCCTGTAAAATAAAAAAAGGGATGATAACAATAAACCCTGCTTGACTGTTTTTATATATCTTTTTTTATCAGTTTATCCACTGAACCAACAAGGGTGATGTGGTTTATGCAGCAGATTTTCCTGCAATATGTTAACATGGTCTAGGCAAGCTTTTGCACAGATAATACAGACATCTAAATGCAAGACAGCTGATTTTCTTTGGATGCAGGAGATGATAAGCTGAGACTGAGTAACATGTTCTCTCTCCACAGGTTGTCACAACACTATATCTCCAGGTTGTGCGAAGCCTTTACTATGACTCACCCTGTTTAAAATCACGCATCAAATAGACACCCACCTACACAATGTACTTGACCATTCAATCTGTTACAAACAGATCATTTTCATTCATGCAGTGCATTTCCTAGAAAGAAAGATCTTTTTCTACCTGCATGTTCAGCATAAAACTTTTCTGAATCTTTTGTCCTCCACATCAGATCTTTCTTTCTGATTATAATGAAGTTATCGAGAATCTTCTGATGAAGAGCCTGAAATTAAAATAAATAATTTATTAATACGTTTATTTGCTCCAATAGCCACCTGTCTTTCTTTAAACCAAAACTCATTGTTGGTTGTTAAAAAAAAATGCTGCTATGTTAATAGAGGCCTGTTGCAGTTTTGCTGTAGGCTTTTTAATTCATCTTTTCAACAGCGTGACAAAGGATCTCAGCCAAAATAAAAATAGGGTTAATTTAGAGTTGTAATCTCCCAAAAGAACAAGGGTTAAGGCTGAGTGATCAAAGTATATCTCAGATAATGAAAACAAACATTTAATTTAGAATCCATACTGAAGGCGGTGCAGTTTGACCAATCAGATGAAAGGGGCGTTTCAGAGCTGCCCACGTGTGCAAATGAAATATCGAACCCATAAACCAATTTGTAAACCAAAAACGAAAAATGAAAACAATCAAGCCAAAGTTACATTTTTCGTTTTTTTTTTTTTAAAGGGACAACGTGTACTTTTTTATGTATTTTATTATTTAAAATTAATATTTTTATTCATAAATATGTCTTCAATGGTGTATAAATACCTCTGCCAATTTATGTTATGTTTTTATGGTTTTCATTTCTGCTTATTCCATTCCAAACAGGAAATCAAATGACCAAAAGATACGGGCCCTTCTCAAATTCGTCTGGGTGAAAATCTGGTTATGTGTGTGGTTTGGCACTGCAAAATGATCAGTTGTCCTTCCTGTCTACCTCTTAGACATCTTGCATTATGGACATTGCAGTTTATTTTTCCTGGTGTTTTTCAGAGTCGGTAGAAAGGTCTCTTTAGTGTCCTAAATTATTGTGGCTTTATTTGTCTTCCACCTATAAACTGTAAGTGTCTTAATGACTGTTCCACAGATGCATGAACAAACAATGTTTATGGTTCATTCAACAAGCATGAAAAACATTGTTTAAACCTTTTCCAATAAAAATCTGTAAAGCTTAGGGTGATCAACAGTCCTATTTCCCCAGGACATGTCCTGTCTCCATGAAGTATTGAAACTGTCCTGGTTTTCAAAAAACTGCTGGGAAAGATCAGTTTTACAGCAAAATATAGATTGTAAAACAAGGAGGATGAGGATGAAAAACAGAATAAAGAGGAAGAAAACTAAAGACATAAATATATTTTGTTGGTTCAATTGAGTTTGTGAGAGCTATTTTTGTTTAATTTGGAGGTGTTTCTTTTAGTTACAATTATTTATATATTTATTTTTTCTAATGCAGAAGACACATTATTTCTATCATTATTTCATTCCTTATTTTTGAAAGTCTTAATAAAACATGTTGAGTAGTAACCTCTGAGAAGCCTATCTGAATTTGTGTCTTGTAATATAACAATTTTCTATCCATACAGAGGAGGCATAGTCTACTTTAAATGTATTGCAATTAATGAGGCATCTTTGAGTAAAATTCGATATCATTTGAGTATGTTAGACATGCCAAGTGTCCTGGTTTTTGGTCATCAAAATATGGTCATCCTAGTAAAGCTTTTTTGAATTGTACAAAATTATCTTCATAATCAGGTATCCTGAAAAGGTACGTTTAGATGGTTGGCAATGCCAATTCATTTTTTTAATTATTAATATAATCGGACAGGTGTTCATTAAACAGCTGCAATCATCATTAGCCTATCTCACCTCCAGAATGAGCGGATGGGCCACAGCATCTGGTTTGACGACCGCGAGGGTGAGCTGCAGTGCCTTCACACACCGCATGCTTGCGATGGCTTTAATTTCCTGATTTTACATCTACTAAAAGGCTTCCCCGTGTTTGGTCTACGGATCGATCTATGGTGTATAGTTACACGCTAACCAGCAGATGTAAACATACATGAGTGCTCGTGAACACTTCACTGCGCAGTTCAGGACAATATGGTACAACAAGATAAATGAACTTATTCAATGTACACGATCCAACAAAAAAAGGTTCGATATATCAGTTGGAGGAAAATTTGTTTTTAAAGTAAAGAAAAACACAACTCGATTTAAAAACTAGAGCTCTGTATTGTGGGTTGTATGGGCGCCGCCATCTTGCCCTGTAGTAAACATAGGAAGTGACAGACAGTCAGCGCGCAGCTGCTCAGGAAAATTTCAACTTTCTGATATTCACATTTTGTCAATAAATCTACAAAGAAAAAACAGCTTACAGCGCCAACACAATAGTTAATAATCGATTTTTAACTAAACAAACAATACCTCGAATAAATAGTTTATCTATCTAATGGTTTGTAGCCAATGTGTTATAGTTTGTTGTAAGATGCTCCATGCCTTTTCTTGTTTCCGTCAATATTATTAGATTTGGTGCCAGCTTACAGGTGTAGAAAAGTAGAAATGTGTAGAAAACTTCTTCTGTGTTTTTGCCTTTAACATTGTAACTTGTATTAATAACGAGATCTAAATATCCTTCTAGATTTTGGTTCTTAACAATCTTTTCTTTTGGAATACAACCAAATCCAGGACATATTGGGATCTCAAAAAGCTCTAAGAGTAAATTGTTGAATTATACACATTTTCAGTGGTTAGAAACCAAATAGGCTATGGTTTAGCCTATAGCTGATTGGTTTTCTTCTTCTTTTTTTCTTTAAAAAAAGAAGAAAGAAAACTAGCTGAAGAACAACTCTTGAAACTATTGTGTTAATACATGTGCCCTATAAATTAATCTGTCCTTTTATATGTTAAGAGTTTGTGCAGAATCTGACATAAAATAGGCTATGATCGCAAAAAAAATCCATTTGATGACTTGTGGATTATTTCCTTAACACTGAGTCACAGCTCCAGCTCACATGTCCTTTGTTCATTTTGTCAGTGTAATTATGCCAGTTTTGACCTATTTACCCCAACTTTACCCTGATCACCACACCATGGCTCACATACGTTCATTCAGTTTTGAATGAGTTTGCTGACACCAGTTGGACCAACACATATTCCATTTTGACACCCTGTCTGTTTCATGTAGGTCTTTTAAGGAGTGACAGGATGGGGTCAGAGGTGCATTTCCTGCCATATGACCATTTGGTCTGCTGTTTAATAATATCTAGCCTTCAATTACTGAAATTGTAGCCTGCTTTTGATTGGAAAAATGCATGTGAAAAAGTTCAAAAGCTATAGAGTTTATATGTATCACTGCAGGGACAGAAATGCTTCTCACAGGAAAAGCGAAAAAAGTAAATTTGAAATTTCTCATATAGATAAATATCATAGGTTTTTCATATTTATCTTTATCCAAAGAGTCATTTTGAGCATCTTTTTGGGACAGGGAATAAGCTGTTTACCTCTCAATTGCTAGCACCTGTTTTGACATCTACTGAAATGCGAGTGTCCTTTGACCTTTTCTATTCCCATGCTTCATAGAGCAGCACCAGACTCTCACAGACAGCTGTGTCAACCTCAACGTGAGCAACTGTCATACCTAAGGAAGGACAACATTTTTAAAGCTGAAGAATTATGGCATGACCAACTCCACTTTTAAATGTGCGTTGATCTCGTTCACATTAGACAAGATGGCCTGGAATCATATGTATCATAAAACAATGTATTTCTGTCATAATTTACCTGCATTCATTCCTAAATGACTTTTTTTTTTTTGTGGAAGAAGATATTTATTTTAATGATTACTTAATGAAGTGTTTCCATCATGATAGAAAAGTCAGTGGAATTCAAAACAACATTTGACCTTTATTGACTTTCATATACAAAAAAACAACAACAAAAAAACAGACAGTTATGCAAAATAAAACATGAGGTACTTTAATTCATATAATTTAAATTAATAATTTGGTACAATGTATTTACTACATGTTCTTACATTAAAAGTATATTTACTAAAAAAACTAAAAAAAACTATCCATCCTTATGAAAACATCAGTAAGCACATTGCACCTAACAATTAACTTTAATTTTTCAATTAAAGCAGCATCTCATATAAAGTAGGACCATTTAGCACCCATATGAAATCTGTTTTATTTTAGTTGTTTCACCGCAAATTCCATGTTTTCCTTTTTAATTTAATTTAATCAATAATAGTACCCTAAGAATTTTTTTACCCAAGAAATTCTGTGTTGTCTGTTCACATTTTTTCTAGAGTCTGTGTTAAAAAATTACACAATCAAAAATGGTGGTAATCAAATGAATGAATAAATGAACATTTTAACAATTTGAATAATTGCTTTATTTTGGCAAACAATTGTACTGCACAACAGATGTTTAAATTAAAAGTTTAAACTAAAAATATGAATAGATATTCCTTAAAAATAGTATTATTTGTATTGCTTCACAAGGTACATTCAAAGCCAAGTTGACTGAGCATGAGTTCAAAACCTAGCCTTCATCTACCAAAAACACTCTTCTGAGTGAAAGTGAATTATTTGTCAACAGTAAGGACTCGTTTGGGGGGAATGAACGTGAATGAATGAATGAACGAATGAATAAATTCACGTTTATTTATTACAGTATAAACGTGAATGTTCATACTGTAAAAAAAAAAAAAACTGTGGTTAGATGTTTAATAACCCCCAATATCATCATTTATATGCTATTTAATTTGAGGAGAAATGTAACCCAAAAAGATTATGCCCGCTGTGTCCTGAGAATCAGCTGTTTAAACTGCACTGTCTGAAAAATTATATGTCAGCCTCCGGAAAAAGAGAGAGCTAAATGACCTCTTAGAATAAACTTGGATGCTGCTGCTCTAGTGACAGAGAGGAACAAAGTTATTAGCACGGTGGGGCCCAGCTTGACCGCCGGTGGTAAAAATAAATCGAGAGGTCAGATTTGGAGCACTCGAACTACTCGAACACTGAGCATTCTCCCTCTCTCGTTCTCTTTTTTTCCCCCGTTGACCCAAGTGAACACTTGCTTTGTATTGTTTCCGTAGTGCATACACACCCCAATTGTTTCGCAGCCTTCATGGGATTAGCTACTGAAAATGACAACAAATCAGTTTCAATTCTTATGTCTTGAATGAAGTCTAACGCATGAAACAGCAAAACATTCAGGGTAATGCGGAATGACAGCAGATTCGTAGCTTTAGAAGCAAAAATATCTTCACTGACAGGTGTACAATGACCTGACGGCAAATGTTGTAATCCTCAGTATGGATGTAGATGGAAATGTCTAATTTGTTACTGTCATGTGCAGCCACAGGAAACAGTAATTGTTGAGCATGCATGGTGCTATTCCTGCAAGAGCAATGCTGCTGGCTATTTGTGGTGGTTTAATGCTGTTAAAAGGGTGCAGAGTGTTGGGTTTCAGAGTAAGCCTCATCTCTGGCCTGAGGTCTCTGTGACTAGGGCTGGGTCTCCTGTTGCCTGAGCTTGTTTTAGAACACAGGTGCTGACTTCAGGGGGACTGGCATGCTTGTTGCGGGGGAAAATGGATCAGATCGCTCTTATTTCCTCCATAGAACTAGGTCGGGGTTCGTGATGTGGACGGATCAGTCTTGAAATCATGCGGTCATCTACAAAATCTACAACACTCATAACTTATGACTAGAATATATATATATATATATATATATATATATATATATGTGTGTGTGTGTGTGTGTGTGTGTGTTATGAAAGGCTCCATTAAATAAAATGCATTTTATATATATATATATATATATATATTAGGGCTGTGCAAAAGTTAATTGCGATTAATCGCATCCAAAATAAAAGTCTGTGTTTACATATATATTTGTGTGTGCTGTATATAATTATTTTGTATATATAAATACACACACATGCATGTATATGTTTCAGAAAACGTGTTATTCCTATATAAAATATTTATGTTTATATAATATAGATTATGTATTTATATATATATATACAGAATTTAAGAGCAAATAATTCTTAAATATATGCATGCATGCATAGGTATTTATATATACAAAATAATTATGTACAGCACACACAAATATATTATGTAAAACAGACTTTTATTTTGGATGCGATTAATCGCAATTAACTTTTGCACAGCCCTAATATATATATATATATATATATATATATATATATATATATATATCAATATTTTGTGATCAAGATAACATCTTGATGACATATATATATATATATATATATATATATATATATATATATATATGAAGAGTTCAGATGCAAAAGCCTCTAAGTGCCATTTGAAATTTTCTTCTAGAATGATCATTTTTTATCAAGCTTGTATATTTAAGTTCAGTGATTTCACTTAAATGCAAAATGAAGATTACCTATTAATTGTTATTTAAGTGAAATTACTGAACTTAAATATACAAGTTTGATAAAAATCATCATTAAAGAAGAAAATTTCAAATGGCATTTAGAGGCTTTTGCATCTGAACTCTTCATATATACTGTATATATATATATATATATATATATATATATATATATATATATATATATATATATATATACAGTATATATACAGTATATATATATATATATATATATATATATATATACGTGTATATATATATACTGTATATATACTGTATATTTCACTTAGAAAATTCAAAATGAAAATCCTACAAATTACTAATCACGTCATGTACTACATATTTGTTTGCTAATAACTTATGCTAATAATGTTTTCTAATTACTTCTGTTTATTGAACTTTCTATTCATATATTTTCTCTCAGATATTTACTATATATTCACTCTTATTTTAAACTCTATATTCATATGTGTTACAGTATATATTGCAAAATATTTCTTTTGCAAATAAATGCTGTTCTTTTAAACCTTTTTTCATCAAATATTATATCACAAAAAAAATATTAAGCAGCACAGTTTTTTAATATTGATAAATGTTCCTTGAGCTCAAAATTAGCATAGAATGATTTCTGAAGGATCATGTGACACTGAAAATTCAGCTTTGCCATCACAGGAATAAATTAAAATAAATTTTAATAATAAATAAATAAATTATTTATAAATAAATTAAATTAAATAAAAATTTTTAATTTTTAAATAAAAATAAATTTTGTATTTTAAATTAAATAGTAGTTTACAATTACTATATTACATGAATATATAAATTAACATTTAATAAATACACTTTTTAAATCATAATATTGCTTGCTAACATGATAACATTCTGTATTAGAAATGTTTTTAATAGAACTTTTTTTTTTTGTAGCATTTTATATCAGGTTTAAAACTGTTCCCAGTGTAAAGGCTATTTTATTAAGTTGGAATACCTTGAGTGCCTTTTATCTACATAATTTATGTGTAAAATACAACAAAATAATGTTGATTGTCGACA
The DNA here is from genome assembly GCF_988280905.1 of Pimephales promelas. Taxonomy (NCBI): domain Eukaryota; kingdom Metazoa; phylum Chordata; class Actinopteri; order Cypriniformes; family Leuciscidae; genus Pimephales; species Pimephales promelas. The sequence goes on along the minus strand of NC_142781.1, from coordinate 17,718,156 downwards.
TTACTGTCGATGCTCAGATAAACAGTTTGTGCATCATTCGCAATTCATCAAAATAAACTGAAACATCTTGATCACAAACTGCTTAAGCCTTGAGCCTAAAGCCTGCTGGCTTACCAAATCTCAGACAGTAACAACACTAGCTTGTTTCAGCTGTGACTAACCCACTACTGTACAGAAGTCACTCTCCCACAGTTGTTTCCTGGTTCCCCCCACCTCTCTCTACCTCTCTCTCTCTCTCTCTCTCTCTCTCTCTCTCTCTCTCTCTCTCTCTCTCTCTAAAGGAGCCATTGAGATTGGGTGTAAAAAGGGGAGCAGTGGGTGTAGGGTGTCTCGGGGCGAGTGTGAACAGCTGAGAGGTGCGATTTCACAGGCTCGCTCTCCGCTGACACGGCCCTGATTGGGTTGGACAGAAGGCATAGGAGAGGCCCTGGCTCCTAAAGGACACCAACAGGTGGGGGACCGCAGGGGCAGAGGGGGGAGTTTAAGGGAGGCTGAGCACTTGAAAAGGCCGGGAGCATGTGGCCATGTCTGGGCAGAATCCACCGGTCATGCAAAGAGGACGATACACTGTAGCACTCAGCAGAAGAGGGAAAGATGGGAACAGAAAGGTGTGGGGGGAGTGTTCATTTATTGGTAGATTGGCTTGGTTTTGTTTCCGGAATTGGAATAGTTTTACATGACGTCAGTTACAACAACTTGAACTTTTGTTGTTTTTCAACAACAGCAAAAATAATTTAAAGTCATTTCTCATTCTTTAATTGGCGAAGCAGTCAGGTTGAATGAGGGCAGCCAAACTCTCGTCCATTCCACGTCTGGGATGAACAACCTGCGATTTATAAAAATTAAAAGGATATTTTTTTCTTAGCAGAAATGAATGAAGATATAAGTGTTTATAGCTCCAATTTGATTCGGACTGAGATTCTGGGTGACATCTCTCTGTTTTACGAGGCAGCAAATGGAAGATTTTACACCTCTTCCACTGGAAATGGTGCTGTTAAAGGAAATGGAGGTATGAGCGTGTCACTGGGTTTTCACCTGAGGTGTCGTACCACGTCTTTGATCCACTGTAAATCAAGCTATTATATCAAGAAGGAATGAAAAAAGGGACTTGCTACACGGCAGAATGAGAAACCTTCTGGTCTATTTAAATGTGAAAAAGATGTTCAAGTGCTAGATGTGCTAGTCCTCTTCTGCTTGGCTGCTTTCCTCCTTACATGTCAACACAAAGAATGATTATGGAAAGGACAGGATAACTACAGGTAAATTTAGTTTTTCTGTAATATTACTCATTCGACTGAGTATGTCATGCATTTTTTGTTTGTTTGGTGAAGAACAAATGTTTGTTGCTTTTTTGGATCATTCTGGCCTATGTTTTTGAAGTTGTCTAACATTTTTATATAACAATGTACAGTAGTTATGAAGCAGAATAAAAATGATAATGAATTGTGCAGATAAACGAACAAACAGTAATGTTATCTCTTATTCTCTCTGTATGACCTGTGCATTTTTCATGACAGCTTTGTCTATTCTGTGTCTGTGAGGGAAACTGATATGTACCCCTTGTGAAGACATGCTTCCTTATATGCCCATATGAATACTCAAGTTATGGAATGTAAGGAAGTGTGTGGTTTCAGGGGGAATCCATCAACATGGAATAGAGCATGCAAACAAAACAGATAAAAACCTGATCAATTAAACCTAAATCGAACTTGATTTGTGTAATTGTTTGATTCTGAGGAGAATACTTTACATTTCAGCTGCATCATGCACATACATTCTTAAAAATAAAGGTTCTTCACTGGCATCTGTGGTTCCATTGAACATTTTTGTTGCATAAAAGGTTCCTTATAGTGGTAAAGGGTTCTTTAGATTATTAAAATGTCCTTCACAGAAAGAAAAAAAAATGGTCCTTTTTTAGATCTGTTCACTGAAAGGTTCTTTAGGGAACCAAAATGAGTTCTTCTATTGTGAAAAGCCCCTTTTGGGACCTTTATTTCTAAGACTGTATATAGTGGATGAGGTGGTAAAGCTGTTGTTTGTGTGTGTTGGCTGGCCGTAGGCCTCCACACCCTGATCATCTCTCACTGAAGATCAGGGCAGATTGACAGAGTACAGCTGTCCCTTACTTAATCCATATGAGAGGGGTTTCCTAAAGAAGATACTATGCTGAATTCTTTCCGCAGCTATCAGCACATTAAACAAAACAAAAGAAAAAAAAAACAGTAATTAACAATGCTAAACTCATGTTGGTAGCAATATTCATCCAATGAGTAGCACAGGAAATAAATCTTCAATAAATCTTATTGAAGAAACGATTTGTAAATTAGGCAATCTATTGATTCAATTTTATTTTAAAATTATTATTATTTATGTATTTATTTGTCCTTGTGTCTTCACAACAGGTAAGCACCAAGAACGATTTTCTGAACTGAAGAATGTCAACATACTGTAAGCTCTGTTAGTCTGCCTGGCCGTTCTCTCTTCCTGAAGCACGCCTTGCTGTGGCTGGTCAAATGGAACCAAGTCAGGTGTTTCTGCGAGGTTTGGTCCCCTTCAACCAGCTACTGCGTCGTGAATACAGCCAACAAAGACCAAAGATTATAAGAGAGTTATTCAAGTGTGCTTTTTTTTGTATATATATATATATATATATATATATATATATATATATATATATAATTTTATTGTCGAAATGTTGTGTCGTGAATAAAACCAACATAGATAATAGATTATAAGAGAGTTATTCACTAAAGTGTGCTTTTTTGTGATATAAAATGTATTACTAACCCTTACTTTTACATATATATATATAGTAATTCAATAAACTATTTTATTGTCGCAAATGTTGTGTTCATTTTCTCATTTCTTATTTATAATAGAAATTATGTTTTTAATTCAATAATGTTTGAATGAAATAGTGATCATGTGAAAAAGCATTGTGTTGAATGTGCAAGTGAACTTCAAATCGGTTTTTTTAAACTGTTCCTGCAGATGATATTAATAAAATAAAAGACAATGTAAGTACTTATTATAGAGTGAGTGACACTTTCTTAAGCACACTTTTTTAAAGTTCACTTTGTAATAATGTCAAATTAAAAGGTTTTTTTTAAAAGTACATTTTAAATCATTGTGTTTTAATAATATTTTATTAATATTTTAAATCATATTTTAAATCATTGTGTTTTAATAATCTGACACATTCTCATGCTTTCAGTTAGATCAGGAAATTTGTTAGGGACTTTTAGGGGGGTCGAGTTTCGGCTATTCTTTATCATATGGGTGCTCATTCATAGCACATGTGATATGGTTTTTATACAACAGTTTGTTTGAACAATTAAAACAAATGACCTGTGACAGCAAAACAAGTAACCTATATATTTTTTACACAGCTCAATGCTTTATTCGTACTTGTCAATCTCAGCATTCAATCATCAATGATTTTTTGAATAAATATTATTAATGAATAAATATATGAAAACTATCTTCTGTGGTAGTACATTCTCTGTGGCAACAAGTAGCATGGCCTATTTCACCGGAATATTAGGTTATAGCCTAGAATCCCAAATACGCCCTAAACATTAGTAGCCTATAATACAAATTATGTATAATATAACACTTGTATAAAAACACAAAATGAATGAGACTAGTAATTTCCAATTTAAAACATTTGTGTCTAGCTGATTTTGTCCTAGTCAGTTTTTAGCATTGTGTTTACATTCCTTTGACCACCAGAGGGCTCTGGAGTGCTTCGAAACGAACATGAGTCATGCACCGCACATAGAGTCGCGAAGAAATAAACTGCAGAATCGGGTGTACTAGGAGCTAGGTTGAGAATTTACAAATGTAAACGTGTAAGCTACGTGCTGTTTCTGAATATAGATATTGTACATTAATCAGATTATTATTCCCCATGTTGCACACGGCTTGTTTTTTAATATTATTATTCTGGTATGTTTTATAGTACAATTCTAAACCCATTCAAATGGGTCAAACAGTATTGTTCATCGCAATCTCACTTCTGAAAACTTTTTGTTATTTTCAACATGATGAGAACTTGTTACTGTACACGTTGCGCAATGCTGCGTATATTTAATTAAAGAAACGTACGTTTTTTAGCTTGGGCATTTGGGTACGTTGTTGTCACTGCTCGTTTCAATCGCTAGAGGGCGACGGAATTCCTCACGACTGCTTTTCACAACAGATTACAAGCGAGAAGTCACGAAGAAGTGAAACATGGCGGAGTCGGATGGGAGACAGATTGACAGCATCAACCATGCTGCAGGTTAAATATACAGATATTTAAACTTTTTACACGTGCTGTTACTGAACTAAACGCGTACATAAGCAGTCGTTTAATGTTTTGAGAGAGAGCTTGTGTTACCGCTTGTTACGCCGTTGATCACCACTCTGCCATGTCACACAGCTGACTTTACAAATGCACAGTGGAAATTACATCATGCAGTGTTTGACATTTTGAACATAATATATTAAAATCTAACCATATACACAGGATCACGATGTTCCCTATTGTTTGCAAGTGTAACACGAAGGGTCTCTGTAAGATTAACGGAATCTTTATGCAAAATGCATTAGTTTGGTAACGATCGAGGTTGAACCAGTATGATGAAATAACACTGCAAAGTCAATGTTTCCCTGTCGCCATAAACACCATTAATATCATTAATTCAACCTTATACTCTAACCAATTTTCTTTTTATATTTACCAATATCGTGTGTGCAAATATAGAGATTTTTTTTTTTTACCTTTACATTCGTTTTAAATTTTTTTATGTGTCATGATAGATGGAGATGGCAAGGTGCTCGAAATTGTACGAGCGAAGGTAGGTCTTTTATATATATATTTTCACAACAAGCTATTTTACTAAATATCACAAATACAATGGCTGTGTCTCAAAACCTAGCGAGCTTTTTGGGCATCATAGCCACATTCTCAGCAGAGAATCAACATGCTAAGATGCCCAAAATGCAGACTAGGTTTAAAAAAAAAAAAGCCCATTTTAAGACAAATCAGTTTACAGAGACAGTGGATTATTTAAAGATGTGTAAACTGTGATTCCCCCTTTTTATCTATAGACTGAAGGTAAGGAATTGACCAAAGAAGAAAAGCAGCGTCTTAGGAAAGAGAAGAAGCAGAGTAAAAAGAATAAAAAAGATGACAAGGTTCCCACAGAGAAGGAGAAAGAGAAAGCATCTGTTCAAGCTCCGTCAAAACCTGTCACACAGAGCCCAACACATAAAGGTACTTCAGTCCACTGTGCTGTTGCTAAAAAAACCATTCTCCTGCAACCTAAGGTTTATTAAAACTAATTTAATTTTGATTGGAATTTTGATTTAAAATAGGATAATTTGAGGAGAACTATTTATTTACGTTTATTTGTTAGTTTATGTAAGGGTATTTTTTTCTATTATTGGAAATCAAAATTGTGTCAATAATTACACACCCTCATGTCGTTCCGTAAGACTTTTGTTCATCCTTGGAACACAAATGAAGATCTTTTTGCTGAAATCTGAGAGCTTTCTGTGCCTCCTTAGGCAACTGCCACTTTGAAAAAGTTGATAAAGAGATTGTAATTCGAGTGGTTTGTCCAAAATTTTCTTAAGAGACACAATCTCTTTATTTCATGTACACATTGAATTTAGGATTTTATTCATATTAACATTCATCATCTCACACATGAACCAATGTATGTTAGGCAGCGCATTTGAGCTTCCACATGAACCAACGAGGTTCATTCTTGTGCGTCCCGCAGGTTCGGTTGAGCTTCTGTTCAAGTTCACGATCGATCAATGCTAATATTTGAATAAAAGCCTCAATTCAATCTATTCATCATATGAAGCAATCAAGTTTCTTCAGAAAAGTTGGACTAAACCACTGCATTAATATGGGCTAGTTTTTCATATGGACTCTTTATGAATTTTTTTGAAGTGTTAAAGTGGTTGTTGCGTAGCTGTCAATGTAGGGACAGTCCCTTTAGATTTCCTTTTAAAAAGTCTTCATTTGTTTTCTGAAGATGAGCAAAAGTCTTACGTCTTTGGAATGACATCAAATAACTTTAATTTTTGGGTGAACTAACCATTTAAAAACAGACATGTAATTGAATTGGCTTAAATAGTCTTTTAATAGTCTGTAGTCTATTTTTGGCTGCTTTTTATTTGATGGGCCTTTTTGATCTCAGCAGGGGCTCCTGTGCCTGTAAGTGCATCTGCATCTGCATCTGAATCTCCTGCGGCTGCAGAGAAGCCTGTAAAGACCAAAGCAGAGCTGCGAGCAGAGCGCCGGGCACGGCAAGACTCAGAACGGATATCAAAACAGGGCAAGAAAGAAGGGGGGCAGCAGCCCACCACCAGTAAGCCTAAAGCATCCCCCAGTGAGCTTCAGCCAGGTAATTTAATGCTTCGGAGAAGAAGCCATTTTCCCCCTCATTTTAAATTTGTAAAAATATTTGTCTATTTACACTAAGTACAAATAGCCTGCCTTGTTGACAGAGGCTGTTTACACTAACTCCACCCACCACCCAAAATTACAAAAGGAACTCGAATTTTAAGTTTGAATATGTCTTTTCGCATATCAGCTTGTTTAGTTTTTAAAAAAAAAATGAAGAAAATTTTTGAATAGTGGGAATAAAGTGCCTAACAGGTTTTTAATATTGGGAATAAAGTGTTTAACTTTTCATTTGGTGAAAATAGCATCTGTTGCTCACACAATGCATTTATTTGATTGTGAAATATTATTATAATTTTAAATGATGCTTTTTAATGTAACTTATTCCTGTGATGGCAAAGCTTTTGGTTTTTAGCAGCCATTACTTCAGTATTTTTTCCAGTCACGTCTTAATGCATATTTTACTAGTATTACATTTGAGTTTTTGTGCAAACATTAAAACGAACAGCGATTCAAACAGCAGCATTTCTAGTCAGAGTGTTAATGCGAGATATTTTATGAGTCACAATGACTCACAGATGTGCCTGCATTTGTCTGGTGTTCACGTAGAGACTGTGACTGAGCAGTTTTACAAATTTCTTGTTAGTAGTGAAAAGGTTACCGGAGCATGTTCAGGTGGACGACCCCGCTGCATTGAAGAAGTTGGCCAAAAAGCTTGAGAGACAGCAGGTGAGACAAACCAATGGCGTCCTGCTTTGCCTCTTTTCTGATTACTACCCATTGACAGAGGATGGATTCATCCAGGTGTTTTCTGAGATCTCTTTTGCAGCGTTTTTAACCCAGGTCCTTCCCATGTCTTACAGAAGTCAGGGCAAGGATGCGGTTTAAATATAACTGGAGTCAAGGTCTGGCTCCACACTTTTGTGTGCAGTGAATTGTTAAATTATTTCTTTTTTTAATGTAATTTTAATTCTTGGTGAAAGTTGTTAACTCAAATTTGATTTTAATGTACGTTGGAGATGGTGATTTTATTGTGGTTATCTTCATTTCATTGTGTTCATGTGATGAGCTAGATGTCATATGTGGGTGAACTTTCGAGTGAGTGTTTTTTTTTTTTTTTTTTTCTTGATTCATAATTTTTCATTTGTTAGGTGTAGATCTATAACACTAGCGTAAAACTTTGGAAGTCCTCTGTGGAGCCCTTCTTCAGTAGTGCACGTCATGTACTGTACGTCTTCATGCACAGTGTTCTGTTGCAGCCTCAGCTCTTGACCTGAGGAGGGAGGATGTGACCTCCACAACATCTGTCTCTGAGGGAACAAAATATTCATATTAAAAGCTGTTATTTGCTCTGTTCTCTTAGGTTCCTTTGAGGTCCGATTATGGCTACAAGGTCAGCCTGTTCTCTCATCTTCATCAATACAGCCGAAAAAACCCTCCAACTCAGCAAATCAGGTATTGTAACAAATGTTCATTAAGGCTGTGTTTATGTTATTTAAAAATCTGAAATATTGTGAAAAAGTATTACAATTTAAGATATCTGTTTTCTATTTTAAAATATAATTATAATTTTGCAAAGTGATGGAAAGCTGAATTTTTAGCATCATTACTCCAGTCCAGTCGTGTCACATGATCCTTAAGAAATCATTCTAATATGCTGATTTGCTGCTTAATAAAATTTTCTTATTAATATCAATGTTGAAAACAGTTGTGCTGCTTCATATTTTTGAAATGGATATATATTATTTCAGAATTATTTGATGATTAGAAAGTTAAAAAGAACAACATTTATTTTAAATGGAAATCTTTTGTTATATTATAGATGTTTTAATGTCACTTTTGATCAACTAAATGCATCCTTGCTGAGTAAAAGTGTTCATTTCTTTTTAATTTTCTTTTAGTTTTGCACAGTACTGTAACTTTTTTATTGTATGTATGTATGTATGTATGTATGTATTATTATTATTATTAAAAAGTTGATAAAATCTAAGCTTTAAAAACAACTTTAGGCGTTAAATTGTAGGTCTCATGGTTAGGTTGAAAATAGTCATGAAAAATTTAAATAAGGCATAAAAACTTATAGACATATTAGAATTAAAGTATGTATAACCTAAATGCATTAGTTGGTTGACTTGTATTGTTTGATATGGTTTATTTTTGTAGCATCCCTGCCACAGTTATTCACCCATCCATTGTTCGGTTGGGTCTCCAGTACTCTCAGGGCATTATAGCAGGATCCAATGCTCGATCTGTGGCCCTACTACATGCCTTCAAACAGGTAATTCATAATCATACCTATAAAATTAATTATTAATAATTTTTGGATTTAATTAACCAGAAATCATTTTATAGGTTATTCAGGATTATAGCACACCTCCAAATGAGGAGTTGTCAAGGGACCTTGTGAACAAGCTTTCGCCCTATATCAGGTTTCTTTCTTCCTTGTGAAAATTTATATAGCACATGCTCAGATGTATATTATTTAATTTGAACTCTCATCTTACATGGAAATGGTTATTTGACAGACACTGCCAATCCTTCTTCCCCCCCACAGTTTTCTCAGCCAGTGTCGGCCCCTTTCAGCCAGCATGGGCAATGCCATCAAGTACATCAAGAAGGAAATTTCAAATATACCCAGTCAATGCAAAGAAGAGGAGGTAAGAGTATTCAGAATCACTAGTTAGAGACATTTATATGCAGTATATGTGTCCCCGACTAAGGAATTTCATAGTCGAGTTGACAAATCTTGCCTATTGTTGAATCGTGTGGGGATGGGGAGGTAGCGGGTCTTTAACACTTTAAAGGCGTGATATACACAACACAACAAAAATGTATTAAAACATTTTGGATCAATAAAACTAAGAAGTAACATAAATAACTGCAGAAAGGCCACACTGCAGATCACATGCAAATCTAATTAAATTGCCTGTGCGAGCATGTTTTAAGTTGGCCTACAGCGCAGCATCGATCAACATAATCAACAATTAAGAACACAATATACATTTCTAGTATCAAGTCAGAATCAAGTCACAAGATGCAGAACAAATGTGTGTGTAAAGTGCAGGGAAACATACATTCAAAACACAATTAGATAAATTAGATCACCCTGAGTGATCAATTAATAAAATAAAAAACGAAATTATTAAAATAACGAAAGTATGCCCAGAATTGTCAACTTTTGTCTTTTTAACGGCAGAATACAATAAACGCTAAACTGGAGTGGCAGTCTTTTTAGCTAAACATGTTCACAGCATCCAAAAAATCCAATTAGAGCTGGCTGAAATGTTTTGAAATCACTTGTACCCATACCTGATCGAGGAAAAAAATCCTCCTTTTCACTCTGTCTGTGTCCATTTGAGCCGTTTCAAATTGTATGCACGGATAAAATACATTCTAAAACGCTTAACGTGAAAAGCGTTTAACGGCTCAATGTCCTAAAACGATATGAAAAGATAACATTCTGTACACACCTTATTAATAAAGCATACCATATAGCCTAAAGACAAACAGATGAGCCCGAATATGAACGCAACGCTTTTTATTATACGTTAAGCATTTTCCTCCCATAGTAAACTGTTAAAGAAAACGTGTTGCGTTCATGTTCTGGGTTCATCTGCACATAGTATGGTTTCTTAATAAGGTGTGTAGCCTAATGTGTACATACATTAAGCACGTAAAAGTGCCATTAAAGCTTTTTAAAAGAGTTTTACAATGTCTAAACGAGGAAAACAAACTTGTTTACGTCGGCTGGAAAAAGTGAGATGGTTGTTTTCCTGATGCTAATCCAGCCTTGGAGTATATCCTTTCCGATGGTGTGAATCTTTAGATTTTCTTACCCTAGGATAGAATTTATTCACGCTGCACGCATGTTGAAAATATTTATTAAAAGCTTATTTCTTGGCACATTTTTATTGACAACATTATCATAATAGGCTGTATATTGACAGAAAACCGGTAGTTCTATGTGAAATCTTACATTGAGCACCCTCTTATAGCCAAAATGACGTGATCCTCGTTTAATAACACCTCTGCTTAGATTTGACCGTGAGATCGGTAGTCGAAGCAGGCTCCACCTTTCGAAGCATCGAATCTTCGACTATTTGGGGTCACCCCTAATATGCAGTCTTCTTCCTGTTCCTGTGAGTGTCTAAAAGCAACGTTTTCTCAACAGGCGAAAGGGAAACTCCAGGAATGTATTGATAGTTACGTAAATGAGAAGATCATTTTGGCTTCTGAAGCCATTTCTAAGTACGCTATTGAGAAGATAAGTAATGGAGACGTCATTCTTGTTTATGGCTGGTAAGATTTTTCCCTGAATTGCTATAATCATTTAATAGTCTGGATTAATGCATTTAATGCCTTTTTGTGTATTTTTCCAGCTCTTCTCTTGTCAATCACATTCTGTGCGATGCTTTTGAAAAGCAGAGGAAGTTCAGAGTCATTGTCGTTGATAGCCGGCCCAGGCTGGAGGGCCGAGAGGCGCTGAGGCGTCTGGTGAAGAAAGGCATCCGATGTACTTATGTGCTCATATCTGCCTTGTCCTACATTCTGCCTGAAGTGAGTCATTCTTTTCAGTAAAGCTTGTTACTTGCTGGGATTTTTGCAAGCACATTTTATTTTTAGCTCATTGTGAGGTAATGTGCTTTCTTTCCAAAGTGCTTGTACCTTCAAAGGATTCATTATGTGTTTGACATCAGCAGTAGCTAAAAATATAACTTAATTATGGATTGATACTTTAGTTCTTAAAGACACAGGATCAACTGCAGTGGTGCTAGTAGAGCAAAGGGTTGACAAAGATAACTACTCAGTTTTATAGAGTTTAGAATAGCATATGGACTTTATTTACATTAAACACTATTAGATTGCTGTTATGGTTTTATTTTTTAAATAATTAAATGGCACTGTGAGGTTCTGAATGTTTAGATTGTTACATTATATATTGCATTAAACTAAATATTTGAGGAAGGCACTTGGAAGGTCATTTGAGGAAACTTTCACTTGCCTGTGCTTCATCTTCACAGAAGTTGATAATTTGTGCATTTTTAAGCCTTGTCAATTTAAATATTCAAGCGCATGTAGATGCTAAATTACCTGTGTCTCTCGGTTTGGTATTTGTGCACTGTGATAATTTTTATGTGCCCAGCAACACACATTCAAAGCACGTACCGGAAAGCCGCGTCACACGGCGCGTGAATACTCGTTCCTGAGCTTGACACATTCACTCTAAATTATGTCTAATTGCCCGTCTTGTTAATTATCGTCGTTGATGATGCGCCAAGATGCGCATCAATTTTTAAAATATACATAAAAACGTGTGCTCTCACACACTCTAGAAGTGGATTTTTTTTTTTTAATCTGATAACCAAACATGCACATGATTGGGTAACTGAACTAACCAGCAGGACCACTGTCTGTGCACTCAGGGACGCAAGTCATCTATGATGTAGGAAAAAAGAGCAAAGGTGGATCCTCCGCTTTCAGCAACTTCAATTTCTATTACAGATATTTTCCAGGAAGTGACTATTTTGTTCTCTTGATCACTAGATGGGAAATGGTGTTTAATTCGCAAATGCTTCACGCTATATTCCAATTTTAACTTTGAGTGGAAACATAGCTAATATGGAAATGGTTGAAATATTTTTGTGGAAACTGTGATACTTTTCTTCTTAATATATTGATCGATAGAAAGTTCACAAGAAATCTTATTGTCTTAAGACCGCAATCTTTTGAATTGTGTACTTGAACTACAGTTAACTGGCCTTTGTTGTCATTATAAACATTGTTTCCATGAATGCTGAATCAGTTCTTGGACACTGCATTCTCTTATTTCCAGGTATCCAAGGTATTTCTTGGTGCCCATGCACTTCTTGCCAATGGATATGTGATGTCACGCGTGGGAACTTCCCAGATTGCTCTGGTAGCAAAGGCCTACAACGTGCCAGTGCTGGTCTGCTGTGAGACCTACAAGTTCTGTGAACGAGTGCAGACGGACTCTTTTGTATCCAATGAATTAGGTAACACTAGCATGTGTAGCACGATTGTTCAGTTTACTATAATCATTTTTGTTATTAACATTTACACACACAAAAAAAGTTCAACCTAATGGTTTTTGTTACAGATGACCCTGACGACCTGATTGTGACCAGAAATGGGAAGACCCATCTTGAGAATTGGCAGACTGTTAAATCACTGGGGCTTCTGAACTTGGTGTATGACGTGACGCCACCAGATTTTGTGGACCTTGTGATTACTGACTTGGGCATGATCCCCTGCACCTCCGTGCCTGTGGTACTGCGAGTCAAGAACGTGGATCAGTGAAGAGCAGATGAACAGGGTTTGGCTTCCCTCTTACATTTGCTCATAAAAGAGTGTGTGCACACAGGGCTTCTAGCATGAAGTAAACATATCTATGAAATGGAACAGGCTTTTCAAATAAAGCTATTGTTTATGTTCTCACTGTCGGGATCCTTTCAAATATTTCATTTTGAATTGTATTACTGGTCCAAAATGACGCAGTCCATTTCAATCCACCTCAAGAAAAATTCTCAAATCACTTCTAGTTGTACACAAGATCGAGAATATCAGATTCGCTTGTTCTTGTTAAAACCACAAAATTTAAAGAAAGTGTCGGTAAAGCATGTTGGCTTTTCATGAAGGTCCGTGCATAGACATAAACATTAAAAGAAATATATCATACTTTTTGGATAGTTGCTGTCGCTGAATTCCTTTCATAGATGTGAATAAGGGAAAAGGAACATGGTGCAAATGTGACCATGCAAAAGCCGAAGATAAGGGGTTTTGTTTGTATTACCAAAACCTTGAAAAGGCTACTGAAAAATAAATAATTTAGATAAACTGTTGTTTGCCAATTCTTTTGAGACAAGTCTTTAATTTTTGGTTCTGGTTTACTGAGGTACATGCTGAATTCCTCAACAAAATACTACATTGAAAGAAATGAAATTTGCATAATGTAACATGTACTGTCAGTATTATACTAATAGTGTGTCCCTATATAAATCTCATTTTAGCAGATGAAACCGATTCCCTTTACTCTGCCGAAAAGGAAAAGCATACAGTTTCAACGGTTAAATGGTCATCGGTTAGTATCTAACATCTGTAAAAAGCAGTATGTGGCAGTAACAATATACAATTATTTCACAAATTATAACAGTCCAATGACATTCATTTCCCCCCTCCATTGTAAAATGAAAGCACTTTAAATATCTTTGAAATCAAGATAATTTTGTTTTAAAGCAACTCAAAATATTTGTCCATAAAATATGTCAGTGATTCATTTCTGTCAGAAATGTGGCTGCCCTCCAAAGACAATCCGCAAGGTCAGTCTATGGTCAGTTTTCCCTTTACAGACCAGTCTCTTCAAGGCTGTGAAAATGTCAGTATTCACTGAAAGATTTGTACAAATAAAAAGGTTTCAGGACCTTGAGGGTCAAAAGAAAGTGAAAGTTTAAAAACAAAATTGTGCATTAAGATGTCATGCAAACCTGCTTTTGGCAAGTTTAAAAAACAAGAAAGTAAAATGTTCATCCGATGGTTAAGCTTCCAGAGTATGAAACTTCTCCTGCATCATTTTTAATAAGCTTGATGCATTTTGTGGCGTGTGCACCTTTGTCACTTCTCTAAAATTCAAGTGGTCTCGACCTTTCGTCTTTGTGTAAACCAGAGTAACGATGAAACAACAACTGTTGAGCCGGTGATTATCCCAAGCACCTTACCTATGGGAAACTCTCCCTGCAATTGAGAACAAACAATGAACATGTGCAATAAAGAAGTGATAACCAACATGTTAAGGATGATTTGTCAGGGGTCTCACTTGTCTCATGCACTTGTATCCGTGGAAATTATGGAGACAATCACACTCAAAGAACCCTGGACCATATGGGCTGCAGAATGAGTTTTCAGGGCAATTCCAGGCTGAAGAGACAGACAACATTCAATAAATGTATTTAAAGATATTTTAAAGATTTTGAGATCCCAGTTAACTGATCACTTACGCATCAGTGCCATCTGATTGCAAACATTTTTCTGTCCTTCACAGATTCTGGCATTGTTTTTCACTTCAACCGTCTCCCATGATGCATTGCCCCCTGGACACTCCAGTTTTGAGGGTAGTAATCTAAGTAAAGATTTGTCAAGTCACCTTGATGGGTTAAATATGGGATTTTTGATCTTGTAGATGCCATGGACCCCCAAATATCATTGTCCTTGTATGAGAGACCCCCATCCTAAAATGTACATGTTTTATAACAATATTATTTGGAAATATTTCGATTTTATTACTTCCAATAATTATTTTCCACTTTAAATTTAAATCTTATTTTTTTATTATTATTATGTATTTGTTACACTTTTTTTTTTAAACAGATTTGTCTACTGACCCGAAGCAATTTTGGCCCCCTGGGGGTCCCCAGACCTCAAGTTGAAAACCCATGGATTTAATGTTATGAACTTGATGTACTGTGCTCTTACATCACTTACAATTGGGTAAGATGGCTGAAACCCTGAAATACGAAATCGCTCAGATTGGTGATTGGGTTGTTGGAGAGATCTCTGTGTAAATACAGTTCAGTATCATTTAGATATTGCATTCAATGCTGAACAAGGCACATGCACAGATTATTAATAAAACCTGATCTGGTACGTACATTATGACTGCTGTGAATGAATTATACAGGTGCTCTACATGACTGATAGAGCAGTTTGACAGGTCCAACCTAAAACAGGATAAAGATAATCATATACAGTTAGATTTACAAATAGGACACACACACACACACACACACATATATATATATTCAAAAAAGGGGAATACTAGAAAGTTGTCCTACCCTATAATGGTGTCTATATTGCTGGTATTGTTCTCAAAACAGCAGCGTCCTTTGATCTGGCCTTTTTTAAGGCAGAAATCCCAGACAGGACTGCCTTGTCGTACAGTCCCTTCGCACATTTGACATAACTATCGAAAATAAAAGTGAAAGCTTTCAAAATATTATAGAACCACATGCGTGCATAAAATGTGTTTACAATAAGTTTTAGTTTACAACATGGTAACAACAATGTAGCATAGCATGTTTTATTATAATCGCTGTACAACTGTGTTGCAATCATTAGTCGATCGTCTCACCTGTACATCAATATCCTGACTGTCTACATATGCATTGAATAAAACAAATAAAACTGTACATAAATACACAGTAGATACCGCATGTGTTGTAATGCTAGCTGTCATTTTCGCCAAAAACAAAGTCATGTGACACCATGATCATGTGACGTTCAAGGGCCGCGACCCTGTTCGTGACAACAAGGCGGCGCAAGTATTTTGCATTTCTTATTGTAAAATTTTGATAGAGACGAAATGCTTACAAAACACTGGAGTATTTACATAATTCACTTTGTTGGACTGATGTAGATCCTCTTCGCCATACCTCCAATATTAGTTTAGCCAATCTACATTTATTTAGTCTGGATAGGCACACCCCACGAATACGGATGACTTTATAAACAGTAGGCTACAGGCACACATTTTTTTTTTTTAAATGAACATAGAAATAACCTAGTATAAAATGTAAGTGTTTTTAGACTATAAACATGTCTGTGTCGCCTTTAAATTGAGATTTTGGACTGTCCCAACTCAGAGGTAAGATTTTATAAAATAGCACGGACCGGAAATAGATTTTAGTATGGCAGGAAGATAAATAATCTCATTCACTTGTCTTAACTGTTCAACACTGTTATCAAAGTTACTGTTAGAAAAAAAAAGATCTTTTTTTCTTTCATTTAAGCTATGGGAAATATAGGCGACACTATTAATTACAAAACAATATGGTTCTAAACTACTATGCTGCCCTGTGGAGTTAAATGATAAACTTAAATTGAGAGTAAACAATTTCAACCAGAATTGAATGTAAGTTTGCATCGTCATGGAGAAATTGTTTTCAACAACAAATGTTTGCAACATATAAACGCCAAAGGACCTAATGGACGTTTTTACGCAATAACACCCCCGGCTAAAGCAGAATGGTTTGATCCAGACTGTTGCAATGCTTCGGGAGCGCGCAGATACATATTGAATACATTATAGCAGACAGACAGACACAGTGCTGGCTGGAAGAACGTTTCGCTACAATGTAGATTTATGTGTGTTCTTCCTAACGCCCTAACAAGTACGAGCACTGTGTCGGCATCTCGAAATGCATCCTGCGACAAACAATTCTTCATTTGTTTCCCTCTCCATACTCGTTCGTATGTAGCCTACCAATGTAGGCTGTAGACAACCGCGGAGCACCTTTACGTGGAGTAATCTGGAAAGTTAATTGGATCGTGGGCCTCGCGACGACACTTCGGTGTTTTGCAGACTCGCTTCCCACATTCTTTTACAGTGCGCGAGGAAGTGAGAGGACTGACTTGGCGAGAAATTGCCGACAATGAACGTGGAATTACCTCCAGTTGCAACATGGCTGCTGCTTAGATGTTTATTGAAAAAGTTCAGCCCTGAACATTAAGAAAGTTTTTTTTTTAAATAATCCACTTCGCGAAAAATAACTTTTCTGGCATAATTCGTCCCAGGATTGGACTGGACTGGACTGATCAGAGCGAGTCTAACGTTAGCTCGCCTTCATTCAGTTTGGTCCCTACATGACAGCAAACCAACACCGAGAGCCTTCCGTGAACCTTCTCGCTCTTAACAGCATTCAGCTTCGTCAGGGACGTGTAATCTAACGGTAGAAAATGCATTTCTCCATCCCCGAGACGGAGGTCCGATCTGATGAAAACGGATCTACATATGTGGTAAGTGTAACTGGAGGTCATATAAGCGATGCGCCAAGTATTTACGTTTGGAGACACCGACGAATAGTGTTGCTTTGAATCTGTGTTTTGAACAAATCTTTTAAGCGAACGAATCTTCTGCTGACTGACTTGAACGTTCATTCAGATTTCATATGAGTCATTGTCGTGTTAACAACACAAATTGTGATAGTTTAACAGGCTATTGAAGTAAAATGTGTTCGTTTAGGTTATTGTTATTATTTTTCTATTTGACAAAATACGGAGGAAATTATATTTTTGCTTTGTTTGCATTGGAAGGGGAAATGTATATCATGCTTAATTAATTAACACTCTTTCTGGGTCTCTTAGTAACGTTAGATTTGTTAACGCAACTTTTTAAATAAAAGATGACCTCTATTAGTTGTAAAAGACTCGGTGTTTATAAACGAATCGGTTTAGTGAGCGATTCAACGACTAAAAACATTTGCCACCACATAGGCTACTTGCATTATAATGATAACCTGCAAAAAAAATGAGTCTTTGTAGTGAACAGACGGATTAATAAAACTCTTCAAAATCTACATGTCACAAAACGTATTAGATATGAATATTCATATCTGTTGTATGAGATTTAAAAAAAACGTGTAGTGAAAATTAATGAATAACTAAAAGGGCACAAAGACCAGTAATTATTATTGAAGAATTACTTTCTTTTTTTTTTCTTTTTTTTTCAATTATTACATTGAATAATAACGTTTGGGAAGCTTTGTCCCTTTCTGTATTTCTATTTGAATGGTCACTCAAAGTTGTTGCGTGAATTGAATTTCACAATGCCTCAGTTCTTCTGGCTTAATATCTCCCTAAGCCATATGCTTTGCAAGATTGACATTTATTTCAGCATAGGTTATTCAGTTAGTGGAATAGCTGGCTGACTGCTCTGAATACATGACACTTAATTTATCTATGCTATAGCCTATCCATAACAGACAGTTTCGGCTCCTGAGGTTACATCTGTATTGTACTGAACTGTGGATTGATTACAAAGCGTAATCTATTCGAGGACATGCACTGCAGTCCAATCTTCTCGTAGATGTCTGCAGATGTACAAACTGTGGTGTTGACTCTCTTTAGCCACCAAATTATTTGAATAAAGGCTGAGATGAGCTCTTCTGTACACATGGATGCTCTCAGTACACCTAAAACACCTCCGTAGATCCACAATGGTTTAATGCACTGACGTGAAGATGAATGAATCATTCCTAACAGATTGATTGCACAAGTTGTTTGTGTCCTTCTGTGACAGTGAATTCAGAGAGTTTCTCCATCATAAAGACACAGACGGTCAGTAATGCTCTCAACAGATGAGTCTTTCAAGGCCACTGTGAGTTAAATTGGCTAGCTAAATGACTCACACTCACCTTTTAATGCTGAAGATATTAGCCTTGTTGTTTTGCACATCTTAAGCGTTTTATAGATTTAGACTGGTTCACCATAGTGATATTCTATATTTATAAACTATCATAGTTTTATAAATATTTTAAATTAGCTTTTTTATATTTTCATTTTAATTTTAGTCAAAATGTTACTCTTGTTGTTATGTAGGTTTGCCTTGGTTTCTAAATGGTGTTATTTTTTTCTCAGTTAATGATTTTAGTACTTAACCTTATTTCAGGGCAACATTTCAAAGTTTTCTTTTAAAATATTTGTATTTTATTTTATTGAACAAATGTTTTAATAGTTTTCATTTTATTAAACGATAACAACACCGACCCTGCTCAAATTTTCAAACTGATTTAAAACTTGAGAACGAGTGCTTTCACGAATGGAGGAGGTTTTCTTCAGACATCTAAAGCGTGATGTTGTCTTGATCTGTATTAGGCAGGAAGTTGTATGGAGCTGTATATGTCACAGAATATGCATACTTTGTAGAAGAGCCACAAAAATGAGTGGGCTCCGTTTTAAATGGCACGCTTCCTGTTCAAACAAAAGGGTAAAAAAAGTTTGATGTTTTTTACTTCCTGAAGACTTGCATACTCAATCTTCCTTATTTTGATTTGGACTGGAGACATGGAAGGACATGGCAGTTTCATCCTATCTCTTTCAAACTTGTTCCAACTTTGATATCTTTGGTGACTTGCATGTTTGTGTTGTGTAGCAGAGCTTTGCTTTCACTAATTGGATCATACCGTCTCGTACGCATTTGTCAGGGTCCTTTTGATGGCACTGAATCCATGTTCAATATGTGAGGTCAGTTGAGACCATTCTTATAGTTTGCCGCAATAAGATGGAGAACATTACACAGCAGTATCCTGTCCTGAAACAAAACAAAATAACTTGTTTTTGGATCACAACCGCTCAGTATTGTATGCAACTTACTTGGTTTGATTGCAGATTATAAAGGCCACACAATCCACACGAATTGTTTTTGCTGTATTCACTCTACCTAAAACTTTTTGAAACAACAATCTTCTTATTGTTTTCCCATTCTGAAGTCAAAGTCTTTCTTTTGAATGTACCCGTACCACACATTTTGGTTTGTGTCTAGTAGTTGATACATTGCATGTTTTCTGTAATTTAAGTAATAGCTCAGTCTTTTTTACTCCATAAAGAACAATGGACCATTATCTCAACACCAAACGATGTGCAACATGATGAATAGTCAAAACAACAACAAATCAGGATGTTTGACGATAGAGCAAAAGTCCCTTAATTTTATAAACATAAGCTTTTTTAGTTAAGGAAAAAAAAAAACAGCGAGCTTACATTCCTTTAACAATAAATGGTGTTAAGTCCATGCATATTTGTAGGGGGTTTAAAGAAAGGCGCAAATAATACCAAGGCACCACCATTAAACAAGTTGTTTTGATATAAAATCTTCTCATTTACTAAGCGATTGTAAATTATTGACGCATCGTTTTTTTTTTTTTTTTTTTTTTTTTTTGTTAAGCGTCAAAATATTTCACTTTAGAATTTATTTAATAATTTGATGTTTCAGGGTGATATAAAATAATGAATGTAGATTTAGAATTTTGATTTTTTTTTTTTAAATTAATGCACATAGTTAAATCAGCTTGTGGTTATTGATGGGCCTTTCAAATTACTCATGAATAGGTAATGAAGAGTAATGATGATGAAATTCAGCCTCGCCATCACAGGATTAAATTAAATTAAATTTAATCTTGTGATTAAATTTTAAAATAGAAAACTGTTATTGTAAATTGTAATAATATTGCATGATTTTAATCAAAGAAATGCAGCTTTGGTGAGCAGAAGAGATTTCTTTCAAAAACATACAAAAAAATGATCTTCTGATTCCAAACATTTGTTTGTAGCATCTATAAGTGAAAACCTTTTTGTAGTTATTGATGGGCCTTAAAGATTTTACTCATGAATATGTATTGAGTGTTTATTTTTATTGTGTATATGAAGACTAACTAACTGTTTTCCTTCTTCAGGCTTACAATATCCATGTGAATGGAGTCTTGCATTGTCGAGTACGTTACAGTCAACTCCTGGGCCTCCATGAACAGGTGAACACACATATCAAGAAAACACAATACTTAAACAATTAGTTTCGAATCACTGGCCGTAAAATCATACAATTAATAAGTCAGTTCTGTCTGAGATTGGGAAATGTATTCTGAAAATGTACCGCTTTAGTGAAATTGAGGAAATGAAACATGAGAAATTACAGTAGACAGTAGCTATTATAGTACATTGATTTAATTCAAATATATTCTTGTTCATTGGGATTTAATGTGATTAGTCACCTTGGTGCCTGGATGGAGAGCCAGTGAAATGATTTGTGGATATTTAAATCTAAACTTCAAAGGCAGAGAACCACTCATATTTCATTAAACTTCTCATTGTTGTATTAAGCGTGATTTAAAGTAAGTAACTAAGTGAAATTGAAACTATTGCATAATATTGAGCTTGATTGAAGAGGATCATTTTTAGTATATATATATATATATATATATATATGTCTGAAATTGAATTGTTGTGATGTTAAATGGATAGTTTTCTGATGTGAGGCAGGGTAAATCTATGTCAGCACTACTCAGAAAATATATTTTAATGAATTTAGTTATTAATATAGGATGTCTGTTCATTTTTTTTTTACTGATTTGGACGTGATCGTGTCCTCTGTTTTAGCCAAAAGCGGCAGTAATTTGCTTCATAATATTTACTGAGGTTGTGTGAGGAAAATCACAGGCATCTTTGTTTTGGACTGGATTAAAATCACAATGTACCCTTGTGAAACACAAACTCATCCAAATTTTGAAGTGGTAAAGCTATGAGCGTATTGAATAGGTCATATATTATTCAAATATTTGGAAGCGAGGCCTCATTCTCGGAATATTATCTTTCTTACACCTACCAATTTCACGAATTTTGTGTTTCCTTATGAATGAAAGAGAACTTCGGTGATCTCAGCATTAAGAGCATGTTGTGTTGTTTCAAAGCCGCTGTTGCTAGGTAACAGGGCGTTGAGGGCCAAGTCAGATCATACATGGTCATATGATGCAATCTGTAGAAGCTGTCATGGTGTGAGGCTTGAAGTTAACCCTTAAAATGGCCCTTAAATATTATCTAATCTAAAAGTACATTTTTATTTAGTTTCAGCTATATTTCAAGTATTAAACATGGTTTTTGTGTTTGTTTCAGTTAACGATAGCAACATTGATTGATAGATTTATTTTTTCTGCCTGTGCCATTCAATAAAATGCCAATGACACAGATGGAACAACAGCAGGCATCATTTTAGATGTTGTGAAGTGTATACATATTTATGATAATATAACCAAATGTTCTATTTTCATATTTAAAATGAAGTTCTCCCTTTCTGTTCTTTCAGATCAAAAAAGAATATGGAAATAATGTGGTGCCGGCTTTTCCACCAAAGAAGATCTTCACTCTCACGCCGGCTGAAGTCGATCAGCGGAGAGAACAGCTGGAGAAGTACATGCAAGCTGGTAAGAAAAACATTCTTTTACCTGAAAAGTTCACATTCAAAATGATCTTTGTGACTTGTGGTCCATTTGTTTTATCTTTGAGCTCATCTATTTGCTTCTGTACACCTTAAAATTGACCAAATTCACTTAACAGATTATACACCACCGTTCACTAGTTTAGGGTTGGTGAGATTTTTTTTTTAATCTTCTGCTCACCAAAGTTGTGTTTATTTGATCAAAAATAAAGTTAAAACTGTAATAATGTGAAATATTATTACAATTTAAAATATCTTTGGCAATTGTTGGCATTTATATTTGACAGCAAAAAATGTTGATGATTCATCCTGCTCTGCAGATTTTTGTCCAATAAAATGCTAGATAGAATGTGACTGCAAGTTGCAAGCCATAACTAATGGCTGTGATTTAATTCTGTTGGCTATTAAAAAAAAAAAACCTGTTTCAACTGGAAATGCATCAACAGTATAGAAAACTTATATGTCAGCCTTAATCCTTCGTATGAGGTTTTATGTCTTTATGTCTGCTCTTCCCGAAGAGGATGGAGCTTGTTAATGTTCCACATTGTCATTCCTGAAAACATCAGGCAAACTACATGAAATAATTAAACTACATGTTAAGAATTTTGCCATGCATGTCATTTAACAGGTTATAGGTGAGTTTTTCTGAGCACAAAAGGAAATCAGCAGTGCTGGCAGCACCAAGAGCCGTTTGCTCTAATCCATTCCAGCACTGGCACTATCCATCGAACAAGCTAAGCCTTGTTGAGCTTATTTGCTCATAGTCTGGAGCTGCTCTTGGCTTGGCCTCCCGCAGTTACATCACTGAGAAACATGATTATGGAAAATTAACCGACACAAACACACAAGCTGTTCAAGAGCGAATATTTTGTTAGTTTGTGCAAATGTTTTGCGGTTGTTTGCTCGTGTGCTATATTGGAAGTAAAAGTAAACAGTATAGTTTATGTTGGTCAGTTTGCCTCCTGCATATTTATTTTCCCCCACAAAACTCAGGTTATTATTAGTCAGGGAGCCATAGTGGTATTTTCAAAGTAAAGGTATGTGTTGTATTTTCAGATTAGTTTGATTTAACATGACAAATGAATTTTGAAACATTGAGTTTTACGTTATAGTTCAATTGAAACGAAACACAAGATTAAGAAAGTTGGTTTAAAATATTACCTCAAGGAGGTACACGCAAATACTGTTCTCTGACAATCAATCTATAAATATTTCCATACAAAATTTGTACCTTGAACTTTTTAAAGGACAGACCAACCACTTATCTAATACTTTGATTAAAACACTGGCCTTGTGCTGAAGTGGAAATGGTGTGTTCAGTTTGTTTAAGTGAATTGGTTGGGAGGTTTGTTTCGATGAACTTGTTAAAACAAACTGATGTTTTGAATCATTGTTGAAGCCCTTGCACTGCTTTTATAGGTATTTTTTTTCTTATGCTCACTGAGGCTGAATTTTCAGCATCAGTACTCCAGATATCAGTATTATGCTGAACTGGTGCTCAAGAAACATTTATTATTATTATTATTATTATTAATGTTGAAAACAATTGCTGCCTAATAAGTTTGTGGAAACTATGATACTTTTTCATGATTTTTTGATGAATAGAATTGCCATTATAAACAAATTGAAATAGATATCTATAATAGATATCTAAATTAATAATGTAAAAGTCTTCTGTCATTTTTGAGCTATTTTATTCATCCCTGTTCTGAATTAAAGGAGTAATTTCTTAAAAAAAAAATCTTACTGACACCAATGGTAGGATAAATGTTTAGTTTGTTTATTATGTAATGTATACATGTATGTGTTTCCATAGCGTGGTATTCTGATTCTGAGAAAACAATTACCCCAAAAGTAGATTCAGTTTGTTTAACTACATTTTTATATTAGCTTTAAACCTTTAATGATGAGCTTTTCTCTCTGCAGTGCGTCAGGACCCCATTCTGGGATCGAGCGAGGTGTTCAACAGCTTTTTGAGAAAAGCTCAACAGGTAGAATTTCTACATTATTTTTGTTTATTGAAAGTGTTTATTATAATTTGAAAATAAATTATGATCATTGTAAATATAGTAGTTTCAATTCTGCTATTTGAAATATTGTAAACATAGGCTACATATGAAAACGTATTGTAAGATTGTATGATTATTGGTAATTGTCGCATGATTCTCCACTTAAGCATTTCAGAGGGGTTCCTTCAAAATATAACTGAATTTGGTTTCCCTTTCCATGGTCAATAATGTTTTGGCGTTTTGCAATTAGCTTCTCTATTTGAATAGTTTCTAAGATATCTTTCAAATTTGATGGTGTCTAAATACAGAAGTGACATAGTTGCCTGTCATAAAACTTAAAGGGTTAGCTCACCCAAAACCCAAAAATGAATCCTTATGAATTTAGTTCAAAATTCCTGTAGAGACTGGATTGCTTTAAATGATCAATAGATGAAAATGAGTCTATTATTTACATGTGAACATGAACAAAAGAGAGCAGTCTGCAGAAACAGAATAAGAGATTAGAATTGGCCTTGCGGTTTCATTTCTTCAAATCTCTGTTAAGATCAGCTGCTGCGCTGAGACCCTCTGCCTCAGTGGGAGATGAAACATGCAGGAAGAAGGGTAAAAAAAAAAAAGAGATGAATTTGCAAGAAGTGAAAGAGAATAGTAAAGTGTAGTCAGCACTGTGGTGTTTTGACCTTTTGTTTTTTTGGGCTTTGTGTTTAATTCCAATATCTAATTATCAAATCACCAGTCCTATCTATAAGCACCTATATCAGCCTGAATCTATACAGTAAACCACTCTGAAATCAAAACATTACATTTAATCTAAAATGAAAAATGCCCTCATGACATTTAAGCTGGAATACATAGGAAATGAAACTGCCCTGTGAAAGGGTGTGATTTTATATTACCAGTACTGCATGTTCATCAAAATACTCTGGGATCAACTGAACAGGAAGCATCAGAAGTTGAATTAGAGTTCAGCACAAGGTATTTCCCCAAAACCTTTAAAGGGGTTCTTTAACACGGGACTTTACATCTTTTCAATAAAAGTTGGCTGCCTAAGCAATAGAAAAAAAAAAGGCAAAGCTTTTTTTTAATCGTTGATACTCGGCTAAAGAAAACGAGTAAAATAGATAGGAAACTTCAACACCCATAATGCACTGGGCATGTTGCTGTTCAAGGCCACTCCCACCAGTCTGCTATGTATATACTTACCAGAGTCAAATATTGCCTTGCTTTAGTTGGAAATACTACTTGGTAAACTTTTAGTCATAATGGTGTCGACTTGTATTTTTCCCGGGTGCAAGAATTTAAAGAGTAAACATTTAGCAGAAATGGATTGCTTTAGGTTTCCAGTGAAGGAATCTAGCACATTGTAGGTTAAAGGCTGCAAAAAATAATAAATATGGATAGAACACTGCCATGGATAATCTGAAAAAACCTTTGAAAAATGTTTGTAGTCAACATTTCAATCTGGATGAACATGAACAAATGTTTTAGGCCAAACGGAGGGGAAAAACTGAAATAACTGCCATTCTGTAAACAATTGAATTCTGTGACCCTAGTAGGCTTCATACAGTGCAAACGGTCAGATACAGGTAAGAGGTAAGAAAGCTGTTGCCATAGAGTACAGTTTTTACCATAATGGTGTGTGTGTTTAAAGAGTAGACATGGTTCAGTACAATTTTCAGTTATAAACCTACCCTACCCAGGTAAAATGAAGGATGAGTAAACATTTACGGATACTAATGATACAAAACAAAGCGGTTTGAAAATTGACGAGTTACACTTTAAGGAGCACCTGTCATGTCCTTTTATAAAGTCTTGATTTTGTTTTGGGTGCTTCTAGAATGTTTAAAAACCACCTTATTTTTCACATATTTTACATAGTTGCAGCACCTCTCTTCCCAATCTTTCAGTTCCTGTCTCGAAAAGCGGAATGTGCTCTGATTGGTCGACTGGATCAGTGGTCAACCTCTTCGAGCATGTTCTGGAAATGTTGTGCCCCTAACCATAACTGTGGTTGAATCTGGGGTAAAAACAGTGTCTCTTGGACATAGTTGACAACACACTACTATTGCAACTCAACCAGGCCTTGTCCTCGATATTGTGTGCATTCCTTGGGTGGGAATATTGTGACGCACATTCACTGAAGAAAACTACAAGACTGCAATCGAGGTGTCTCAGGGACTTCAGTTCTTGCTACTATAGAGAATAAATACCTTTGGAATGGACTTTGTGCTTTTTAACTTTGCAGACCGTTTTAATGCTCAAACAGCAACATTACACAATAATAAAAGTTGTAAATTTAGAAAAAGTATAAAGACTTTTTATCACTGTTTCCCTCTGCCACAGGAGACCCAGCAGATCCCCACTGAGGAGGTGCAGCTAGAAATCTACCTGTCCAATGGCCAGAAGGTCAAAGTCAACATCCTCACATCTGACCAGACCGAAGATGTTCTGGAGGTGAGAATGTTGTCTTGTAACTATTTCCAAAGCACAGATCTGATTCACATTCTCACTGCCAGGTTTATGCCTTTATTGCCTTTAGTTTTGAATAGTAATTTAGTTATTGACACTTTCATTGTAATAGTGAGCAAAAGCCACGTTTCCACCGAAACTACCCGGAATAATTTGTCCCAGGAACTTGCCCCCCCCCCCCAGCATATCATATATGCATATCAATGCTGCGTGAACTCAGCCAATCAGCATGTTCAGCGCCAAAGTCCTACCTCTGAAAGTAAAAAACTACTACCTCGTGAGCAGGGACTTTCTAAGGGGGAGCATTTTACCCAGACCTTCATTTAGACCCGGGTCCCTGCGGTCAAAACACACTTAATGCCACCCCAATGTCCCTAGTTCCTGTGGAAAGTTCTTGCGGTGGAAATGTGGCTTAACATGAACATCTTGTACACTTCAAATCTTGTTACAAAAATAAACTCACATACATAAAAAAGGACACAAACACTTCTGATTTAACAAGTAAAGAATTTATATATGTTAGCACTTTCAAAGTGAACACAATTCAATTTGTTTATTGCTTAACAATAGGTATAGTCTCATGCAGGGCTTGACATTAACACTCGCCAAACGCGGGTGGATTTCAGTGTTGGCGTGTAACGCAGTCACTCCTGCTAGCCACTTTGGCGGGTTGAATTGTATGTAATATATTTTTCAATTGTAGTCTTTTAAAAAGGCATCTGAAATAATAAACTAAGTGTAATCTAGTATTGGCAGTAATATTTATTTTTCGATACATACATATTGATACTGAAATCTGAAAATCTTCCAAAGCATAGATACAAATGATACCAGATGCGTTTTCTCGTTCTCTAATTTCTCTGACAGTGAGTTGACTCACCAACCCTTTACTCACTCATTTTATTTGCTCTGGATGAATATTGTTGGTGGTACAGAGCTTGATTTCGGGTGAGGGATTGTGCGTATTGAGCACAATTTAACAGTTAAACCGTATAATGGGTCTGTGCGTCAGGTCTTAATGCAACAGCAGCCTAATATACCGGCTGCCAAATTATGAGATGCTATTAAATATATCTATATGGTAGTTCTTCCCCTATGGTAATCGTGTCCAAATTTTGGCCAGTGAAAATGCTGAGTGGCTGGTGAGCAAAAAATTCAAGCCCTGGTCTCATGATATAAACCAATAATGTTCAGTTTGTATTTTTCCAGATGGTATTGTGGATTTCTTTGTAAAGAAAATAACATTTTATTGACAAAAAATAATATTTTTGTTTGAAAAATGTATGATAAAATATGTTAAATAATTTCAAAATACATAATTATTTAAAATAATGCCTAAATGATACATTTAAAAAATAAATGTTTCAATTTTAAATATAAATACATGTTAAAATTCAAAGGGGCGCAAAAGTTGTTTTATTATTCACTTATTGCAGAATTGCTTTTCTGCAAATGAAGTCAGAAAAGAGCACCACAATCTGTCTGTCCATTGTCTTTATACACACCTCTGTTAAAAAAAAATGGGGTTGGTAAGAAATTAATACTTTTCAGTAAGGATGCATTAAATTAATCAAAATTGACAGTAAATACATGTATGTATTGTTACAGAAGGTCTCTTTTTCAGATACTTTCAAGAAGAAATGTTTGAGCACTAAATCATCATTTTAAATTGTAATAATATTTCACAATATTACTATGTTTACTGTAATTTTGATCAAATAAATGCAACCTTGGTGAGCATAAGATACTTTTATTTTGATACATTTGACAAACACATCCAAAGCGACTTACTGTACATTTCATTCAAGGTACACATTTGTTTGGTCAGTTCAGCATTCCCTGGGAATTGTAGCCATGACCTTGGAGTTGCTAGCACCATACTGTACCGGTTAAGCTACAGAATGTTTCTTTCAAAACACTGAACCTACTCTTTTGGTAGCATACCTACACAATATAGTCCACTGTAAGTGTAACACAGACTAAACTCAGTAATTATGGTTATTATTTCTTTGAAATGCATTAACTAGAAGGCAAATAAAATTATGCAATTAATCACTATTTAAATTAATTGACAGTTCTTATAAAGTATTTGTTGTTCCTTTTTAATGCAATTTAATATAAATAATATTGTGCTGCCAAGTCTTAGTCTGTCCAATAAAGACCATTTTGTGTTTTTTCACTGATTCTTCACTTAGCTCTCCAATCAATGCAACACATATTACAGCTTAAGTCTTAAGGGTTTTAAGAAGTTTTTTGTGTATCATAGCTTTCCTACGTGCACTGCACAGAGCCATAGCAGATCCAAGCTCTCATTAAAATGCCCTCTGCACCCATATGCAGCATGCTCTGCTCTCCGCTGTGCTATTCAACCAGAGTGATGGCCCAAAATGCCCTTTAGCACCTGATGGAAGTG
Organism: Pimephales promelas; assembly: GCF_988280905.1. Classification (NCBI taxonomy): domain Eukaryota; kingdom Metazoa; phylum Chordata; class Actinopteri; order Cypriniformes; family Leuciscidae; genus Pimephales; species Pimephales promelas. The sequence continues at coordinate 17,689,087 of NC_142781.1, read as the reverse complement.
AAAAAGTCAAGTGTTGTGCATAAAACATGGCATAAATGTAGTGAAGAGTAACTTGATCATGGGACCTCCTTGGGTGTAATGTTTAACACTTGATCGCACAACACTCCTGTAAAAAAAAAAAAAAAAAAAAAAGCACTTCGGAAAGTTTTGACATGAGAAAATCTTGCATGTTTAAAAAGTACCATATTTAATAGGGAATTATAAAATAGAATATGATTCCTACAGTAGTAAAAAAAAAAAAAAAAACTGTAAAAGCATGGTAACACAGCAAGGGTGTTTTTTTTCGTTTATTCTAAATTCACATACACGCATAATTTGTCATGTCTTGTGAATAGGTTTAGTCTCTTCTGTGTTTATTAATGATGTATTCTGTGTTTATTAATGATGCTTTAATGTCTTCATCAGGCTGTGGCCTCAAAGCTTGACCTTCCTGATGAGCTGGTGGGATATTTCAGCCTTTTCCTGGTTCAGGAGCGGGGGGATGGGGGCTGCACGTGTGAGTATAACATTTGACCTATTTATTCAGACCTTTTTGTACAGAAATTTGCCTTCACAAGTTTTGGCCTGCTGGCTTCAGCTGGAAAGTGCCTTGGCTGTTATTAAATGGTATCTGAAAGTCAACATACTTCCTCTGGACTGGATCTAAATGCAGTCCTTGCAGCTCAAAAGAGGGTCTGTGTTCTGTTGAGATGGCCGCCCACACTTTTCAAAAGTAAACTGAGGTCAAGTAGATGAAACTTCGGTCAAGCTGTTGTTTGAATGGTACACGCAGCTCTGCTGTAGGCCTGTAATGCATGTTAGGCAAACATTGTCGTTTTTATTTTCTTGTACTTAAATTAATTGAATTAAGCCCAAACCCTAAGTTTTAAACTTTGTTTGTGTAACCTGTCTTGTATTGCTTTAGCTTCAAATATCAATATGCCAATAATGTAACAACATATTCACGGCTCTCTGTTATCACATCAAGGCTTAAAATAGTCCCAGACTAAAATGCACGTTTAAGCCATTTTAAATGAATGCACCTTGCACTAACGCATCTTAAAAGGTGTCTCAAGATGCACACCAGTAATGTTTGTATCTAAGGCATGTTGTTAAAAGCTACTTAAAGGAGTAGTTCACTTTAAAAAAAACAAACAAAAAAACTTATGCTTAATTTTACTCACCCCCATGTCATCCAAGATATTACAGGATTTTTCTCCATAAAATGCACTATACCGAGTACCAAACGGTTCAAGGTCCAAAAGACCGTTTCAGTGCAAACTGTTCAAAAGGGCTTTAAACGATTCCAGATGGTGAATAAGGGTCTTATCAAGCGAAACGATCGCTCATTTAATAAACAAATAACAAAGTTTAGTTTTATAAGCTCAAATGCTCGCCTTGCTCTGTTCTGTGATGCATGTTCGTGACTCTCCTGTTCGAACTCGTTCATCAAAATGAACTAATCCTTTTTTGAGTCATTTGGTTCATTCAACGAACGAAATGAACCAATTGACTTGGAAAAAGATTTGTTCATTTTGATAAACGAGTTTGTACAGGAGAGTCACACAGAACAGAGCAAGGCAAGCATTTGAGCCTGTAAAACTAAACTTTGTTATTTATTTTTTAAATGAGCAATCATTTCGCTTGATAAGACCCTTATTCATCATCTGGAATCGTTTAAAGCCATTTGAACAGTTTGCAGTTTGCACTGAAACTGTCTTTTGGACCTTGAACCGTTTGGTGCCCAATAAAGTGCATTATATGGAGAAAAATGTCTATGAAACCAGGCCTATAAAATATATATATATTTTTTTATTAGTGGTGTTGTTGTCACCTCTAATTTAAAGTAAAATACTATTGTAATGGTACAGTTGTACTGTACAATAAAAAAAATATTTGATAATTAAAATTAATTTGTTTTCTACAACTTACAATCATAATATTTGTCTTAAATTCTTTAATGTTAAAACCTCAAGCTTTTATTTTGACAAAACCTGCAAGTTTAAAAGGAAAGCCTATATATGACCATTTATGTACACAACAACTGCATTTTGGGGACCTGAAAATGCTAACTTTTGAGAATGTTTTTGAAAACGGTGACGTTATGCGCATGCATATTGCGTGTTTAGTCTATAGGTGTAGTGTTTTTTTTTTTTACAAAGTGACTGAGCTGGCATGCATAAATACAGCCTTTTTAGTCGTTTTAGCAGATCTGTATGAACGGAGATCGTTTTGACAACATACTCCAAATGTACACAAGTCTGGGTTTAGTTTACAACAGGTTTATATATGCTTCTTGTTACGTATGTCCACAAAAATGTTGGAAATGTGAAAACCAAATGAGCTTGGTGAAAATAAAATGATCCCGAAGTTCCCATAGGTACACACAAACGAGAAACCCTGTTCTAAGTACTAAGACGTTGATTTTCACCTTGCCGACAATCAAACAAAGAAAATCCCATAGGGGCCAATAAGCAACTACCCAGAACACCTCAGCAACTGCATAGCAACGAACTGAAATCACTCAGAAAGACTTAGAAATTGCATAGTAAAACCCAAGCATTGTGATGCACAGAAAAGCTGATGTATATGAATATATTGAGAAATGTTACCTGCTAACCAGTAATCATTATTTTCTTTGTAAGAATTCGAAGATGATGCCTTTATCAGCTTTGTGGTAAAACAAGACATTGCATACTCTTGAGAGGGGCCAGAATACTGCATTTAGTTGCCTAGAGGCTGAAAGCCAACACGAAACATTGCTTCAATAGAAATTTCCTCGTTAGTCTGTTATACACAATGTTGGTAGAGACTTTATTGGCAGGAGTAAATGCAACCGCAGCAGGATTCAAATTAGTTGTCACTGTATTGATTAATTGTGCATGGCCTGAAATGTCCTGTGCAGAGAAATATTACTTGCTCCTCCTCCATCTGAAATTAAACCGATTATACACTCACCGTGAGGAGTTGTGTTTGCTCAAGATCACACTTAATAATATTCTGGCTTCAAGCGCCTTTTTGAATTTCATAGGTGTATCTATCATTTTTCTATGAACACCCCCCAGAGACAAAATAAATGAATTTCCTGAGTCCAGAATCTTTCATTTCTTGTGCAATACGTATCAGTTCAGTGAGCAGGGCAAATTAATTTGTAAAGAACAGGCTATTTTTTTTCCTTGAATGTTCTCTTTCCAATTCTGCCGTCATCGTGTTACAGAACTGAAAATCTTTCAAAGGATATATCCCTTGGAGGGCAGTACAGTTATTGGAAGTGGAATTGTTATTTTTCTTTAGACTTCACAGACTCGGTCCAGTTCTTGAAACTGGAGGGCATCTCTTCTCTGATTTAATGCAGATGTCTGGCAGCCGCTCTCCTTGTCTGCATGTAACGCCGTTTTGTTTGTGGAACTTTCCATGTCTACTTTTTTTTATATGAGCTGTCATTGTTCGACTACTTTTAGCACAGAATCCTCACGCATCCCTGAGGAATGACAAGCAATGTGCATCCCACTCGGTTGCCAGATCCTCACCTGAAATGATCTTAATTCTGCCTGATTGGATGGAAAACAGCCCCCATATCAAAAATATATTGGCATCGTGCCCATTCTAGTAACATGCATAGAGAAAAATAAAGGCCTGCAAACAGAACTTGATTTTCTGTTGACTGATGGTGGAGCCAAGAAAAAAGAAATATGTGCCAAAGAATGTCTGTGCTAAAAACAGAAGAAAAAAAATCCTACTTTATTAGTATTATTATTATAAATACTGGAAACAGTCCCGGATATAATTCTAAACAAATACTGTTGTAGTAGGAGTAATAATGATATTATAATGACAGTTTATATCAATAATAATGTTTATTTGACAAGATTTGAGATCTTTACAGTGACAACTATATGCAATAACCGAACAAAGCAATTAGAAACGTGGTGATGTAGTGCATATGTATTTGTTTAGATATTCCCATCACATAATGCCGTTCTTGTCTTAACATGCTGTCTAATGTCAACTACTGAAAGGGTAAGCCAAAGAGTAGAATGAGCTGTTGTGATGGCATGCACTATGCTATAGATCTAACTGTCGTCTCTTCTTCTTTTCACACTCCTGTTTTTTAATGTTTCTAAAAGCTCAGTGCCCATTTCAGTTCAATCCCTGGCTTCCATTTCTCCCTCTTTCCCAACTCTAGAGAAAACGTCTTTTTCTAACAGCTGCAGTATTTATTCTCTCCCTCCCTCTTTTCCTCCACTCTCGCACAAAGTAATAAACATGTTATTGTGCCCTCTACGGCTTTAGCCAGATGGATTCTCCCCCATCTCACTTTGTTTGTTGTCATTGTTATTACTCTCCAAATGTCCTTGAGTCTGAAGGCACTCAAACATTTCATCTGGTCTCTCATTCCCTCCATCCAAACCTCTCCGACCTCCCACGGTGCCCCAGACGTGAGAAAACTGCAAGAATTTGAGCTGCCCTACGTGTCCATCACCAGCCTGCATAGTCCCGACTACCGTATTGTCCTCCGTAAAAGGTACAAAACTCATTTTGGAAGAGATTTTTGAGCATTATGTCCAATAGCAGGGTATGTATAACAAGAGTGTATATTTATGTAGCTCAGGGACGAAGTGATTTGATGTTCTTAAAATATTTCTAAAACAAAAACAGCCTGTTTAAAGGGATAGTTCACCCCAAAATTATTTACTCACCCTAAACCTGTATGACTTTGTAACTGTTATTTTGAAGAATATATTAGTTTTACGCTTCAAAAAGGATGCAAAAGCACCATAAACAAGTAATTTCAAGTCTACAGAAGCCATATGATAGCTTTGAAGAACAGATCAAGAACGAAATATTCTGATTCATGAACCATCCATTTTGGACCAGTTTTATGAACTGAAACATCTGATTTATTGTCATTTATTGCCATTTTTGCGCTTGACCGCTACAGTGCTTATTTAGTTTTATTAAATGGATAATAATAATAATGTCCAATATATATATACATGTATACAAATCCCCTTTTATGTTTTTCAGAATAAAGTCATACAGGTTTGGTGTAACATGAGGTTGAGTAAATAATGTCAGAACTTCCTGAAGTATAACGTCAAGTCATCTCAAAAGGCTATTTAGCACATGGATATTTGCTTTAGGAAGAGGTACCCCACAAGGGGTAGATTCATCTTCACCCTGTTTTAAATCCTAGAGAGGCACTTTTTTCCTTCCTGTTGTAGAGTTGGGTATTATAGTTACTACAGCCAACTGCTCGTGCGGTTCTGTGCAGCAGTCGGGTTTGTATTTCCCACTTTAGACTTTTTGGATTTGAGGACAGCTTGATTTAGACATCTCTTTTGTAACTCAAATGTCTTTTATAACTCTGAACTACTGCGCTTGGCACAATCTCTGAAGTAGTTTAGCAATTCAAACTTCATTATTTATTCACAAGAAAGTGCCATCCTGCGCACAGCTTATACATTTTGATGTTGCTAGTGGTTTATGAACAGCAGTACATTCATCAAATGCCCTTTGGAGCGTACGGTTTATGTAATGCCATAATTCGAGAGAATCAATGGAGATTATTTATGTAAAACCATAAGCATGGGCATAGAAAACACCATGGGTTTCACCATGTGTAGTGGAAGCAGGTGTTGAAGGTGTTATGTGGACATAAATTTCCCATTTTAGCATATTAGCACAGCTCACCATGGATTATTTTGCTAAAGCGGTTCCACTTTCACCTCTTATATACTGTATATATCCTTACCTCTGAACGTCACACCTCTTCATCATATACGGTTGAAAAAGGTGCATTTCTTTTTAGTCCCCTCAAGAGAAGCACAGGCCTCTTGACCTACTTTGCAGGAGCTTACAGACAGCCTTCAGCCAGATCCCACCTGTTCACTACATCAGGAATGGGATATAGATCTGGCTGATCTGATGGCTGCTAACAGTGACTGGAAATGCTTATAAAACAGTACAGATATATTTCAAATAGAAAACTGAATTCAGACATACTGCTTATTTCACATACTGCTTTTCACCTACTATATAGTACGAAGATGTGTATTTAGACACTGGATTGGTGTTTGTCTGAGGCAAATTCTTTGCTCGGCGCAAATAAGTCTGCACAGATTTTTAAGTAATGCATAAAATTTAGAGTAAATACATTTTATTACTGACTGAAACGTATCCAAAAATACCGCAAGCCCAAATTCAATAGGAAATGAATACGGGTCGATTTGACCCCCTTTATGGATTCTTGACCAAGAATCTGATCTGTCACATTCACGACTAAGAAATATGAAAATTACATTGATGAGGGTCAGAAACGTGCTTTTTCTTTAAGAATTCATGGAATATATATATAAATGTTTTCAATGAAGAAATACTGTACGACATCCGGAAACTTTTGGCAGGTGCTCGATCAAATAAAGCATCAAACTCAAAATAAACAAAAATCGGCATACTGCAACTTCTGCTCCCAAGAATTTATTAAAAAGACTAAGTTTCGATTCAAAGCCTGACGATGCCTGTGGAATACCATTTAGGTCAAAACGTTGGGAGCAGAAGTAGCAGTGTGCCAAAATATATATATATGTAATGTATGTTCTCATTGATAAAATATTAAAAACATCACAGCATGTCCCTTTATGCATTCTAGGGTTAAAAAATGCCCAGTCAATCGCTAAAAGCTTTCAAATGAGATTTAATGGATATCCAGTCTTGGCTGCTATTAGGGATGGGACGATAACCGGTTTCACGATAAACCATGATAAAATGCACTGACGGTTAGTATTATCGTTCAAAATTTAATTATCATTAAAACCGTGTTTGATTATCGCGATTTTAATGACTCACTGAATCCTGTCGGCCAGTCTGACGCAGGCGCGCAGCACGCAATATTTTTTTTAATTACTATTCGAGAAGGAATGGTGGAAGGCAGGGACCGTGCTCAGGAGATTTTTCAGCCTTTTAAGAGGACCAAATCTGAGGTGTGGTCATATTTTGGGTTTTACAAAAGTCCTGAGGGAAACTTGATCGATGGTCACCCTGTCTGCCGAACAAAAAGTCACTGCAATAGAAACACTTCAAATCTGCCGAGTCGTCTTGTGTGATCATCACCTGAACGCAAGGCAAGTTAACTTTGACCTTAATACCAAAACTACGTCTGGGAAACAATTGGGCACGAAATGTTGTTTTGAGTTGAAACATTTTATGTCACTCACTTGAAATAGACGTGAAGCTTCAGCGAAGAAAAGTTCGTAGCGAGTGGATTTGAGCCAAAGACGAACGAACAACTTCAAACAAGACTATTATTAAGAGTGATATTTTAAGGGATAGTAAAGTATAGATACATCACGTATTAAACCGATTTTATTTTTACCACATAATTACGGGAACATATTGAATTGATAATGAGATTAGCTAATGTTTTAAATCTTACCTGTTTATGAATTCATTTTGTCAAACAATCGTCCAGACGAGATATATCACACCAATATTATCAAACTCTGTAAACAATAAATCAACTCTGATTTCATTTTTGCAATACAATCAAAAACCGGAGACGCAAGACGTCAAGTTGCATTTGAATGAAACAAGAGCGCGCGTCCGTTGTGATATGAAAGTGCGCTGTGTAATAATGCGTTGCTATTGACGACGGGCATTATAAAGAAGCAAATGCCATAGAATAGAATCTTGCTTAAAAAACTGCATAGAGAGGCTTGTTTTATTTGTTGTTTGTTGATTTTCAATTATAAAACTTGTTGAAATGTTTTCAGTGTGAGCATTAGTTCTTTTTGAGCACTTTCATAAATTTTTAACAAAACCGTGATAATATTGATAATCACGATTATTTTGGACACTATAATCGTGATATGAAATTTTCATACCGTCCCATCCCTAGCTGCTATGGGAACAATATCTATTGTTATGCAAGATTGAGTATTTCTGTGCTCTTACAAACTCTGCTAAAAACGTATTTCTACCCACAGCGTGATGAAAATAGTTTTTTGACATATGGACGTTCAGGATGGCCATTGAGCTGAAGACTGCTTGTTTGCCAGAATATCATTTACTTCTAGGCAAATGGAGAAATACACTGCAGCAACGTTTTTTTCAATGGCATATAAGATACTATTTCCATATAGATTTAAGCAGATGCTTTGCTACATGACAGAACTCTTCTTTTGTCTGTTTAACATAATGAAATATTTAATTGAATGTTTTGTAGACAATTGGTAAGCTTTGTTTTTGTCAGATCCTCAGGCATGTGTTCATAAAGGGTGTGATTATGCAGTAAAATGCAGTGCACATTATTTTAGTGCTTAATGGTTTTAGATGATGCATCAGACAACGGATGTGATCAAAAGGTAAATTATAGTATATTTTTCAAATAATTTTCAAATCATTATTTTTTCCTGTCCTATTCTCAGCTACTGGGACACAGCGTACGACAGTGATGTCATGGACGACCGTGTGGGACTCAACTTGTTATATGTTCAGGTAACAGTCTCATATTTTAAAACGTACTTGTGTGTTGTCCATCGCACAAAAAGTTGCCAATGTGCATAATGGTTCTGGCAAATAATGTTGCTTATGTTCTAAATTGGTCATTTCTTTTTAGTTGTTTACACTTTGTGGGATTCATCCAAAAAAGGCTTAATTATAGTTGTCTCTGCGAGTGTTGTTGCTTTTGTTATCAAAAATCGAAAAGTTAAACATTTTTACTAACTTGAATAAAGACATACTAACCTAAGAAAAATGTAAAATTATTTCTTATGACTCTAACACTTTCTAAAATAAAATAAAAAAAATAAATGTAATGTTATATTATAAAACTGACAACCTATTTGCATAAAGATAATTTACTGAATAGCAGTTACACTAGACTGTTGTGTTTTACCTATGCATATTGTGTATTAACTTCCAAAGCCATAAAATACTGAAACAGTACAACTTTACAATAGTGCTCAACTAACATTTATTAATTTTAGATAATTAGTTAATAGTTGGACTTTATATACACATTTTTAAAATGATTGTATTAAAAATTAACATGAATTAACAATAAACAACAGTACGATTATGTAACATGTAAGGTTTAGTAACAATGAATTCTGAAAATACTGTTTATTGTTAGTTCATGATACCAAACTAGTTTGAACATATTGAACTCTATTGTAAAGTGCTATCAGTTAAACTAAATTTGAAAAATTGAAAATAATTGCATGAAAACTAAATTTAAACTAGAAATAAAAACTAAACTGACTGCAGATTGTGCTGGGATTGAAACTTATTTTATTAAACTACACAAATATCCTTTAACAACCTACAATTTATTCAAAAATCAAGTGTGAGAAACCTATTTCCCCTTCTTCCTCTCAGACGGTGTCTGACATAGAGCGGGGATGGATCATTGTGAACAAAGAGCAGCACAGACAGCTGAAATCCCTACAGGAAAAAGGCTCAAAGAAGGAGGTACGGCTGAGCTCCACCACACACGTTATTTGATCTCCCTAGTGTCTATGAGCTGGAAAAAAATGGACTGCTTCTATATAAGCTGAAGTCCATTCTGAGACCTGACTGTATAATGGTGAAGCTTTGTTAATCTAATCATTTGTGTTAGTTTACCATCTGTGTGTCTAACTATGTTTTCTCACACAGTTCATCAGATTGGCTCAAACACTGAAGTACTACGGCTATATCAAGTTTGATCCCTGCATCACAGATTTTCCAGAGAAGGGCTGTCATGTTATAGTCGGTGCCGGCAACAATGAACTCAACTTTCATGTCAAACTGCCCAGCGAACAGATGAAAGAGGGAAGCTTCAAAGTCACGCGCATGAGATGCTGGCGGGTCACTTCATCTGTAAGTTTCATAGATAAGCGCTTTTACAATCCAAAGTCTTAAGGTGTAGTTGCATTAGCAAACTTGTCCATTGTCAATTGTGTAGCAATGTATGAAGCACAGCTCAAATATAAGCTACTTTCAAACCAAGCAGCTTTTTTTTGTTGGTCAATGTAACGCATTGGCTTGTCCAAATTGAACACAAGCGAAATATGCATGGGGAACTTTTTCGCCTTCATGCAGATTCCAATTCAAATTATTGGATTAGTAACTGTGAATATAACCGCACATTTATGCCGGATTCACACTACACGATATCAGGCCAATTCTGGCAAAATCCGTTTGACGTAGGGTGTCTTGGTGGTGCATTATTAAATCTCTCGAAAAGGGATAACATGTTCCCTGCATCTGCATTCATATGTACCCAGACAATTAACAACAAAGGATTATGATTAATTGCCTATGTAAACTATATTTTACAGACAGGTTAAAATTAGCTCAATTGTATATCAATACTTAATCAGAATGGATTATAATTAAATATTGATATATCAATTAGGTTTATCTATCAACTCTAAGTATAGTCCCTGTGGAATTGATTTGTGATCTGATCATCTGTTTGTCCAGCAAGCTGATCATGCGGTCTTTATCAATTCTCACACAGAAATCTCAGAGATTCGCAGGAAAGGCTATTTCCTTGAACACAACCTTCCTGTTTTACAAAGATAGCCTTCTATTTACTGTAATTTTATACTTTTAAAGCACATAGCTTTGGATCGTATATTAAAGGGACTTGTATATGAGCAAGAGACAGAATCAATAAATGAGACTACATATACAGTTACAAACAGATTGAAAGAGAGAGACAGAGAGATCCGTGAGGATCACAGAATGGCAAAATTCACCTGGACAGTTTAAACCTTTAAGGGATAAAAAGAAAAAGCATAGCTCTTATAAAGCTCTTAATGCTCTGAAAGCTCGATAAATGAATATATTTGCATATGTATATGGTTCTCTTATGTGACTGAACACGGCTGCGTGGGTGAGTGGCCTCATCTCGTGTGTGTGCCGTCCGAGCATCAAGTGGTTTGCAGATGGTCCGGAGAGCCGAGGAAGAAACTGAGAAAGATGCTTTGGCTACTAATATGTTGTTGTTATCGACTTATCATGTACACAGTCATTTCGATCTTCAAAGTACCAGGTTATAGAGACCAAATATGTCACACATCCGATTCTGGTGACCCATAGTATGCACAGTCTGGGACATTAGGTCATAAGAGTTTGTCTAACACATCTAGAGAAGTCATGATTACACTCAAATGATACTACAACACATGGGTATGCAGGAAGATATCATATTCTTTTCAGAATTAGTCAAGTTACAGATTTCAATGAAGGAATGTCTGTTTATGTGTGTGCGTTTTGGAGAGAGATTTCTGGCCTGGCTCTGAGATAGCGATCTGTTTAAGGCCTGTGTGTGGTGTGCAGTGTGCACAACGTTCGGTTCTTGCAGAAAAGGGGGAAGGCTTTGTTTTAACCAAGTTTTCTATGAACGTGTCAACTGTGGATTTGTCCCAACTGACAGGGTCCAGATGCTCTACAGTGTAAATAGTATGTTGTTGTCGACGTTAGACATTTCAAATGTCCTTCAGAGGCTGAATTTGCACAAAAGCTTGTAATTTAGCAGTTCCACAGTACCAGAGTCCTTTCCTAAAGTATAAGAGTAGTTAGTTAAGGTTCTTGACCTTGTGAAGTCAAATAAGCTCATGTTTTTTTAAGAAAGAACTGCATTTTTTTAGAACTAATTTTACACTGTTTTTGTCTGTTTTAAATTGAACAGGCAAGCAGTATTTAATTTTATTTTAGGCTGGTTTATTGAAATCTTTATAAAAATAAATTTGGTTCAGGAAAATAAAGGCAAAATTTTAACTTTAAAAAAAACCCTTTTTTTTTTTTTTTTTTTTCAAATGATCTGTACTACTTTTTACACTTTAGATGTAGCAACATTCCTTTTGCATCTCCAGACAATTCTTTCTATGACTGTCCCTTCAGGCATGTCTGGTTGGTCTATTTCTGAAAATGGGAAGTTGAAATAACCAAAATGCCACTTACAGAAGGAAAAGAGACTGTGCTCTTTGTCTCTTTGTTCACTGGTCGGCTACCAGACACTCATCCATCTATCCATTCATAATTATTTGGGACTCCTGCCCTGCATTTACACTAAATTATATGTCTTGTAATTACCCATATTAGGAAACAAAATAAAGATGATTTAAATCTTCATTCTAAAATGGATGAATGCACGTTCTGGTGTTTCATTAGCGATTGGAAGTTGTCTATACTCCACTCTTCTTCAGGGCTCTTGGCTTTGCCTTAGAATAGCAGAGTTGCGTTATTAATGAGCTCAGAATGGCTGCCCTCTGACGCTGAGGATGCTGGGACTGCACAGCCATGTCTTTCTAATGGGACTGTGAGGTTTCCTGTGTCTGTGTAGTTGTTTGTTTTGTGTCATCTTAGACAATTCTAATGAGACGCTTTTATGTTTTGTGCTCGTATCCAGTATAAGGACGATGACATTTAGAGCAGAGCTAATGATGACTAATTGAGCTTTGAAGGTAATTGCCATGTAGAGGAGTTTAGAAATGGCCGCTGTAATTGCCTCGACACAAATAACAATGATTATGATGATCGTATTTGTGATGACCCGGCTTGCCTCTACAGCAGGTGCCTGTGGCGAACGGCACCGCAAACCCAAGCAGCTCCAGTAAATGTGATGTGAAACTAGAGCTGGCCTTCGAGTACTTGATGAGTAAAGACCGCCTGCAGTGGGTCACCATCACCAGTCCACAGGTCAGTCGCAGAATTCTACTATGAAAAATTAAATGCTAAAAATAAATATTTATTTGAAACGCTACAGGTGATTACTGAGATTAGACCGCTGGATTGAGGGACTTTTTGTTGTTGTTTTTTTGCTCCAGGCCATCATGATGAGTATCTGTCTGCAGGCTATGGTGGATGAGCTAATGGTGAAGAAATCTGGCGGAAGCATTAAAAAGGTCACTAGATCTATATTTGTCAAATATCTGGGAATATCTTTCAGTAGGTTGATGTGACTGTTTGTTTTAAGTTTGTCATAATGGGACTGGCATGATAAATCCTTTCAGGATAATAGGCTTTATATGTGGTATATTTGAAACGGGATTTTCAATTAAATGAATGAGAATGTCAAAAGTAAGCGCTGCTACAACCGAAAAGCCCTTGAAAGTTGTCTCAGTGCAAAAACAACTATTTTTTGTTGTTTTCAAGAACAACACTTTAATGAAATGCTATGAAACTTTTTTTTTTTTTCTGGAATAATATATTTCGATGAATCATGCAAATTAAGACCAGGAATGTGGTTTATGAAATTAAATGTGGTCATGTTTACTTGAAGAGCATTCTCTCTCTTTTTCTCTAAGTTTGTGATTGTGATGTGTTTCCAGCAGATGCAGAAGAAGCGACTGAATGGCACGTTCCAGCGGTCTGACAGTCAGCAAGCTGTGAAATCTCCTCCGTTACTGGTGGGTATGAGGTTTTTGCTAATGCAGAACATCTCTACTTTCGATATGGAAGATGTACCATTTGTTAATATGTGATTTTGCATAAATGTTTTTCAGGATTCCCCTGATCCTAGCCGTGAACAAGTAGTCAAACTCTCTGTGAGTTGTCTCATTTCCTTATAATCAACTTGCAATGTAAATATCTGTTTCATACCAGTGTTCTTTTGGTAACACGTTACAATAAGGTTTCATTTAATTGACATGAACTAACTATGAGCAATTTGTATGGTATTTATTAATCTTTGCTAATGTTAATAAAGGCATTAATGTTAGTTTAATAAAAATACAGCTGTTCATTGTTCGTTCATGTTACTTCACTGTGCATTATGTAATGTTAACAAATACAACTTTTGTATTGCCAAAGCATTATGACCAGTCACAGAATGAAAGGTGAAGCCACATATATTAAGGTCTGGGTAGATTAGATGGTAAACAAACAGTCAGTTCTCAGAAAAATGTGTTGGACGGAGCAGTAATTGGCAGGAATAAAGATCTGAGTGACTTTGATAAGGGCCAGATTGGTATGGCAAGGCAACTGGGTCAGAGTATCTCTAAAATGGCAAGGCTTGTGGGTTGTTCCCCAGGTAGTTGCTAAGGCACAGTTTCTAATTTTTAGTTCAGTCTCAAGTTCTTTATCTAATATTTGTATTTTATTTTATTTCAGTGTAATTTAAATTAATAAAACAAATAAAAAAAAATCGGTTTAGCTAACAATAACAGTTTTTTACACTTATCTCCTATTCTGTTTTTTTTTTTGTGTGTGTTTTTTCACAGACCAAGCTGTCTTCTGTCTCCCTGAGAGGACTTAGTTCTTCCAATTCAGCCAGTGACATCAGTGGCAATGATTTCCATGGAAACTATGCTTTTGAAGGAATAGGGGACGATGACCTCTGATGGAGTCGTCCTCATAGACTGGATCAGGAGTCTGATTCATTTAGCGGTTTCTCTGCGTTGAGTGTAGTTTAATAGATGCCCAGTTCTGCAATAGTGTAACCCCTTTCTGAGGGTCTCAGAAATGGCCCGTGAAGCCTCTTGTCAGTTTTATGAGCGGCCTCAGATTCAGTGCTCGCTCAATTAAAGTCAAAAAATGGGATAATTTCAGTTTTGAGGCATAATTGGAGATTTCAAAGGTTCCATATGCCCCTCAGGGGAGGTTACAGGATTCAGGAAAGACGTTAATTTAAGGCTGTGATGGAAGTTTCTTCTGCAGATGGCTTCATTGAATCATACTTCCTTTCCAGAGACACAAAACTGTGCTTTTCCTCTCATATGTCATCTTGCAGGCACAAATTCATGTCATCTCATTTTTCTCTTGCTCCTGACTTTAGTTGCCTACTAGAGCAAGATCCATACCAGCAAACTGACATGTGTTGATGTTCCTTTTAAAATCTATTAAGATTATTATTTAATAGAGAAGTGGTCTGCTTCGTATCGTGCTGTGTGTCAATGTTGCTCAACCTATTGTGTGGTAGCAACAATATGACCTGTAGCTTGGTAGATCTCTGCAGATTTTTTTTGTTCTCTTCTGGAGAGGGAATCTTGCAGCTAACTCGACCTGATGCCTACTGCATATTCTAGATGAAATTGTGGCCTGTTTGTTCTCTGCCTTACGCTGATTCAACCGCCTTACAGTTCAACTTCTCAAAATGAAAATAAAATGTAGCGCCGGACACAAGTTTTCTCATTCTGGCCTCAGCTGTGTCCTGAATCTCGCTTTGTTTTGGTGTTTGCACTAGCTAAACCCATGTTTTTTTGTTTTTTGTTTTGCACAGTATTAAGAAAGATAGATGATTTGGGTATTTATTGAGATATTGACTGTGGGAAAACATCCTGGAAAATTCGCTAGAGGTTTGTAGGTCTGTCAATAGATTTTTTTTTTTTTTTGCGCTTTTTGTCCGTGTTCTGTTATTCAAACCAATATATTAAAAAAGGTTTGTCATAAATGCCAAAATTATAGTTCACTAAAGCATTTTGCACAGAAAAGTAAAATTATGGTAATATCACTTTTATAAATGTACATGCAATTAAAAAAAGAAGTATTCAGAATATTTACTAATACCTGTATTATCTTTAGTATATTACAAAAAAAGAACAGTTGATCAAATATAATCTAAGCTGTGTAAAAAAAAATAAACTAACAGTTATCAGTGTTTACAAAATTGTAGAAAATTGTCAAAAAAGGAGTGTTTACAAATTTCACATTTAAATTTCAGTGATTGTCTTTGTACACTTTATTTTGAAGAATATATCATTCCAATTTTTCATTTATATATACATAAAATCCATTTTGTATTTTACAAATGGCAATCATCTCAGAGATCTGATCACATTGTGCTTGGGAAATGGCTGTATTTCACATTTATGCTGGGGTTTTGACTGTCTGCATTGATTGTCATACTAAATGAAATCCTCATATCTCATCCCAGATGATTCCCCTTTGTGCAGAATGTTTAATGCGAAGATTGTTTAAATGTTCTGATACTTTGTGCTGTATGGCTGACTATTTTTTAACTGATGACTGTCATTTGTGATTGCCATGTTAATATGTTCGCCAGCATCATCTAGGATGAAAAGAGTAAACCGTCTGTACTCTTAAATCTTGTACATCTCTCATAAAGCTTATGAGCATGATTTATTTTTTAAATCGTCAGTTCATTTTAGAATGGAATTTAGAGCCTTCTGAGTTTCAATAAACTTAGGTGCCAAACAAATCTACTCTGTGTATGCGAGTCGTTTTCCGAGGTTATCATGTGGCCTATGTGGCTTGCCTGTAGTAAACACATTGACTCCTATGATTAGCTAGTGTAAAATCCCACCGCATAACTCATTAGCATGAACTTTAGCTTTTTGACCTATGATTTGAATGTCAAATTTCCTCATAACCTTTGGGCTCAAAACAAGCTCTGGCACTTCAAACTCATTCGCTGCCCGGGGCTCTGTCATCATTAGCGTGTTTACCGGTGCTGTTCGCAGCAGAGCGTGGGGAAGATTACAGCTCTCATTATGAAAGTGTGAGGATTACATACACACTGCCTGTCTAGGCATCTTAATCACATCCTGCTGGCTACTAGTAACTTCACTTCAGTTCTGTGACTGAATATTAAAGTGAATGAAGACAAAGAAGTTAAGCAAGTTTCAACACAAATGTTTTATTCGAGGATATTTAAGGCATTAATGAAACCACTGCATAATAACAATAAACACTCAAGCACCACACACCTACAATATTTCAATGTTCAGTCATTTCTTGGCAACCTTAAGGTTTAACTGCATAATAGGGTTTACGTTAACTGTCGTCCTTCGGTATAGCTAAAAATGCCATGGGTGGCAAATACATGCCAAACATTCCTTAGAGATAGAAAATAAAATCACATACAAAAATAAAAGCTCTATGTTTAGCATGACACTAAAATCCACTACGCAACATTTTGCTTCAAGTAAACTCAGACCAATGGCATTTCTCACAGACAATAAAATACACACAACAAAAGGCAACACAATCCCCCAGAATTATTGAGAGCAAAAACAAGATGATTAAAGATCACTATGCTATAAAGAACAATATGCTCATCTGTGAAGATGGAAAAATGATCAATTACATAAAACCTCGAGACAGTCAACCAAGGTTAACTTAAGTGCATGCAACGTTGTGCCAGGCTTAAAGAAGAACTTCCTATGGCAGTGGTGCAGTAGTGTTTGGCACTAATAAATGAACCACAATCAGGCTCAGAACGCTCTTAGAGAGCTTTGAGTAACAAACGTTTTGCCTCGTTCAAAGGCATTAATCAGGAATGTCCAATCCTGCTTCTGGAGGACCACCTTCCTGCAGAGTTTGGGTGTCAACCGGCTCCAAACCAGTCAGGAAGTTTCGAATGATCCTAAAGACCTTGATTAGCTGGTTCAGGTGTGTTTATATAGAGTCAGCAGGAAGGTTGGTCTTCCAGGAGCAGGATTGGACAGTCCCCACATTAGGACATTCAGGTAACTGTCTTTGAATTTGACTTCATGTAGCAGCTTATGATCAATTCCCCAAATAATTCTGGGCACAAAAGAAAAGGAGGACAACGATCAACGCTTATGCCATTACAGTAAAATCTCATGTGGACGACTGTCTTGCCATTTTAATCTACACCTCTTCCTCGTCCTCCACCTCTTCCTCATTCCCAGGCATCTGCGCTTTAACCCAGCCATTTGTAGTCAGGCTGTGCTTCTTCTGATGTCGTTTGTAATTGTCCCAGTGACCAGTGGTGTACCCACACTCTTGGCACTTATGGGGCTTCTCGCCTGTGTGGCGCAGCATGTGCCGCTTCAGGTTCATACTCTGATTGCAGCTGTAGTTGCAGATTGCACACTGAAAGGGTTTGGCGCCGGAATGCACCCGTTGGTGCCTCTTGAGGTTCGCCAGGTTGCCGCAGGCATAGTCACACAGGTGGCACTTGTAGGGCTTCTCGCCGGTGTGCACTCGATGGTGCCGCTTGAGGTTGTCGAAGTGGGCGGAGGCGTAATCGCACTGCGGGCACTTGTATGGCTTCTCTCCGCTGTGGGTCTTCATGTGGCGGGCCAGGTGGTTTGGGTAGTGGGTGAGGAAGGGGCAGGCAGCACAGGTGTAGACCTTGTCCCCTCGCTCAGCGGGGCACCCAGTTGTGTCCTTAGTCAGCATCTCCAGAGTGCACTTGGCGCAGATCTGGGCCGAGGACCCGTCCTCATCATCCAAGGCCATGCCACACAGACGACAAGTGAAGGGGAAGAACGTGGGGGGTAGGGAAGCAGGCTCAGAAGGAGCCTGTCCTGACCTTGTCGACGACGGCTGTGCAAGCCTGAGGCCATCAAAGGTCTGCAAGTAGTTCCCATCCCTTCCCACGTGGGGACGCGAGACAGACTGCACAGCACCTACAACTGAAGGATGTTGTATTACAACTCGTTGTAAAACTCTGTTTAATGTTCTTTCAAGGGGACACACACACAGCAGGACCTCACTTACCTTCAGTGGGGGCAGGAGCCGCTTCCTTTTCCTTCTGACCCACAGTAGAGTGATTTAAACAGTTGCCACTGACCGGCTGAGTGGCACTCTGACCCGGGCTTACAGCTAAATGCATGCGCTGGTGCCTCTTCAGATTCCCTAAGGAACTGCATGCAAACGTGCAGTGGTTGCATTTGTAGGGCTTTTCTCCGGTGTGTATGCGCAAATGCCTTTGCAAGTTCACTAGCTGTGCCGATGCATAGGAGCACAGCGGACACCCGTATGGTTTTTCGCCATTGTGTGTCTTCATGTGCCTCTTAACGTGGTTAGTGTAGCGTGAAGTGAAACCACAGAGCGTGCATGAGTGGAGCTTCAGGGAGCCATCCTCGCCACCAGCGCCCTCATTCCCTCCCCCTCTAGACTCCGCTTGTAAGCCTAAGCCCAAACAGAGCTTCCTGTCCACAACACCATCCGCATTCCCTTTGCAGCAGCGCATGCAGTAGGGCCCCACCAAGTCCATGCCGGGTCCCAGGGGGTCTTCCAGGAGCTGACCACAGCCCCTGCAAGAGAGGTAAGAGGGAAAGGCAGACTCAGAAACCCTCTCTTCACGCTCGCTTTCGGTTGCGCGGAGGTCGTCAGCGTCACTCTCCATACTGAGGCGGCTGAAGGGGGAGCTCTCCTCGTCTCCCAGGGGGAAGCCGGGCAGACTGATGTCAGCTGTACAGGACCACAGCAGGACACTGCATTACATTATGCAGCTGTATAGATATGTGTTCTGCAATCTGAGACAGTGTGCAAGCATTCAAATACAACAGAAATGTTCAAAGAAAAATACACTATTTCAGTATCTGTAGCAAGTAATGTTATATCAGCATCTTAGTAGTATTACGAGTAAACATACAAAATGGTTTAGGAAAACCTCTCATGACAAATGAGAATCTATATTTGTATCAAAAGTACAGAGATTACAAGGAGAGTGCAAGATATCAACAGTTGAAATTGATATTTTGAAAAATATTTCATTTATACTTACCCACTAAGCCAGTGGACAAATGTTACGTAAATTCTGATAGAAACAAATAAAAAGTGGTACTCCAACAAAACCCAAGGCTACAGTGTTTCTGCTCAGTCTTTCCGTGAAACGAAGTGTTGTCCTCATGCACATGCAATGTGTAGAAATGTGTGAGTCTGAAGTCTGAACGGGCCTTTATATCGCCCGTTTCAGAAACCCCAGGTGGATGATTACCCAGCCTAATGATAATGATGATGACTATAATGGTCCTGCTGATGATGATGATGATGATGAGAGGAGATGATGATGATGATGATGATGACAACTATGATAAAGACCCTGAGAGGAGATGATGATGATGATGATGATGATGATGGACTAAATGCCTTATTATAATGTGTCCTTGATGGTGATGACTGTCTTGACGACCGTTATATAATGGTGTATTTTTTTCCTGATTTGCCATTTTGAAATGGTATGTTCTGTCTGAATGCCAAAACCAGTAAAATTTTCCAGGGAGGTAGGCTCTCATCTCTCATCTGTACATGAAAGATCACACTGCTTGCTGACAGACAAAATGCAGCACGTTTGCATAATAGCGTTAACATTACTTGTCAGTCTTTGCAGTTAATATCTGTCTTGAGAACATATGTCTCTTCATGAATACCAGCAATAGATCATCTAAAGCATATGTTTTAAATCCTCAAGATTTGTCAGTAGCCATCATATAACAGTCATAGCCAAGTAATACATTTTATAGCGACTGCTTTCACAATTTTAAAGAATGGTTTTCAAAATTTAAAAAAAAAAAAAACTTACGGTCACTAGAAAATTTTATGCTAAATTCTAACAGTTCTATAATTTTACAATTGACTTTATGCACAGATGCGCTACTTCCTGAACTTAAGCCAGCTCCTTGTTTCCTGTCTGTCATTATTGGCCAAATTGATTAATCCAGGTGTGCCTGACCTCAGTAGTCATGGCAACAATAATCAGACACACCTGAATTAATCAAGTTCGGCCAATAAAGGCAGACAGGAAACAAGGAGCTGGCTGGCTTAAGTTCAGGAAGTTTCAGAAATCTTAATTAAATTTGGTCTTTGTAATAAAAACGTATTGCACAAAACTGGTTGTAACAAGGGAACAATTCTCCCTCAAACAGTGGCACAGATTAGAATTTGGATGACAAGAACACAGCCCTACCAAAAAAAAAAACTCAAGTAACTCACCTGAGAACTTTTCAAGGCCTATGATCTTGTTGTCATTGTCAGGATCTGAGAACTCGAGTTCTTGTCCCAGGAGGAAGTCGCTCTCAAAGGTAAGGCTTGCTGGACGTACAGTGCCTAAACCATCATCAGAATCCACTGAAAGCAAAGGCTCATGGTTAAATACAGCAGCAATGGCGTTCATTGGAAGAAGAACATGCAACTTGACCTATGTATATTTTTTTAGCCATTTCTGTCCTTACCTTTGTGGTAATGCCTGTTGATGTAAATGTGTGTATATATTATTAATCTATTTACTTACCTATTATTTTGTGGTTTAGTTTTTTATTATTATATAATTTATTATTTTTTTTAATTAAAAAAAATCAAAGGATGTAAAACTATCTACTGAAAAAGCCCTGTGAATCTCACTCAGCAGCTTTAAACTTTATATGAGGAATACTGAATCTTACATGTATTATACAAATAAGATTTACAGTAAACTTCTTTGTGGGATCATGTACATTTGTAACAATTAATCAACAAGAAATGATTTAATCATCCCTTTTACCCATGTGGAATTTTTGAAATATATACACACTACTGGTCAAAAGTTTTAGATCAGTAAGATTTTTTATGTTTTTAAATGAAGTCTCTTCTGCTCACCAAGGCTGCTTTATTTTATGAAAAAAAAAAATGCCAAACAGTAATATTGTGGAATATTATGACAATTTAAATTGACTGTTTTCTATTTGAATATATTTTAAAATGTAATTTGAAAGCTGAATTTTCAACATCATTACTGTTGCTGATTACACATCAGTTTTCAGTGTCAGATAATCCTTCAGAAATTATTATAATATGCTGATTTTGTGCTCAAAAAACAAATTATTTTTTTCAATGTTAAACAGTCGTGTGCCATTTTCCCCCCAAGATTCTATGATGAATAGAAAGTTCAAAAAGAATAGCATTTATTTAAAATATAATCTTTTCTAACATTATAAATGACTTTACTGTAACTTTTGATCAATTTAACTCATCCTTGATGAATAAAAGTATTTTCAAATTTCTTTTCCCAAAAAATAGAAAATAAGTTCTTAATGACCCCAAACTTTTGAATGCTATTGATTAATGTTACAAAAGAGTTCAATTTCAGATCAATTTTGTTCTTTTGAACTTTCTATTCATCAAAGAATCCTGAAATAAAAATGTAAAAAACTGTTGTCAACATGGATAATAATCATAAATGTTTCTTGAGCATCATATTATAATAATTTCTGTAGGATCATGTGACACTGAAGACTGTAATGATGCTGTAAATTCAGCTTTGATCACAGGAATAAATTACACTTCACTATATATTCAGATAGAAAACCACTGTTTTAAATTGTAATATTTTTTCATAATATTACTGTTTTTTTTTTTTCTGTTTTTTTTATCAAATAATTGCAGCCTTGGTGAGCAGAAGAGACTTCTTTTAAAAACATCTTATCAATTTAAAACTATATGTATTTATTTCATTTCAACCAAGTCACAATGTATGCATTTGTGTTTAAAAGCATTCTGGGGTTAAAATGTAATTCATTTTAAAAAATTTCTGAAGAAAATTATTGGCTCCAATTAAATTATTTTCATTCTTTTTGCATAATTTGACAAAACTACAGTTTGACTGGAAATACTAAATCAATTTGTGACATCTTGATTTTTCTTTTTCTTAGTTAATTTTTACACGTAGAAAAATTGCTGATCATTGTGAAAATCAAACCACAACAGCTAACTTTTTTTTTAAAAATCCAGCTAATGGATTTTCATATATTAAGAAAAGTGTAAGAAACAGCCAGCATTTGTGCTGAAAAGTAATAGTAAAAGTAATAATACATGTAATACATGAAAAGTAATAGTAAAGATAAATAAAGAAGGCAATGTAAAATGTTTCCAATACAGTTTTAATGTGACCTTCAAATAACAAAAAGGAAAAATAAGCAGCCCATTATGCAGTACTGACTTCTTACTGGCCCTGGCTTTACTGTGGATTTACTGCCATCTACTGGGCGAGATTAAATATAATGAACACTTTTAGAGAAAAAAAGATCAAACAATGAACAGCCAATACTTTAGCAGGAGTTAATGTTTAAAGCAATTCAAATATTATCAAATTATTCACCATGACAGTCACCATCTAAATTTAAAATTACTTCCTATTAAATTAAATACACTGTACAGCCTATAGATCTAAACTCAGCTTATGTTCATAATATGACACAAACAACACAAAAAACACCTAGTTGTGTTAATAGCCACATAATACATTTCAAGACACCAGATTTACAGCATATATAATCATAAGGAGATTCTTGTCTGACACCTGAAAGCACAATTCAAAATCAAGATGATCAAAACAGACGGCAGTGCAATTATTATGTTTCTGTGAGATGTCAATAAAAGCAATTACTATTGAATTATGTTATTATAATTCTATATAGTTTATAATTATATTACAAACCTATTATAATACTATAATCACACAGTCTAGATGTCCCTGCTATTACTGTAAAAAAGAGTCTGCTTATTGATAGCTAACATTAACATTTAGGAGACTTTAGACAGATATGTCCAAGTTTAAATGGCTCAAGAGCATATGACAGTTTTAATTATAAGGGACCAGTTTAATATTCTTTCTGTGAATTAGTAAACACTTACGAAAACAAAACGCATGTGAAAGGAATGAAGCAAACCATTTAGCTGACAATACTAGATGAAAAAGCAGCTTACACTTGACAGGTTGTGGATTCTGCTGTTTTCTTCTTGGCATCTTCCAGTCAGCCTTTTAATTTGCAACCTCCTCTGGATTCCCCCGAAAAGAATCAACTCATTCTCCAAAAGTAGCCTTCGAAAGGATTGAAATAACAGACGTTACAGTACTGACATGCACGTCAACACAACCTCTATAACAGATACATGGGCTAACGTGCTAATCTTACAGTGTCATTTAACATAAATAAGGCTGGCGTTATTTATAGCACATACAGGATATTTTAAACTCGTAGAGCGACAGAATGCATGAATTGCATGATTCTTTCCGCCCAGCCTGTGCGTTTATTCTGTCGACATGTAACGTTAGTACAAAAATCTATAGCAGCTACACTCAACTCCAGCTATATTGTCAAGCTCAGCAGCTGTCATAAATATACCTGCTCTTTCTGCCTGACACGTCAAACAACAATTCCCGTCGAGGCAAAACAGCGGCGTCTGACGGTGCACTACTGCTCACAAGCCGCCATTCCATAACACAGCGACCACAAAGAAAGGCAATTAATGCTCTTTTTTCATAACTTAATTGATTTCCAAATTGCCATTGTATACATTTTTCTTCCGCTACCGTTGCGTATTTCCGCTTCCCCAGTGACGCGTTTCCGGGTACGTTGCTCCCTCTCTATTTTTACTTTTCTCTTTTTATGGAATGTTTATATATATATATATATATATATATATATATATATATATATATATATATATATATATACATATAAACTATAATAAAGGAAAGCCTAATGTTAGATTTAGTTTTTGTATTATTCATTTTATCGCATTTGATTCATATGGGCATAATAGCAGCAGCAGCAACATTATTATATTATATTATATTATATTATATTATATTATATTATATTATATTATATTATATTATATTATATTATATTATATTATATTACATTATATTATATGTATTATATTATTTTATTAATACAAGGACGATCAATTTTATATTTTATCATATATATATCATATGATTTATCATATGATATTTTATCACCTATATATATATATATATATATCATATTTCATAACAATGCAATATGATATAGGCCTATATATATGCCGACGATCAATTTTATATTTTCTTCAAAGAAAATATAAAAATTGATCGTCGGCATATAGGCCTATCATATTGCATTGTTATGAAATGGGCTTAATACCGTTATATTAAAATAATTAATGGTGCAGTGGTGCTCAATTTTCAATTTTTGCTCAATTACCGAACAGCCTACACAATAGGCTACTGAATTTAGAATGACAACCATACTCTTTATTTGCATATGTAGGCTAGGCTATATATATATATATATATATATATATATATTTATAGCCATTTGTTGTGTTCAGAGGCAGAGATCGCTGTTGTCAGGTATTGTTTCGTTAAAATGTGGTTCGTCATTGAATGAAGTAAGTGATTGTACGTCATCGCACGGATTCCGATGATCACTGCTGCAGTCGCAGCATCTTTCCCGCAGGCCGTTACGCTCTCGAGCAGCAGGCCGGCGCCGCCGGTGTGCAGTGAAAAGGGAACCTCGAGGTTCAAGGGGATCTCCTCGCCAACGTCATGCGGCGAATCTCAGACCACAGGGTCCAGAAAAACGCTCAAAGACACCCAACAGGCGACGTTTTACAGCAGTGGGAGGAGCCGTCCTCAGCCGCTCTGTGGGAGGAGCTAAGCACCCATCCGATGGTGCTGCTGAGCTGATAACGCACTGAGCGGAGGTAAGAGGCTGATTTCATTCATTTATTGTGCGCTATCTTTTGGTCAGAAGGTAATTTAGTCTTCTGCGTTACTGCATAATATGCTGTATTTACGCATAAAAGTGTATTATTTGGCAGGGGTGAACAGTCATACGTAATAACCTTGCCACTCCCTGCAGTGCTGTGATGCCCTGGCCAGACCTTCTTATTAATTAATAATACAAATTCTGTTCGTAAACAATGAATTTCAGTGAATGAATTTTAAAGCAACGATAAACAGACCCATTTCTGCACAATCGATAGGTCTTTTGAAGTGCATGTTATTCTGTAGCCTACGTAAATTGTAGGCTAATATAAATATTCGTTGGCTACTGTATCATTAAAGTAACAGTTGGTGTAAATGTCGGATCACTGATGTGCTCCTGCCCCTATAATATGGAGGTGTGTCCTCAAATAACGCCCTAAACGGCATTGCCACGATGCTTTCCTGAAGGGAATTATTAGTCAACATATTAATGGGATACCCTCCTTCTTCAAAAGCTTAATTGTAAACAGGGCTATAGAATTTCATCGGCTTTTGGTATTTTGGGTTTGCCAAGTTGCTGCCCAACTTTGCTTAATTTGTTAAACAAGAAAGCCGTTCAGTGCATGTCCAGGAATAGCCTAGTCCAGGGAACCGAGAGAAAGAAAACACAACAAAGCCAATCCAAAGATCTCGGCCACAGGATTTTGCTCTATGGCCAAAGAAGCTATAAAACACATTTGAGCTTTGTCTCATCATTGAGGTCCACTGGCACTGCATTCTGCATGATAAAAGTATTTCTTTTCCATGCATCCATGAGACATAATAGACTATATTGGTGGAAATTATTTCAGATATCAATGACATGCATATAGGCCTATGTTTCTTAGAAGTCAAGCAGAATATCTAAATGCACCTTTGTAATAATTTAATCTATCATAGGCTAATGTATTGCCTCCATTATAATTGTATAACTCTTTTTATTCACGCTTGAAGCTCTATCTTGTGCATTTTAAAACCCTGCTTGTCAGAGTGTTGAATGACCTTGATATTAGGTCTATTCTCCTTATTGGTTTCTGTTCTGATGAGTGATGGAGCATGCAGTCAAAGGCAAGACACAGACCCTCACGTTAATTACGTAATGCTGCCAGAGGGGCTGATGTTGCTTATCTCAGATCAAAATATTGATCTTTAGCAGATCTTGATCTTTTTTCTTTTCTTTTCTTTTCTTTTTTTTTTTTTTTTTTTTTTTTTGGCCAATAAGATTTCATGTTTTTTTTTTCTATTTAACAAAACCATGATTTTCTTGAGATTGTTAAGGGGAAGTGAAAAAATATAGTTGTTTTGCTATTAAGACCTGAATAAGACATTGATTTTCTCGATTGACCATTTTATTTATAATGATCATAATTCAGTTTTTTTCTTAGTAGCTTTATCGGCCATATCTCTTAATTTAATCTGCTATTTAGATTTCATATATTCTGATTTACCACATCAGAATGTTTATCTGAAAAGATCTGAATTAGATTGATCCTCGTGAATATATTTTTTGTCTTAGTGTTTTATATTGAATCATTTAGCAGTTTGTTTCCTCGTATATAGCAAAATAACTATGAACAATATGTCAAATTGACTGTTATTTTTGTATTATTTGTATGCTGTTATAGTATTCATATTTTGAATTAGTTTTTATATTTAGCAAAATATTATATTATTTTATATATTATACACTTTTATTTTGATTTTAGTTCATGTTTTAGTAAAAAAAAAAGTGCTTTTGTCATTAGTTTAGTTTTCTTCAAAATATTTCTGTTGGTCAGTTGGTAAATTAATTTCACATGATCATGTATCAAGAAAAAAATACAGCTCAGACTTCTCCATTCCACCAGCTTTGTCACACAATGTAGGTAACGCTTACTTTTACAGTACAGTACTTACAGTATACTTACAGTGTACTTACCTAGAAAGTACTGGCTAATATAAGGTATGTACATGGAACAGGGGTAAGTTTAGGGGTAGGTTCAGAGTTAGTACTAGTTATTACACAGTAATTGTAGTTACTAAAATAAGTACATAGTACTTACATGGATAACTGGACTGTAAAAGGAAGCGTTACCAAATAACTACCTCTCAGTGAAAGTGTGCACTATGCAGTTGTCTTTGCATGAACTGTTGGTGGGAGCCAAGTTTATAAGCCAGAAAATAATCAAGGCCTTTGGAAATATCTTTGTAAACATTTGTATTTTTACCTTTTTTCAAGGTAAAAATATGTTTACAAAGATGTGTATGTAAGTGTATGACTGCGCGTGCAATAAATGTGTTTGGGATTAGTAAGATTTGTAAGAATTAATATTTTTATTCAGCAAGAAAACATTAAATTGATCAAAAAAGTGATACTGAAGAAGACACAAAACATTACAAAAGATATATATTTCAAGTGCTGTTCTTTTGACCTTTCTTTTCATTAAATAATCCTGAAATGTATCAAAGTTTCCTAAAAAATATTAGAACAATATAAAATTAAAAAAGAAAACAGTTGAGACTTCTTTCAAAAACATTAAAACACCTTACCGACCCCAAACTTTGTAATGGATCTGCACTGAAAGATGTTTTCCACAACATGTCTTTCTTCACAATCTAGTTCTGATACTGTTTATATGTTGTTGTTGTTGTTGTTGTTGTTCTTGTTGTTTCAGTTATGAAACCACCCTTTGTGAATCGTTTGGATAATTAAAGGAACATAAAACATTTCATCTAAGAAGAAAACAAGGATGACCTTGATCAGGAAACGCTGTTGTGGACGTTTTTTCTACTTCCTCACAATGGTCTATTTGCCAATGTTCAGTGTCAGACCATAAGCAACAAACAGAGACAGACAAACAAAGGGGTCCTGATCCACTCATGCTGTTTTGGCTGGACTGTCCAGCTCTGTACAATGAAGAGACCCAAGCAGCAGTCACAGTCCCTTAGTTTTCTCAGCTTCTTCAGCCGAAAGCCCAAATCTGATCCCAGGATTGAGAAGCCCGCCAGGACTTTGAACAAGGAGGAAGTGGCCATCACTCTTACACCCAATGACCATGAACACGTGCTACAAGTAAGATGACATTTATACATTTGTTCTCTGTACATTTTTATCTCTTAAACACGTTTCAATTGAATCTCTGTATTCTGTAAACAGTTGCTGTAATAGTTAATTTTATCTGGTAGACACTTTAACATCTCAGTTCCTTTCAGAAGTATCAACATGCTCCCTCAGATTTTGAATGCAACTTCCAAAAAAAGTTATTGAATAGCATAATTATTGTAAAAAAAAAAACTGACTTTTTCTTCTTGGAACACAAAAAGAAATGTTATCAAGCCGTGAAAGCTGTTCTTTCAATACAATTAAAGTAAAACTGTTCCCACATTGGACATTTGGGAAATTGGGACGCCATTTGGCTCACACCCACTGAGAAATCAGATGCATGACGTCTCACAAACCACAAACCATTGGCTCTTTTGCCAAAAAAAAACTGAATTGTTAGGCCGTGTCATTTTCTAATTTAATATAATCATTCTTCATTAGACAGAAAAAGTCTTAACTTTAATTTCTTCCCTGAATCATTTTGTGTTTCCTTCCAGGACTGGGCTCACAGTGAGGTTGGATTAGAGGGCGGCAGGGATGGAGGAGATCCTGGGAAAGGGGAAGATGACGAGGGAGGTGTGGAGTGTGGGAGCAGTGGCTCAATGGGTGTACTGTCCTTGTCCTCCTCCAGTCAGGATCAGCTGCTCGAGCACCTGGTGGAGTGCCCGCTCTGCCTCCTGAGTCAACCACGCGGCCACTTCCCTCGCCTGTCCTCCTGCCAGCACCGTGCCTGCACTGACTGTTTGCGCCAATACCTACGCATCGAGATCTCTGAGAGCCGAGTGGGTATCGCCTGCCCGCAGTGCCCTGAAGTACTGGCTCTGCCCGACGTCCGTGCCATCCTGGATGACGGTGCTCTGCTGGAGCGCTTCGAAGAGTTTCAGCTGCGCCGCTTTCTGGCTGCTGACCCGGACACGCGCTGGTGCCCAGCCCCAGACTGCAGGTTAGCACATAAATGTGTCCCATCCTCTTCTAGAGTGCCATTATAGAGGGATGTTGTTCCAACACTTGATTTAATATTACAAATTGACATATTATATTACCAATACCGTAATTTTCTTTTATTGAACTTTTCACTGTAATATCTACAAAAAGGTTTTTAGCTGCACTTTTTAAAAAATCTATCATTTATATTAAAAGTGGTAAAAGAAAAAAGTGCAATGATTTTATCTTGCAGGTTTGTAACTTTGATTTTAAATATTAAGCAGATTTTTTTTAGAATGATAATATTCGTATTATTCGGTTTTCACATTATGACCAATAAACAATAAGTGTAATTTTTGTATTCTATATTATGTTTTATATTTAATAAAAAAAATAGAAATTTGAAAGATAACATTTGAATAATAGCTATAATATAAATAATATATTATAGCTAGTGAAGTGAATTTACGCAATACCACATTATAATGTACAGTATGAAAAATTTATTTTGAGATTCACTGAAGATTACATTTAGCTGTGTCATTAAATTATATTGTCAAAAACCTTATCATCCAATTACTGTTATCAATACAACATTTTCTGAATCCACTCTTAAAGGGATACTCCACTTTTTTTGGATATAGGCTCATTTTACCACTCCCCCAGAGTTAAACAGTTGGGTTTTATCGTTTTCAAATGTATTCCGCCGATTTTTTTTGGATATTTAGAAGAATATCGGTAACCAGGCAGTTTCTGGTCTCATTGACTTCCATAGTATATTTTTTCCTACTATGGAAATCAATGAGACCAGAAACTGTCTGGTTACCGATATTCTTCTAAATATCAGAAAATCGGCTGAATGGATTTAAAAATGGTAAAACCCATCTGTTTAACTCTGGGGGAGTGGTAAAATGAGCCTATATCCAAAAAAAGTGGAGTATCCCTTTAAGAGTGGATTCAGAAAATGTTGTATTGATAACAGTAATTGGATGATAAGGTTTTTGACAATATAATTTAATGACACAGCTAAATGTAATCTTACAGTATGCTGCTAGTCACAACAAGTTAGACTGTGTTTCATAAAACAAACCAGCTGACATAAAGGCACCACATAATATTACTCAATGGAATTGCTTGTCAGAAACTTAATTGCTAGTGAGAAGTTTTATATTGAAAAAAAATCAATAATTTTAAATGTGGTCAAACTGTTTTTTGGCTTGTTGCTGGGAGTTAGTTAGACCATGGGTTCTCCACCAGCTTCGCCAAGGTGGTCTATCAACTCTAACCAGCTTGACTGAAATGGTCTACTAGGTCATCCTCAGTCACAACAGCTTGCAGACCTGCTGATCACCCGACTTCACCCATGTGAAGTGGGTTTTACCTGGATTTTCAATGAGCAAGTGTACAATGGCAGATCATTATTTCACGCACGCTGCAGTGGGAAGGACGTTCTCCTCTGTGGTGCATTATGTATAGTTCTGGAGGCTAGATTTAGGTTTCCTAATGGTAACCAGATCGGGGTAGTGATGGGAACCCATGGCTGTTTGGCATTTCTTGTCAACAAGACAGTATTAGGTATCACCAGCAGTCACTTCACATGGGACCGAGAGCATCCTCTCTCTTTACTACTGTGACTGAAGCACAAAAAACAATGATGTTAGCTGTAACCACCACCGTCTGCTGGAGATGGTGGCTTATGTTCACATATCAAATGATGTGTGCTTAAAATATTGATTAACGCACGTGAACTAGCTGCATGTTGTTGTTTTAAGTTGAAATATAATTGACTTAATCCATATGTTTTATTGTGTATTCTGTCATTCATTAGCTATGCAGTGATAGCTTACGGCTGTGCGGAGTGTCCCAAGCTAAGCTGTGGTCGGGAAGGCTGTGAAACCGAGTTTTGCTACCACTGCCGTCAGCTGTGGCACCCAGACCAGACTTGCGACCAAGCCAGACGTCAGCGCTCTCGCCACACGTCAGGAGGCAATGATGTTTCCACACTCTTCGTGTTCAACGAGGAGCCTGGCGGTATGGTGCGAATATTGAGGGACCAACCTAATATCCATTTGGGGTCCCATCTAAGATGTTTGTTTCTGCCCTCGCTCTTTAAGATGCAGAGGAAATCAAGCCCTGTCCACGGTGTGGGGCCTACATCATGAAGACTAATGATGGCAGCTGCAATCGAATGAACTGTACAGTGTGTGCTTGTCAGTTCTGTTGGCTGTGCATGCAGGAGATCACTGATGTGCACTACCTCAGGTACACACATACAGAACACACGCTCATCAAGTTACTGTAAGAGTTGTCGCACTTAGCAAGATCTTTGACTAATGGCTAACAGCTACGGTTTCGTCCTCATTGTAGCTTATTTTGTACAAGAAATACGCATTTAGACAGGAAGATCTGAGTGACATGTAAAGCAACCAACCTCGGCTCAGTTTAGATTTTATGCACTTTAAAGGTGGATTTATTTGAAATACAATACAGTTCAAATCAAAAGTTTGAGGTCAGAAAAATTATTTCATATTATTTGATTAAGGACAGGCACATTAAATTGAGCAAAAGAGACAGTAAAACATTTATAATGTTATAAAAGATGTCAAATGAATGCTGTGATAAAAATGCATAAAAATGTATCACGGTTTCCACTAAGTAAGCAGAACAACAGTTTTTAACATTGATAATAATATGAAATATTTCTTGAGCAGCAAATCAGTATTAATGATTAGAAAGATTTCTGAAGGATCATGTGACACTGAATACTGGTCTAATGGTTGCTGCTATTACATGAATAAATTAAGATATATTCAAATAGAAAACAGTTATTTTAAGGTGTAATAATATTTCACAATGCCTCTGTATTTGTGGTCAAATAAACGCCTTGGTGAGAAAAAGACACTCATTTCAAAAACATTTAAAAAAAATCTTACCTATCCTAAACGTTTGAACTTTAATATAAATCATACCAAAAAATATTAAAAATATTTAAATATCGATTTTTAGTGAGGAAAATCATATAGAAAATAATTTAGATAATGGTGCAGAAGACACTGAAAACATAGACAAAAAAGATGCAGAAAAAAGTACAGATTATTTCATAGACAAAAAAGGAGGAGAATATAATTTTGATCATAAATATCTAATATTCTTGCAGACTCAAACTTGTTTTGGAGATTTGATGCGTCTGACATTGAAAATTCTCATTGTATCCACCCTGTACATTCTAAATACTTTATTTCCCGGCAGACTGAATTCAAATAAAACGTTCTACCCTTGGAAGTCACATTCACCTTAAGCATAGTGTAAGATTTCTCTATATTTGGCCGAGCGATTGTTTGGGTGGCTCGCCAATCTATTTGATTTCTCTAATACATCAAATATTTAAGTTTGAGCAGAGTTCTTGTGGGGAGAATCATTTCTTGAAAATAGTAGAGTAGCACAGTTCTTCAGCAGCAATATTAGCATGTCTGCCTTCAAATAATCTTAACTGTGTAACAGACCTTTATACCTGGTAACAAATATGCAAAATTTGGTCCGTGGTTGTGTGTAAGAGAAACTCATAGAGTTTTTAAATCAACCTGTGTTTATTAATTGATTAAGTTCCTGCTGGCTACTGTACACTTTGTAATTAACATTTACATAATATTCATCCAGTGTGCAGAGCTTTCCCAACAATATATAGGACATTTGCCTGCAAGCGCATAGCCCACATTCATCACAAGCAGTCACCAGAGTTTGTGATCTGTTATTAAGCTACTCTCTGAAACATTCAGTCCAAGCTAAACAGGGGTAATTCTGCTGCACAAGAATGTCAAATATGTTTTTCTGGCCCTGGAAAACTGAGTTTGTGCCGAGATGCTTTTGTAGCCGACTTCATGACTGCTGCAGATTATCAGATTTGCTTAATTACTCTTAATCAACAAGTCTCACAGAAGCTAAGGCATTTTAGAGGTCTGATCTTTCAGATAGCGACTTTGCTTCCAGTTTCAGTAAGCTATCGCTGCACCAAAGCTGATTTCGAATAGATTTTTCCATTCTTGGATGTTGGCCAGCACCAACGCTTGTCAATTAATCAGTACAAATCTCGGTTCATATTTCCCTGTCCATGCAACCCAACCCCCATGATTTGCCAGAAGCAGGTTTCTTAATTTAATGAACACCCCATTCTGCTAGGCTCCAGCTGGCCGGAGATAGAATGCATAATTTTCATCATAATTCTAAATGAGCCATTTAAGACAAGACCGGTCCAAAGTGAAAAATGTATAGAATTCATATTATTTGTTACTGTGTATGTATTTAGATTTAACACACCCTTGAACATCACCAAGATTTAGCGGTTTAAAGGGATAGTTTACCAAAAAAATTAAATAATTCTGTCATCGTTTATTTACCCTCAAGTTTTTCCAAACCTGTATGAGTTTCTTTCTTCTTCTGAACACAAAAGATGATATGTAACATTAAAAGTAACTGTTTGGTAACCAACAATCTTCAAAATATATTTTGTGTTCAACAGAAGAAAGAAACTGGAGGTGAGTATGAAATTTGATGATATAATTTTCATTTTGGGGGGAACTATCATTTTAATAGAAGCAACATACAGATGCATGTTTAAATCTGTCATGTGACACCACATTTATTTGTGGTAATTTTTGAAAAAGGTAAAAAACATTTTTGTAGACATAAAGGGCCCTATCATACACCCGGCGCAATGCCTTGCCGGGCGCGACACAAGTGTTTATTGCTAGTTTCAGCCCGACGCAGTTATCATTTTCACGTCGTTTAAATACAGTTATCATTTTCACTTCGTCATATGTGCCACGTTGTTTAAATAGCAAATGCATTTGTGCCCACTTGTGTGCCTATGGGCGTGCTGATCTGAAAACAAGGTGTGTTCAGGCGCATTGTTGGCGCGTTGATATTTTGAGGCAACTGAAATAAACTGTGCAGTCAATGACGCAGTGTTTTTTTTTTTTTGTTTTTTTTTTTTGTTATTTAAAGGGTGCATTTGTAATTTGAGCCTATAGTCGGGTGCACAATGCATGTACACTGCTTATTAAACACACAGGGATGCGCAACAGCACACAAACATGGCAAATATTACAAATAAAATGATTACAATGTAAAAGATTATTATTGTGTACATAAAGATATGGTGAAATCCGGCTTGTCCCGTAGATGGTCTGCTTACGCGCTTTAACCTTGCGCACAAGAATATCCATTTCTTCTCTGGAGAAGCGTTCAGTTTTACCGCTTGCAAATTCCTCCATGTAAAATAGCAATCCGCCATGGCACGAGCGCAACTAGCTTTTAAAGGAAATGGGAGATGAGATGCTGACTAGTTTATTGCACGCCCTAAACACACCCATTACTCATTAAGAGAATAGGGACAACCCTTTGAGTCCATGCATCAAGCATCAAGTGCGTCAACCATTTTTCCCATCGTTAAACTAGCAAAAGTGGATTTGGACACGCCCTTTGACAAAGTGCACTTGAACCTTGCGCTTTAGAACATGTGCTTAGATCGTTAAAATAGGGCCCAAAATTGTTTTTGTGATATTTGAAATATTGACAGAAGTTACGAAAAAAGATAGTATTGAAATGTAATCAATAATTCACATTTCTAAATCGGTAAACATTTTGACGGGCTTAACCATTTTTTGCAACAACAGATGTATATTTTTGATGTATATTTGCCTATTGGGTGGTTGATCAACATTCATCAATAATAAAGTGTTGTCTTCAAATATTTAATTCAAATTCACTTTTAAGCTTGAACCTTGTAGCACTTTGCCACACAGTACAAAACAGGAAGTGACACTGACCATAGAGGATTGTAATTCACCCAGGCAGTGCATGAGGCTAATCGAGGATGAGATCATAAAATATTGATCCAATGAGACTGTGTGTGTGTGTCTTGTATTTAACCCCATGTCATGTTCATGACATTAAAAATAAATGTCTTTTTTTTCCTTACAGTCCCTCAGGCTGCACTTTTTGGGGAAAGAAGCCGTGGTCACAGACCCGAAAGGTTTTGTGGCAGGTCGGCATGCTGCTCGGGGCTCCAGTGGTGATCTCACTCATAGCAGGCATTGCGATACCGGTCATCATTGTGGGCATCCCAATTTATATGGGCCGCAAGGTAAAGATTGAAAAATGTGCTGCATTATTTAAATCAAAGTGAGCTGCTACTGTATGTTTGTCCTCTCTGTTGAGAAATGCATTCAGTGACCGTTTAATAGCTCTAGGATGATAAAAAGACAAGGTCATGCCCCTGGCTGTATCCTCATCATGAGAAAAGTGCTGCTGAATGCTTATATGTAAATGTATGTAGATCCACCAGACCCTTCACACAGCAGGTTAATGTGATGTAGAAAATGTTTGCAAAGAAAGTAGAGCGTGCTTCACTGTGCCATTTTCACTGTGCCACTGTGCCAAAGAGTCAATTTTGCTCTTTGGGACCCCATGAAAAAAAAAAAAAAAAACAGCGGGATATTTTTAGAGTAATAAGATTAATCAGAAAACACTCATTTGATTACTTCCTTTGTATGTGACAATTAGTTTTAAGTCTCTTAACACCCTCAAACCTGAATTATGTTTCAAGTTTCTGAAAAATATAAAAGTACATTTTCCCAGCTCATGAGGTTTCTATAAATGAAAACAAATGGAAAAAAAAATTGTGATTTCATTGTGAAACTTTCATTGTGATTTTTTTTTTTTTTTGTCCATTCCAATGGACATCAGGTCAAAACAGGTGTACTTCCCAAAAATGTACCAACGCCCTCTGATCTTCTTGAAACTCTGGATTCTGATAGAGGGCCATGAGACTTAGACCTGAGTGCAAAAATGGGGTCTCTAGACCCTTACAGAGCTGAGATATGGACATCCCACATAGAATTTATGCCATTATAAAAATAGTGGGTTCGTGGATGGTGGAATTATGGGATGGCGCTTGGTGCTACGGACTCAGGGAAGACTCCTGAGTGCAGTAAAATCATTTTTATCATGAAAGAAACTTTAATTAAAATGTCCAAAAAATACACTACCCAAATTCCACCGTCCACGAACCCACTATTTTTATAATGGCATAAATGCTACGTGGGATTCCATATCTCAGCTCTGGAAGGGTCTAGAGACTCCATTTTTAAACTCAGGTCTAAGTCCCAAGGCCCTCTATCAGAATCCGAAGTTTTAAGAAGATCAGAGCAACTCAAAATTTTGGCCCCCCAAAAAATCGACAGTGTTACCCCTGTCGTTTTTTTTTTTTTTGGCAAGAAAAAATAAGTTTCTCCAATCTTCTTGAAACTCGGGATTCTGATAGAGGGCCATGGGACTTAGACCTGAGTGCAAAAATTGAGGCTCTAGACCCTTCCAGAGCTGAAATATTGAGATCCCATGTAGCATGTATGCGATTATAAAAATAGTGGGTTCTTGGACGGTGGAATTATGGGATGGCGCTTGGTGCTACGGACTCAGGGGAGCCTCCTGAGTGCAGATAAATGGTTTTCATCCAAATATTTTGAAAGCTAAGTTTAAAAACCACGTGTCCAAAAACCCACTATTTGTCCAATAACTGACTATATTTGAAAAGTACTAACCCTGACCTTCATGCAATAAGATGCAACTGGACAGAATCCCACCTGCAATCTATTGAATGGGGATTTGGGTATTGTATTTTTTGCACATTTTAATTAAAGTTACTTTCATGATAAAAACTATTTTACTGCACTCAGGAGGCTCCCCTGAGTCCGTAGCACCAAGCGCCATCCCATAATTCCACCGTCCACGAACCCACTATTTTTATAGTGGCATAAATGCTATGTGGGATGTCCATATCTCAGCTCTGGAAGGGTCTAGAGACTCCATTTTTGCACTCAGGTCTAAGTCCCAAGGCCCTCTATCAGAATCCAGAGTTTCAAGAAGATTGGGGAAACTTATTTTTTCGCAACAAAAAAAAAACGACAGGGGTACCACTGTCGTTTTTTTTTTTTTCTGGTCGAAATTTTTAGTTGCTCTGATCTTCTTGAAACTCTGGATCCTGATAGAGGGCCTCTGGAGTTAGACCTGAGTGCAAAAATGGGGTCTCTAGACCCTTCCAGAGCTAAGATATGGACATCCCACATAGCATTATGCCATTATAAAAATAGTGGGTTCGTGGACGGTGGAATTATGGGATGGTGCTTGGTGCTACGGACTCAGGGGAGCCTCCTGAGTGCAGATAAATGGTTTTCACCCAAATATTTTGAAAGCTAAGTGTAGCAAGGTTCAGGGAAGAAGGAGGCAGGAACCGGATGACAATCAAAAATAAAACTTTATTTAAACGAAATAAACAAATTATCTGCCAGCATTTCATCATGGAACTGCTGACTACCCAAAATAAAACATAAATACTGGCCAGCAGCCCCTCACGGATGACTGCTGGCTTATCAAAATAAAATATAAAACACAAACAAAAGCAGGCCTGTTCCTCTCTCGATCATCCACTCCGTCGCTCCACCTTTAGGTCTCCGCTGCTCCGTGAGAGATGAGAAGAGAGTTTCAAGAAGATCAGAGCAACTAAAAATTTCGGCCCCCCCAAAAAACGACAGTGGTACCCCTTTCGTTTTTTTTTTTTCGTTTTCGGGCGAAAAATTACGTTTCTCCAATCTTCTCAAAACTCTGGATTCTGATAGAGGGCTGTGAGACTTTGACCTGAGTGCAAAAATGGAGGCTCTAGACCCTTCCAGAGCTGAGATATTGAAATTCAAAATTTCGACCCGAAAAAAAAACGACAGTGTTACCCCTTTCGTTTTTTTATGATTTCGGGCGAAAAATTAAGTTTCTCCAATCTTCTCAAAACTCTGGATTATGATAGAGGGCTGTGAGACTTTGACCTGAGTGCAAAAATGGAGGCTCTAGACCCTTCCAGAGCTGAGATATCGAAATTCAAAATTTCCACCGAAAAAAAAAACGACAGTGTTACCCCTTTCGTTTTTTTTCGTTTTCGGGCGAAAAATTAAGTTTCTCCAATCTTCTCAAAACTCTGGATTCTGATAGAGAGCTGTGAGACTTTGACCTGGGTGCAAAAATGGAGGCTCTAGACCCTTCCAGAGCTGAGATATTGAAATTCAAAATTTCGACCCGAAAAAAAAAACGACAGTGTTACCCCTTTCGTTTTTTTTTCGTTTTCGGGCGAAAAATTAAGTTTCTCCAATCTTCTCAAAACTCTGGATTCTGATAGAGGGCTGTGAGACTTTGACCTGAGTGCAAAAATGGAGGCTCTAGACCCTTCCAGA
The DNA here is from genome assembly GCF_988280905.1 of Pimephales promelas. Lineage (NCBI taxonomy): Eukaryota > Metazoa > Chordata > Actinopteri > Cypriniformes > Leuciscidae > Pimephales > Pimephales promelas. The sequence continues at coordinate 17,650,629 of NC_142781.1, read as the reverse complement.
GCTGAGATATCGAAATTCAAAATTTCGACCCGAAAAAAAACGACAGTGTTACCCCTTTCGTTTTTTTTTTTTTACGTTTTCGGGCGAAAAATTAAGTTTCTCCAATCTTCTCAAAACTCTGGATTCTGATAGAGGGCTGTGAGACTTTGACCTGAGTGCAAAAATTGAGGCTCTAGACCCTTCCAGAGCTGAGATATCGAAATTCAAAATTTCGACCCGAAAAAAAGACCGACAGTGTTACCCCTTTCGTTTTTTTTTTCGTTTTCGGGCGAAAAATTAAGTTTCTCCAATCTTCTCAAAACTCTGGATTATGATAGAGGGCCACGAAACTTTGACCTGAGTGCAAAAATGGAGGCTCTAGACCCTTCCAGAGCTGAGATATCGAAATTCAAAATTTCGACCCGAAAAAAAAACGACAGTGTTACCCCTTTCGTTTTTTTTCGTTTTTGGGCGAAAAATTAAGTTTCTCCAATCTTCTCAAAACTCTGGATTATGATAAAGGGCTGTAAGACTTTGACCTGAGTGCAAAAATGGAGGCTCTAGACCCTTTCAGAGCTGAGATATCGAAATTCAAAATTTCGACCCGAAAAAAAAAACGACAGAGTTACCCCTTTCGTTTTTTTTTCGTTTTCGGGCGAAAAATTAAGTTTCTCCAATCTTCTCAAAACTCTGGATTCTGATAGAGGGCTGTGAGACTTTGACCTGAGTGCAAAAATTGAGGCTCTAGACCCTTCCATAGCTGAGATATCGAAATTCAAAATTTCGACCCGAAAAAACAACAACAGTGTTACCCCTTTCGTTTTTTTTCATTTTCGGGCGATAAATTAAGTTTCTCCAATCTTCTCAAAACTCTGGATTCTGATAGAGGGCTGTGAGACTTTGACCTGAGTGCAAAAATTGAGGCTCTAGACCCTTCCATAGCTGAGATATCGAAATTCAAAATTTCGACCCGAAAAAAAAACAACAGTGTTACCCCTTTCGTTTTTTTTCATTTTCGGGCGAAAAATTAAGTTTCTCCAATCTTCTCAAAACTCTGGATTCTGATAGAGGGCTGTGAGACTTTGACCTGAGTGCAAAAATGGAAGCTCTAGACCCTTCCAGAGCTGAGATATCGAAATTCAAAATTTCGACCCAAAAAAAAAACGACAGTGTTACCCCTTTCGTTTTTTTTCGTTTTCAGGCGAAAAATTAAGTTTTTCCAATCTTCTCAAAACTCTGGATTATGATAGAGGGCCACGAAACTTTGACCTGAGTGCAAAAATGGAGGCTCTAGACCCTTCCAGAGCTGAGATATCGAAATTCAAAATTTCGACCCGAAAAAAAACGACAGTGTTACCCCTTTCGTTTTTTTTCATTTTCGGGCGAAAAATTAAGTTTCTCCGATCTTCTCAAAACTCTGGATTCTGATAGAGGGCTGTGAGACTTTGACCTGAGTGCAAAAATGGAGGCTCTAGACCCTTCCAGAGCTGAGATATTGAAATTAAAAATTTTGACCCGAAAAAAAAACTACAGTGTTACCCCTTTCGTTTTTTTTTCATTTTCGGGCGAAAAATTAAGTTTCTCCAATCTTCTCAAAACTCTGGATTATGATAGAGGGCTGTGAGACTTTGACCTGAGTGCAAAAATGGAAGCTCTAGACCCTTCCAGAGCTGAGATATCGAAATTCAAAATTTCGACCCGAAAAAAAAACGAAAGTGTTACCCCTTTTGTTTTTTTTCATTTTCGGGCGAAAAAATAAGTTTCTCCAATCTTCTCAAAACTCTGGATTATGATAGAGGGCCACGAAACTTTGACCTGAGTGCAAAAATGGAGGCTCTAGACCCTTCCAGAGCTGAGATATCGAAATTCAAAATTTCGACCCGAAAAAAAAACGACAGTGTTACCTTTTTCGTTTTTTTCGTTTTCGGGCGAAAAATTAAGTTTCTCCAATCTTCTCAAAACTCTGGATTCTGATAGAGGGCTGTGAGACTTTGACCTGAGTGCAAAAATGGAGGCTCTAGACCCTTCCAGAGCTGAGATATCGATATTCAAAATTTCGACCCGAAAAAAAACGACAGTGTTACCCCTTTCGTTTTTTTTCGTTTTCAGGCGAAAAATTAAGTTTTTCCAATCTTCTCAAAACTCTGGATTATGATAGAGGGCCACGAAACTTTGACCTGAGTGCAAAAATGGAAGCTCTAGACCCTTCCAGAGCTGAGATATCGAAATTCAAAATTTCGACCCGAAAAAAAAACGACAGTGTTACCCCTTTCGTTTTTTTTCATTGTCGGGCGAAAAATTAAGTTTCTCCAATCTTCTCAAAACTCTGGATTCTGATAGAGGGCTGTGAGACTTTTACCTGAGTGCAAAAATGGAAGCTCTAGACCCTTCCAGAGCTGAGATATCGAAATTCAAAATTTCGACCCGAAAAAAAAACGACAGTGTTACCCCTTTTGTTTTTTTTTTCATTTTCGGGCGAAAAATTAAGTTTCTCCAATCTTCTCAAAACTCTGGATTATGATAGAGGGCTGTGAGACTTTGACCTGAGTGCAAAAATGGAGGCTCTAGACCCTTCCAGAGCTGAGATATCGAAATTCAAAATTTCGACCCGAAAAAACAACAGTGTTACCCCTTTCGTTTTTTTTCATTTTCGGGCGAAAAATTAAGTTTCTCCAATCTTCTCAAAACTCTGGATTCTGATAGAGGGCTGTGAGACTTTGACCTGAGTGCAAAAATGGAAGCTCTAGACCCTTCCAGAGCTGAGATATCGAAATTCAAAATTTCGACCCGAAAAAAAAACGACAGTGTTACCCCTTTCGTTTTTTTTCATTTTCGGGCGAAAAATTAAGTTTCTCCAATCTTCTCAAAACTCTGGATTATGATAAAGGGCTGTGAGACTTTGACCTGAGTGCAAAAATGGAGGCTCTAGACCCTTCCAGAGCTGAGATATCGAAATTCAAAATTTCGACCCGAAAAAAAAACGACAGTGTTACCCCTTTCGTTTTTTTTCATTTTCGGGCGAAAAATTAAGTTTCTCCAATCTTCTCAAAACTCTGGATTCTGATAGAGGGCTGTGAGACTTTGACCTGAGTGCAAAAATGGAGGCTCTAGACCCTTCCAGAGCTGAGATATCGAAATTCAAAATTTCGACCCGAAAAAAAAACGACAGTGTTACCCCTTTCGTTTTTTTTTCATTTTCGGGCGAAAAATTAAGTTTCTCCAATCTTCTCAAAACTCTGGATTCTGATAGAGGGCTGTGAGACTTTGACCTGAGTGCAAAAATGGAGGCTCTAGACCCTTCCAGAGCTGAGATATTGAAATTAAAAATTTTGACCCGAAAAAAAAAACTACAGTGTTACCCCTTTCGTTTTTTTTCATTTTCGGGCGAAAAATTAAGTTTCTCCAATCTTCTCAAAACTCTGGATTATGATAGAGGGCCACGAAACTTTGACCTGAGTGCAAAAATGGAGGCTCTAGATCCTTCCAGAGCTGAGATATCGAAATTCAAAATTTCGACCCGAAAAAAAACAACAGTGTTACCCCTTTCGTTTTTTTTCATTTTCGGGCGAAAAATTAAGTTTCTCCAATCTTCTCAAAACTCTGGATTCTGATAGAGGGCTGTGAGACTTTGACCTGAGTGCAAAAATGGAAGCTCTAGACCCTTCCAGAGCTGAGATATCGAAATTCAAAATTTCGACCACCGAAAAAAAAACGACAGTGTTACCCCTTTTGTTTTTTTTCATTTTCGGGCGAAAAATTAAGTTTCTCCAATCTTCTCAAAACTCTGGATTATGATAGAGGGCTGTGAGACTTTGACCTGAGTGCAAAAATGGAGGCTCTAGACCCTTCCAGAGCTGAGATATCGAAATTCAAAATTTCGACCCGAAAAAAAAACAACAGTGTTACCCCTTTCGTTTTTTTTATTTTCGGGCGAAAAATTAAGTTTCTCCAATCTTCTCAAAACTCTGGATTCTGATAGAGGGCTGTGAGACTTTGACCTGAGTGCAAAAATGGAAGCTCTAGACCCTTCCAGAGCTGAGATATCGAAATTCAAAATTTCGACCCGAAAAAAAACACGACAGTGTTACCCCTTTCGTTTTTTTTCATTTTCGGGCGAAAAATTAAGTTTCTCCAATCTTCTCAAAACTCTGGATTATGATAAAGGGCTGTGAGACTTTGACCTGAGTGCAAAAATGGAGGCTCTAGATCCTTCCAGAGCTGAGATATCGAAATTCAAAATTTCGACCCGAAAAAAAAACGACAGTGTTACCCCTTTCGTTTTTTTTCATTTTCGGGCGAAAAATTAAGTTTCTCCAATCTTCTCAAAACTCTGGATTCTGATAGAGGGCTGTGAGACTTTGACCTGAGTGCAAAAATGGAAGCTCTAGACCCTTCCAGAGCTGAGATATCGAAATTCAAAATTTCGACCCCCAAAAAAAACGACAGTGTTACCCCTTTCGTTTTTTTTCGTTTTCAGGCGAAAAATTAAGTTTTTCCAATCTTCTCAAAACTCTGGATTATGATAGAGGGCCACGAAACTTTGACCTGAGTTCAAAAATGGAGGCTCTAGACCCTTCCAGAGCTGAGGTATCGAAATTCAAAATTTCGACCCGAAAAAAAAACGACAGTGTTACCCCTTTCGTTTTTTTTTTCATTTTTGGGCGAAAAATTAAGTTTCTCCAATCTTCTCAAAACTCTGGATTATGATAGAGGGCTGTGAGATTTTGACCTGAGTGCAAAAATGGAGGCTCTAGACCCTTCCAGAGCTGAGATATCGAAATTCAAATTTTCGACCCGAAAAAAAACGACAGTGTTACCCCTTTCGTTTTTTTTCGTTTCGGGCGAAAAATTAAGTTTCTCCAATCTTCTCAAAACTCTGGATTATGATAGAGGGCCACGAAACTTTGACCTGAGTGCAAAAATGGAGGCTCTAGACCCTTCCAGAGCTGAGATATCGAAATTCAAAATTTCGACCCGAAAAAAAAACGACAGTGTTACCCCTTTCGTTTTTTTTTTCGTTTTCGGGCGAAAAATTAAGTTTCTCCAATCTTCTCAAAACTCTGGATTCTGATAGAGGGCTGTGAGACTTTGACCTGAGTGCAAAAATGGAGGCTCTAGACCCTTCCAGAGCTGAGATATTGAAATTAAAAATTTTGACCCGAAAAAAAAAACTACAGTGTTACCCCTTTCGTTTTTTTTCATTTTCGGGCGAAAAATTAAGTTTCTCCAATCTTCTCAAAACTCTGGATTATGATAGAGGGCCACGAAACTTTGACCTGAGTGCAAAAATGGAGGCTCTAAACCCTTCCAGAGCTGAGATATCGAAATTCAAAATTTCGACCCGAAAAAAAAACGACAGTGTTACCCCTTTCGTTTTTTTTATTTTCGGGCGAAAAATTAAGTTTCTCCAATCTTCTCAAAACTCTGGATTCTGATAGAGGGCTGTGAGACTTTGACCTGAGTGCAAAAATGGAAGCTGTAGACCCTTTCAGAGCTGAGATATCGAAATTCAAAATTTCGACCCGAAAAAAAAACAACAGTGTTACCCCTTTCGTTTTTTTTATTTTCGGGCGAAAAATTAAGTTTCTCCAATCTTCTCAAAACTCTGGATTCTGATAGAGGGCTGTGAGACTTTGACCTGAGTGCAAAAATGAAAGCTCTAGACCCTTCCAGAGCTGAGATATCGAAATTCAAAATTTCGACCCGAAAAAAAAAACGACAGTGTTACCCCTTTCGTTTTTTTTATTTTCGGGCGAAAAATTAAGTTTCTCCAATCTTCTCAAAACTCTGGATTCTGATAGAGGGCTGTGAGACTTTGACCTGAGTGCAAAAATGGAAGCTCTAGACCCTTCCAGAGCTGAGATATCGAAATTCAAAATTTTGACCCGAAAAAAAAAACTACAGTGTTACCCCTTTCGTTTTTTTTCATTTTCGGGCGAAAAATTAAGTTCCCTATCGTAGTCACTTCGAGTTACGTCAGAAGTGACGGAGATTGGGGGTTTCGCATAGAAAGCCAATCCTCTTCGAGTATTAAAACACGAGCCAATGGCATGCAATGCCTTGGGGCTGCGGAAATTTGCATAGCGTACTCCGCCCTACTCCGTGAGTATAAAAGGAGGAAGTGAACGCAACCGCAGTATGTTTTCGCTTCGGAGCCAAGAGAACCTCTTCACTCCTGAAAGCACTGTTCAAGACTCTTCGAGACGAGCGTCCTCTTCAGTGTTGGTGTGACGGCGGTACCCAGCGAGATTCTGCATCGCCTGCGATCTGAGCAGTGGTCTGCCAGACTTTGCGCTTCTCCCTGGTCGCTTCAGCGCTGAAAGAGTGAATTTCCTCCTCTCATTGAAAGAGCTGCACGCGCACGTCTTTTTAAAGACGGTTCGCCCGTGCTCTTCTGGGTGTGATTGATTTCTGTCGTCATCTGATGGTCACGATCGCTGCTTTGTATGCCTGGGCATTTCAGCATGCAGCAGCAGCGTTCGTGGATGACTCATTTTCCTTCTGTGGGAACATGACCATCTCTACACTGAGGTCGAGACTCAATGATCTCACTTGAGTGAGAGTCCCGGTCCCCCCCGCTCGATCGGTTTCCTCCATAGGGGGCCCGTCGACCCGGGGACCTGGTGATTTTACGGTGATGGTGTGGGACAAAGCCCCGACGATTCCTCGGGCCACACCTCCCGCCTCAGTGCGAGAGCCAGCGAGCGTTAGTTCGATTCAGTCGGTTGCTTCCTCGGTGGCACCGGCTGCTTCGGGCAGCGCTCCAGATGATGATGCGATGTCGATCACAGCATCACTAGGCGGGCTTGACTCCTCGGGAAGTGAGGATGCGGCCGCGTTGCCTCCCTCGGGAGCGTCAGCGCCGCCGTGTCTGATCCCGCGATGATGGCCGTGCTATCTCGGGCGTCCGTGAGCATCGGGTGGGGGTGGAACTCCGCCCCTCCCCGATCTCTCGCGGCTGAATAATTGGTTTTTGGGTAACGCTGCCGCCTTACGGCCACGGCCAACCCCAATTTCCTTTTTTCCCCGAGTTGCATGCGGAACTGACACGCACTAAAAAATAAATAAATAAATAAAAAGTAAATAAATAAATAAAAAAGCGTGCTTAGTTCCCCGCCCTTCCTCCCCTCGGCGATGCGGCTGTCTGTGGGTACGCTGGGGCTCCCCCGGTCAACCGGCGGTTGCTCTCAGATGCCCCTCCAAAGCCTATGGGTTCTCGTCGTCTATGGCGGCGCGATTCTGTAGAGCGGCGGGACAGGCAGCCTCCGCCCTGCATATGATGAGCACCTACAAAGCTAGCTGCTCAGGAATGTGCACGAGGAGGTGACGGACCAAGCGAGCTGCGAGCCTGTCGCCTACCTTGTCCTTAAACGGGTCACGGAGGCGGTCGCTCGCTCCCTTGGTCAGGTGATGCCCACCGCTGTGGTCCAGGAGCATCATAATGTTCGGCGGTGCGGTCCAGGACTTTGCCCAGCACTTCTCGACCGCCTAGGAGCAGACGAAGGCGGTTTCTCTGCCCCGACGGCCAGCTGCTGCCTCCAACCAGCCGTCGGCTCGGACGCCTCCGCCAGCTCGCCGCCGAGGACGCCCCCCTGCGGCTCCCTTCCCTCCCACGCGGCCTCAGCAGCAGCCTTCAGCCGGTTCGCGTCGCGGAGGAGGCCACAGGTAAGCGTCCCAAGAAAAGAGCCCCCCCTCAGGCCGCGTGCCCCGCTAGATGCCAGGCGAAGCGATGTTCCTGAGGCGGGCCGCTCAGTGATAGTGTCATGGTTTTTCTCAGGAGGCGGTGGCAGGGCCCCTCCTTCCCCGGTGGAGGGCCGGTGGAGAATCTTTTGTTCTAGCTAGCTCCCTGAGCTGGTTGAGGAAAAGCTGACACTGTCATTGAGCACACAGACTGGAATGAGCGCGCACGACGTCCAGTGCGTCGCCCCGTTCATTCCTCTCTGTCTCGGAGGGCGCGGAAGGGTGCGTGTGTCGTCCCCGGGCTACGCCAATCCCTTCCCCCTCTGTCGCCAGACCCCCGGCAGAACAGACCCCCGTGGAACGCTCTGCCTTCCCTGGTCTCTTCTGTCGGGGAGCGGGTTTCGACGGTGCATCCGGACGGGGTAACTCCTGCACGCATGCCGGTCGACCCGCCTCGCTGCCCCTCCGGGGGGACGTCTGTGGTTCGCATGACCCCGTTGGCTCACTTCCTGGAAGCCTGGCTAGCGCTTCCCGGGGTTCCCGCTGGGTCATCAGAACGATCGGATTCGGCTACGCGATTCAGTTCGCACGGTCTCTTCCCCGCTTCAGGGGAGTTCGCTCCACGATGGTTGGTGGCAATGCCCCAGTCTTGAGAGCGGAGATTGCGGCCCTGCTGGCGAAGGGTGCAATCGAGACGGTCCCTCCAGCCGAGGTGAGGTCCGGGCTTTACAGCCCCTACTTCATTGTCCCCAAGAAAGACCGGTGGGTTACGACCGATCCTGGACCTGCGCATTTTGAACCGTTCTCTCCATCGACTACCGTTCAAAATGCTCACGGCCAAACGCATTTTCGAATGTGTTCGGTATCAGGATTGGTTTGCAGCGATCGACCTGAAGGACGCGTACTTCCATGTCTCCATTCTCCCTCGACACAGACCGTTTCTTCGGTTTGCCTTCGAGGGCCAGGCATACCAGTACGCCGTTCTCCCATTCGGGTTAGCTCTGTCCCCTCGCGTCTTCACGAAGATCGTCGAGGCAGCCCTTGTTCCCCTTCGCGAACACGGGGTTCGCATCCTGAACTATCTCGACGACTGGCTGTTACTAGCACACTCTCGAGCTCAGGTTTGCGAACACAGAGACCTGGTGCTACGGCACCTAGCCCGTCTGGGCCTTCGGGTCAACCGGGAAAAGAGCAAACTTTGCCCCGTGCAGAGGATCTCTTTTCTCGGCATGGAGATAGACTCGGTCGCCATGTCCGCGCAGCTCACGAACGAGCGCGCGCACTCACTGCTGGCTTGTCTTCGACAGTTCGAGGGCAAGAGTGCGGTTCCACTGAAACTATTTCAGAGGCTCCTGGGGCATATGGCATCCGCGGCCGCGGCAACGCCGCTCGGTTTGCTTCATATGAGACCGCTTCAGCTGTGGCTTCGCGATCGAGTCCCGAGGTGGGCATGGCATCGCGGCTCGCTCCGAGTTCCAGTGACTCCGACGTGCCGCCGATCCTTCTTCCCGTGGTTGAACCTCAGCTTTTTACGGACAGGGTCCCTATTCAGCGAGTTTCCAGGCATCTCGTTGTCTCCACGGATGCGTCTACCACGGGTTGGGGTGCCATGTGCAATGGGCATGCAGCCGCCGGTTCCTGGACAGGAGCCCAGCGCCTCATGCACATCAATTGCCTCGAGCTGTTGGCAGTACGGCTCGCCCGGCACCGCTTCCGAGCGTGCTCTAGGGCCAGCATGTGCTTGTCCGCTCAGACAACACTACGGCAGTAGCGTACATCAACCACCAGGGGGGGTCTACGCTCGCGCCGGTTGTCGCAGCTCGCCCGCCACCTCTTGATATGGAGTCAGAAGCACCTGAGGTCCCTTCGTGCAGTTACATTCCTGGAGACCGGAACCGGGCAGCCGCGAGCTGTCCCGGGCCCGTCCCATCTCCGGCGAATGGCGACTCCATCCCCAGTCGGTCCAGCTGATTTGGGACCAGTTCGGGGAGGCACAGTTAGACCTGTTCGCCTCTCGGGACTCGTCCCACTGCGCCCAGTTATTCTCTGACCCGCGGCTCTCTCGGCTCGGATGCGCTGGCGCACAGCTGGCCACGGGGCCCACGCAAGTGTGCGTTCCCCCAGTGAGCCTCCTTGCACGGGTGTTGTGCAAGATCAAGGAGGACGAGGAGCAGGTCTTGCTGGTAGCCCCCTACTGGCCCACCAAGACGTGGTTCTCCGAACTCTTGCTCCTCGCGACAGCACCTCCTTGGCCTATTCCTCTGAGACCGGACCTACTCTCTCAGAGACGGGGCACTCTGTGGCACCCTCGTCCCGATCTTGGAGGCGGCACGTGTGGCTCCAGGACGGGACGAGGCAGGTTTGAGTTCGCTGCCACCTGCGGTGGCGGCAACCATCACTTCCGCAAGAGCGTCGTCCACGTGACACCTTTATGCGTTGAAGTGAAACCTCTTCGTCAATTGGTGTTCTTCTCGCTGAGAAGACCCCCGGAGATGTTCGATCGGAGTCATGCTTCCTTCCTGCAAGAGGGGTTGGAGCGCAGGCTGTCGCCCTCCACCCTTTGGATTATGTCGCGGCCATTGCCGCGTCTCATGATGCAGTGAAAGGTAAGTCTATGGGAAGCATGACCTGGTCATCAGGTTCCTGAGGGGAGTGAGGGGGCTAAATCCGCCTCCCTCCCCTCCTGCCCTCTGGGGACCTCTCAGTAGACCTGGGTGCTCTGCAGAGGCCTCCCCTGGAGCCTTTGCAGTCGGTAGAGTTTTTGCCCTGTCCTATGTGACAGCACTCCTGATTGCATTGGTATCCATCAGGAGAGTAAGGGACCTGCACGCACTCTCTGTTGACGAAGTGTGCCTGGAGTTCGGGCCGGCTTACTCTCACGTATTCCTGAGACCCCGGCCTGGATATATGCCCAAGGTTCCTACCACTCCCCTCCGGGACCTGGTGGTGAACCTGCAAGCGCTGCCCCTGGAGGAGGCAGACCCAGCCTTGGCACTGCTCTGTCCGGTACGTGCTCTCCGCACCTATGTCGACAGAACGCAGTGTTTCAGGACCTCAGACCAGCTCTTTGTCTGTCATGGGGGGAGCCAGAAGGGAAGGGCTCTCTCAAAGCAACGGCTGTCCCACTGGATAGTGGATGCCATTGCTTTGTCTTACCAGCAGCAAGGCCTTCCGTGCCCCCTTGGTGTGACGGCCCATTCCACTCGGAGTGTAGCCTCCTCTTGGGCTTTAGCGCACGGCGCCTCGCTAACAGACATCTGCAGAGCTGCAGGCTGGGCGACACCCAACACCTTCGCCAGATTCTATAATCTGCGAATTGAGCCGGTATCCTCTCACGTACTCGTTTCGGCCAGTTCTGGATCCGCTCAGGTGTCTTCGCTTGCTCGCCACTCCACTCCCCGGACTGGATAAGTGCGATATTTCCTCAGTTCTTCCATTGAAGTCTTGAGTCCTCCAGCACCGACGATGCGGGCACCACTGCGTTGCTCTGGATGCTAGCTAGGTGCCTCCATGCGCACGGTTCCCCATGGTAACCGTCTCATGTGTATTATCCACTGTAAGCCTCTCTGAGCATGTGTCTTCCCTTGGCAAGCCATCTGCCACCCCTGGAGTTTAAATCAGTAGCCACCTGCGGTTGGTACTCCAGTGTTCCATGTGCGTTCCTATGTGGCCATATGTGTATTCTTAAGTCCTCCCTTCGGTAGGCAGCTGGTAGCATGTCCCCTTCGGGATATGTTTCCCAGTGTACTTTGGTAATCCTGTGTCAAAGTCGGATCCCCAAAAAAAAAAAAAAAAAAAAAGAGGTAAGGCTCGGGGGTTCAGTCTTTCGCAGGGCACTGGAAGACAGCTTGAAGATGGCGTGATGGCACAGACCCCCAATCTCCGTCACTTCTGACGTAACTCGAAGTGACTACGATAGGGAACGTCTCGGTTACGTATGTAACCCTCGTTCCCTGAGTAGGGAACGGAGACGTTACGTCTCCCTGCCACTTCTGCTGTATCGCTGGGTAGAGGCCGAGTTCAGTCTTGGCTCCTCAGCGAAGACATACTGCGGTTGCGTTCACTTCCTCCTTTTATACTCACGGAGTAGGGCGGAGTACGCTATGCAAATTTCCGCAGCCCCAAGGCATTGCATGCCATTGGCTCGTGTTTTAATACTCGAAGAGGATTGGCTTTCTATGCGAAACCCCCAATCTCCGTCACTTCTGACGTAACGTCTCCGTTCCCTACTCAGGGAACGAGGGTTACATACGTAACCGAGACGTTTCTCCAATCTTCTCAAAACTCTGGATTATGATAGAGGGCTGTGAGACTTTGACCTGAGTGCAAAAATGGAGGCTCTAGACCCTTCCAGAGCTGAGATATCGAAATTCAAAATTTCAACCCGAAAAAAAAAACGACAGTGTTACCCCTTTCGTTTTTTTTTTCGTTTTCGGGCGAAAAATTAAGTTTCTCCAATCTTCTCAAAACTCTGGATTATGATAGAGGGCCACGAAACTTTGACCTGAGTGCAAAAATGGAGGCTCTAGACCCTTCCAGAGCTGAGATATCGAAATTAAAAATTTCGACCCGAAAAAAAACAACAGTGTTACCCCTTTCGTTTTTTTTCATTTTCGGGCGAAAAATTAAGTTTCTCCAATCTTCTCAAAACTCTGGATTCTGATAGAGGGCTGTGAGACTTTGACCTGAGTGCAAAAATGGAAGCTCTAGACCCTTCCAGAGCTGAGATATCGAAATTCAAAATTTCGACCCTTAAAAAAAAACGACAGTGTTACCCCTTTTGTTTTTTTTCATTTTCGGGCGAAAAATTAAGTTTCTCCAATCTTCTCAAAACTCTGGATTATGATAGAGGGCTGTGAGACTTTGACCTGAGTGCAAAAATGGAGGCTCTAGACCCTTCCAGAGCTGAGATATTGAAATTAAAAATTTTGACCCGAAAAAAAAAACTACAGTGTTACCCCTTTCGTTTTTTTTCATTTTCGGGCGAAAAATTAAGTTTCTCCAATCTTCTCAAAACTCTGGATTCTGATAGAGGGCTGTGAGACTTTGACCTGAGTGCAAAAATGAAAGCTCTAGACCCTTCCAGAGCTGAGATATCGAAATTCAAAATTTCGACCCGAAAAAAAAAACGACAGTGTTACCCCTTTCGTTTTTTTTATTTTCGGGCGAAAAATTAAGTTTCTCCAATCTTCTCAAAACTCTGGATTCTGATAGAGGGCTGTGAGACTTTGACCTGAGTGCAAAAATGGAAGCTGTAGACCCTTTCAGAGCTGAGATATCGAAATTCAAAATTTCGACCCGAAAAAAAAACAACAGTGTTACCCCTTTCGTTTTTTTTATTTTCGGGCGAAAAATTAAGTTTCTCCAATCTTCTCAAAACTCTGGATTCTGATAGAGGGCTGTGAGACTTTGACCTGAGTGCAAAAATGAAAGCTCTAGACCCTTCCAGAGCTGAGATATCGAAATTCAAAATTTCGACCCGAAAAAAAAAACGACAGTGTTACCCCTTTCGTTTTTTTTATTTTCGGGCGAAAAATTAAGTTTCTCCAATCTTCTCAAAACTCTGGATTCTGATAGAGGGCTGTGAGACTTTGACCTGAGTGCAAAAATGGAAGCTCTAGACCCTTCCAGAGCTGAGATATCGAAATTCAAAATTTTGACCCGAAAAAAAAAACTACAGTGTTACCCCTTTCGTTTTTTTTCATTTTCGGGCGAAAAATTAAGTTTCTCCAATCTTCTCAAAACTCTGGATTATGATAGAGGGCTGTGAGACTTTGACCTGAGTGCAAAAATGGAGGCTCTAGACCCTTCCAGAGCTGAGATATCGAAATTCAAAATTTCAACCCGAAAAAAAAAACGACAGTGTTACCCCTTTCGTTTTTTTTTCGTTTTCGGGCGAAAAATTAAGTTTCTCCAATCTTCTCAAAACTCTGGATTATGATAGAGGGCCACGAAACTTTGACCTGAGTGCAAAAATGGAGGCTCTAGACCCTTCCAGAGCTGAGATATCGAAATTAAAAATTTCGACCCGAAAAAAAACAACAGTGTTACCCCTTTCGTTTTTTTTCATTTTCGGGCGAAAAATTAAGTTTCTCCAATCTTCTCAAAACTCTGGATTCTGATAGAGGGCTGTGAGACTTTGACCTGAGTGCAAAAATGGAAGCTCTAGACCCTTCCAGAGCTGAGATATCGAAATTCAAAATTTCGACCCTTAAAAAAAACGACAGTGTTACCCCTTTTGTTTTTTTTCATTTTCGGGCGAAAAATTAAGTTTCTCCAATCTTCTCAAAACTCTGGATTATGATAGAGGGCTGTGAGACTTTGACCTGAGTGCAAAAATGGAGGCTCTAGACCCTTCCAGAGCTGAGATATCGAAATTCAAAATTTCGACCCGAAAAAAAAACAACAGTGTTACCCCTTTCGTTTTTTTTTCATTTTCGGGCGAAAAATTAAGTTTCTCCAATCTTCTCAAAACTCTGGATTCTGATAGAGGGCTGTGAGACTTTGACCTGAGTGCAAAAATGGAAGCTCTAGACCCTTCCAGAGCTGAGATATCGAAATTCAAAATTTCGACCCGAAAAAAAAACGACAGTGTTACCCCTTTCGTTTTTTTTTCATTTTCGGGCGAAAAATTAAGTTTCTCCAATCTTCTCAAAACTCTGGATTATGATAAAGGGCTGTGAGACTTTGACCTGAGTGCAAAAATGGAGGCTCTAGAGTCTAGACCCTTCCAGAGCTGAGATATCGAAATTCAAAATTTCGACCCGAAAAAAAAAAACGACAGTGTTACCCCTTTCTTTTTTTTTCGTTTTCGGGCGAAAAATTAAGTTTCTCCAATCTTCTCAAAACTCTGGATTCTGATAGAGGGCTGTGAGACTTTGACCTGAGTGCAAAAATGGAGGCTCTAGACCCTTCCAGAGCTGAGATATCGAAATTCAAAATTTCGACCCGAAAAAAAAAACGACAGTGTTACCCCTTTCGTTTTTTTTCATTTTCGGGCGAAAAATTAAGTTTCTCCAATCTTCTCAAAACTCTGGATTCTGATAGAGGGCTGTGAGACTTTGACCTGAGTGCAAAAATGGAGGCTCTAGACCCTTCCAGAGCTGAGATATTGAAATCAAAAATTTCGACCCGAAAAAAAAAACTGCAGTGTTACCCCTTTCGTTTTTTTTCATTTTCGGGCGAAAAATTAAGTTTCTCCAATCTTCTCAAAACTCTGGATTCTGATAGAGGGCTGTGAGACTTTGACCTGAGTGCAAAAATGGAAGCTCTAGACCCTTCCAGAGCTGAGATATCGAAATTCAAAATTTCGACCCGAAAAAAAAACGACAGTGTTACCCCTTTTGTTTTTTTTCATTTTCGGGCGAAAAATTAAGTTTTTCCAATCTTCTCAAAACTCTGGATTATGATAAAGGGCTGTGAGACTTTGACCTGAGTGCAAAAATGGAGGCTCTAGACCCTTCCAGAGCTGAGATATCGAAATTCAAAATTTCGACCCGAAAAAAAAAACGACAGTGTTACCCCTTTCGTTTTTTTTCATTTTCGGGCGAAAAATTAAGTTTCTCCAATCTTCTCAAAACTCTGGATTATGATAGAGGGCTGTGAGACTTTGACCTGAGTGCAAAAATGGAGGCTCTAGACCCTTCCAGAGCTGAGATATCGAAATTCAAAATTTCGATCCGAAAAAAAAACAACAGTGTTACCCCTTTCGTTTTTTTTATTTTCGGGCGAAAAATTAAGTTTATCCAATCTTCTCAAAACTCTGGATTCTGATATAGGGCTGTGAGACTTTGACCTGAGTGCAAAAATGGAAGCTCTAGACCCTTCCAGAGCTGAGATATCGAAATTCAAAATTTCGACCCGAAAAAAAAACGACAGTGTTACCCCTTTCGTTTTTTTTCATTTTCGGGCGAAAAATTAAGTTTCTCCAATCTTCTCAAAACTCTGGATTATGATAAAGGGCTGTGAGACTTTGACCTGAGTGCAAAAATGGAGGCTCTAGACCCTTCCAGAGCTGAGATATCGAAATTCAAAATTTCGACCCGAAAAAAAAACGACAGTGTTACCCCTTTCGTTTTTTTTCATTTTCGGGCGAAAAATTAAGTTTCTCCAATCTTCTCAAAACTCTGGATTCTGATAGAGGGCTGTGAGACTTTGACCTGAGTGCAAAAATGGAGGCTCTAGACCCTTCCACAGCTGAGGTATCGAAATTCAAAATTTCGACCCGAAAAAAAAACGACAGTGTTACCCCTTTCGTTTTTTTTTCATTTTCGGGTGAAAAATTAAGTTTCTCCAATCTTCTCAAAACTCTGGATTATGATAGAGGGCTGTGAGATTTTGACCTGAGTGCAAAAATGGAGGCTCTAGACCCTTCCAGATCTGAGATATCGAAATTCAAATTTTCGACCCGAAAAAAAACGACAGTGTTACCCCTTTCGTTTTTTTTCGTTTCGGGCGAAAAATTAAGTTTCTCCAATCTTCTCAAAACTCTGGATTCTGATAGAGGGCTGTGAGACTTTGACCTGAGTGCAAAAATGGAGGCTCTAGACCCTTCCAGAGCTGAGATATCGAAATTCAAAATTTCGACCCGAAAAAAAAACAACAGTGTTACCCCTTTCGTTTTTTTTTTCATTTTCGGGCGAAAAATTAAGTTTCTCCAATCTTCTCAAAACTCTGGATTCTGATAGAGGGCTGTGAGACTTTGACCTGAGTGCAAAAATGGAAGCTCTAGACCCTTCCAGAGCTGAGATATCGAAATTCAAAATTTCAACCCGAAAAAAAAACGACAGTGTTACCCCTTTCGTTTTTTTTCATTTTCGGGCGAAAAATTAAGTTTCTCCAATCTTCTCAAAACTCTGGATTATGATAAAGGGCTGTGAGACTTTGACCTGAGTGCAAAAATGGAGGCTCTAGACCCTTCCAGAGCTGAGATATCGAAATTCAAAATTTCGACCCGAAAAAACAACAACAGTGTTACCCCTTTCGTTTTTTTTTTCATTTTCGGGCGAAAAAGAAGTTTCTCCAATCTTCTCAAAACTCTGGATTCTGATAGAGGGCTGTGAGACTTTGACCTGAGTGCAAAAATGGAAGCTGTAGACCCTTCCAGAGCTGAGATATCGAAATTCAAAATTTCGACCCGAAAAAAAAACGACAGTGTTACCCCTTTCGTTTTTTTTCATTTTCGGGCGAAAAATTATTTTTCTCCAATCTTCTCAAAACTCTGGATTATGATAAAGGGCTGTGAGACTTTGACCTGAGTGCAAAAATGGAGGCTCTAGACCCTTCCAGAGCTGAGATATCGAAATTCAAAATTTCGACCCGAAAAAAAAACGACAGTGTTACCCCTTTCGTTTTTTTTCATTTTCGGGCGAAAAATTAAGTTTCTCCAATCTTCTCAAAACTCTGGATTCTGATAGAGGGCTGTGAGACTTTGACCTGAGTGCAAAAATGGAGGCTCTAGACCCTTCCAGAGCTGAGATATTGAAATTAAAAATTTTGACCCGAAAAAAAAACTACAGTGTTACTACCCCTTTCGTTTTTTTTCATTTTCGGGCGAAAAATTAAGTTTCTCCAATCTTCTCAAAACTCTGGATTATGATAGAGGGCCATGAAACTTTGACCTGAGTGCAAAAATGGAGGCTCTAAACCCTTCCAGAGCTGAGATATCGAAATTCAAAATTTCGACCCGAAAAAAAAACGACAGTGTTACCCCTTTCGTTTTTTTTTCGTTTTCTGGCGAAAAATTAAGTTTCTCCAATCTTCTCAAAACTCTGGATTCTGATAGAGGGCTGTGAGACTTTGACCTGAGTGCAAAAATGGAGGCTCTAGACCCTTCCAGAGCTGAGATATCGATATTCAAAATTTCGACCCGAAAAAAAAAACGACAGTGTTACCCCTTTCGTTTTTTTTCGTTTTCAGGCGAAAAATTAAGTTTCATTAATCTTCTCAAAACTCTGGATTATGATAAAGGGCTGTGAGACTTTGACCTGAGTGCAAAAATGGAGGCTCTAGACCCTTCCAGAGCTGAGATATTGAAATTCAAAATTTCGACCCGAAAAAAAACGACAGTGTTACCCCTTTCGTTTTTTTTATTTTCGGGCGAAAAATTAAGTTTCTCCAATCTTCTCAAAACTCTGGATTCTGATAGAGGGCTGTGAGACTTTGACCTGAGTGCAAAAATGGAAGCTGTAGACCCTTCCAGAGCTGAGATATCGAAATTCAAAATTTCGACCCGAAAAAAAAACAACAGTGTTACCCCTTTCGTTTTTTTTTATTTTCGGGCGAAAAATTAAGTTTCTCCAATCTTCTCAAAACTCTGGATTCTGATAGAGGGCTGTGAGACTTTGACCTGAGTGCAAAAATGAAAGCTCTAGACCCTTCCAGAGCTGAGATATCGAAATTCAAAATTTCGACCCGAAAAAAAAAACGACAGTGTTACCCCTTTCGTTTTTTTTTCATTTTCGGGCGAAAAATTAAGTTTCTCCAATCTTCTCAAAACTCTGGATTATGATAGAGGGCTGTGAGACTTTGACCTGAGTGCAAAAATGGAGGCTCTAGACCCTTCCAGAGCTGAGATATCGAAATTCAAAATTTCGACCCGAAAAAAAAACGACAGTGTTACCCCTTTCGTTTTTTTTCATTTTCGGGCGAAAAATTAAGTTTCTCCAATCTTCTCAAAACTCTGGATTATGATAGAGGGCCACGAAACTTTGACCTGAGTGCAAAAATGGAGGCTCTAGACCCTTCCAGAGCTGAGATATCGAAATTCAAAATTTCGACCCGAAAAAAAAACAACAGTGTTACCCCTTTCGTTTTTTTTCATTTTCGGGCGAAAAATTAAGTTTCTCCAATCTTCTCAAAACTCTGGATTCTGATAGAGGGCTGTGAGACTTTGACCTGAGTGCAAAAATGGAAGCTCTAGACCCTTCCAGAGCTGAGATATCGAAATTCAAAATTTCGACCCAAAAAAAAAAACGACAGTGTTACCCCTTTCGTTTTTTTTTCATTTTCGGGCGAAAAATTAAGTTTCTCCAATCTTCTCAAAACTCTGGATTATGATAAAGGGCTGTGAGACTTTGACCTGAGTGCAAAAATGGAGGCTCTAGACCCTTCCAGAGCTGAGATATCGAAATTCAAAATTTCGACCCGAAAAAAAAACGACAATGTTATCCCTTTCGTTTTTTTTCGTTTTCGGGCGAAAAATTAAGTTTCTCCAATCTTCTCAAAACTCTGGATTCTGATAGAGGGCTGTGAGACTTTGACCTGAGTGCAAAAATGGAGGCTCTAGACCCTTCCAGAGCTGAGATATCGAAATTCAAAATTTCGACCCGAAAAAAAAACGACAGTGTTACCCCTTTCGTTTTTTTTCATTTTCGGGCGAAAAATTAAGTTTCTCCAATCTTCTCAAAACGCTGGATTCTGATAGAGGGCTGTGAGACTTTGACCTGAGTGCAAAAATGGAGGCTCTAGACCCTTCCAGAGCTGAGATATTAAAAATCAAAAATTTTGACCCGAAAAAAAAAACTACAGTGTTACCCCTTTCGTTTTTTTTCATTTTCGGGCGAAAAATTAAGTTTCTCCAATCTTCTCAAAACTCTGGATTCTGATAGAGGGCTGTGAGACTTTGACCTGAGTGCAAAAATGGAAGCTCTAGACCCTTCCAGAGCTGAGATATCGAAATTCAAAATTTCGACCCGAAAAAAAAACGACAGTGTTACCCCTTTCGTTTTTTTTCATTTTCGGGCGAAAAATTAAGTTTCTCCAATCTTCTCAAAACTCTGGATTATGATAAAGGGCTGTGAGACTTTGACCTGAGTGCAAAAATGGAGGCTCTAGACCCTTCCAGAGCTGAGATATCGAAATTCAAAATTTCGACCCGAAAAAAAAACGACAGTGTTACCCCTTTCGTTTTTTTTTTTCGTTTTCGGGCGAAAAATTAAGTTTCTCCAATCTTCTCAAAACTCTGGATTCTGATAGAGGGCTGTGAGACTTTGACCTGAGTGCAAAAATGGAGGCTCTAGTCCCTTCCAGAGCTGAGATATTGAAATTAAAAATTTTGACCCGAAAAAAAAAACTACAGTGTTACCCCTTTCGTTTTTTTTCATTTTCGGGCGAAAAATTAAGTTTCTCCAATCTTCTCAAAACTCTGGATTATGATAGAGGGCCACGAAACTTTGACCTGAGTGTAAAAATGGAGGCTCTAGACCCTTCCAGAGCTGAGATATCGAAATTCAAAATTTCGACCCGAAAAAAAACGACAGTGTTACCCCTTTCGGTTTTTTTCGTTTTCTGGCGAAAAATTAAGTTTCTCCAATCTTCTCAAAACTCTGGATTCTGATAGAGGGCTGTGAGACTTTGACCTGAGTGCAAAAATGGAGGCTCTAGACCCTTCCAGAGCTGAGATATCGATATTCAAAATTTCGACCCGAAAAAAAAACGACAGTGTTACCCCTTTCGTTTTTTTTCGTTTTCAGGCGAAAAATTAAGTTTCATCAATCTTCTCAAAACTCTGGATTCTGATAGAGGGCTGTGAGACTTTGACCTGAGTGCAAAAATGGAGGCTCTAGACCCTTCCAGAGCTGAGATATCAAAATTCAAAATTTCGACCCGAAAAAAAAACGACAGTGTTACCCCTTTCGTTTTTTTTTTCATTTTCGGGCGAAAAATTAAGTTTCTCCAATCTTCTCAAAACTCTGGATTATGATAGAGGGCCACGAAACTTTGACCTGAGTGCAAAAATGGAGGCTCTAGATCCTTCCAGAGCTGAGATATCGAAATTCAAAATTTCGACCCGAAAAAAAACAACAGTGTTACCCCTTTCGTTTTTTTTCATTTTCGGGCGAAAAATTAAGTTTCTCCAATCTTCTCAAAACTCTGGATTCTGATAGAGGGCTGTGAGACTTTGACCTGAGTGCAAAAATGGAAGCTCTAGACCCTTCCAGAGCTGAGATATCGAAATTCAAAATTTCGACCCGAAAAAAAAACGACAGTGTTACCCCTTTTGTTTTTTTTCATTTTCGGGCGAAAAATTAAGTTTCTCCAATCTTCTCAAAACTCTGGATTATGATAGAGGGCTGTGAGACTTTGACCTGAGTGCAAAAATGAAAGCTCTAGATCCTTCCAGAGCTGAGATATCGAAATTCAAAATTTCGACCCGAAAAAAAAACGACAGTGTTACCCCTTTCGTTTTTTTTCATTTTCGGGCGAAAAATTAAGTTTCTCCAATCTTCTCAAAACTCTGGATTATGATAAAGGGCTGTGAGACTTTGACCTGAGTGCAAAAATGGAGGCTCTAGACCCTTCCAGAGCTGAGATTTCGAAATTCAAAATTTCGACCCGAAAAAAAAACGACAGTGTTACCTCTTTTGTTTTTTTTCATTTTCGGGCGAAAAATTAAGTTTCTCCAATCTTCTCAAAACTCTGGATTATGATAGAGGGCTGTGAGACTTTGACCTGAGTGCAAAAATGAAAGCTCTAGACCCTTCCAGAGCTGAGATATCGAAATTCAAAATTTCGACCCGAAAAAAAAACGACAGTGTTACCCCTTTCGTTTTTTTTCATTTTCGGGCGAAAAATTAAGTTTCTCCAATCTTCTCAAAACTCTGGATTATGATAAAGGGCTGTGAGACTTTGACCTGAGTGCAAAAATGGAGGCTCTAGACCCTTCCAGAGCTGAGATATCGAAATTCAAAATTTCGACCCGAAAAAAAAACGACAGTGTTACCTCTTTCGTTTTTTTTCGTTTTTCGGGCGAAAAATTAAGTTTCTCCAATCTTCTCAAAACTCTGGATTCTGATAGAGGGCTGTGAGACTTTGACCTAAGTGCAAAAATGGAGGCTCTAGACCCTTCCAGAGCTGAGATATTGAAATTCAAAATTTCGACCCGAAAAAAAAACGACAGTGTTACCCCTTTAGTTTTTTTCGTTTTCTGGCGAAAATTTAAGTTTCTCCAATCTTCTCAAAACTCTGGATTCTGATAGAGGGCTGTGAGACTTTGACCTGAGTGCAAAAATGGAGGCTCTAGACCCTTCCAGAGCTGAGATATCGATATTCAAAATTTCGACCCGAAAAAAAAACGACAGTGTTACCCCTTTCGTTTTTTTTCGTTTTCAGGCGAAAAATTAAGTTTTTCCAATCTTCTCAAAACTCTGGATTATGATAGAGGGCCACGAAACTTTGACCTGAGTGCAAAAATGGAGGCTCTAGATCCTTCCAGAGCTGAGATATCGAAATTCAAAATTTCGACCCGAAAAAAAACAACAGTGTTACCCCTTTCGTTTTTTTTTCATTTTCGGGCAAAAAATTAAGTTTCTCCAATCTTCTCAAAACTCTGGATTCTGATAGAGGGCTGTGAGACTTTGACCTGAGTGCAAAAATGGAAGCTCTAGACCCTTCCAGAGCTGAGATATCGAAATTCAAAATTTCGACCCGAAAAAAAACGACAGTGTTACCCCTTTTGTTTTTTTTCATTTTCGGGCGAAAAATTAAGTTTCTCCAATCTTCTCAAAACTCTGGATTCTGATAGAGGGCTGTGAGACTTTGACCTGAGTGCAAAAATGAAAGCTCTAGACCCTTCCAGAGCTGAGATATCGAAATTCAAAATTTCGACCCGAAAAAAAAAACGACAGTGTTACCCCTTTCGTTTTTTTTCATTTTCGGGCGAAAAATTAAGTTTCTCCAATCTTCTCAAAACTCTGGATTCTGATAGAGGGCTGTGAGACTTTGACCTAAGTGCAAAAATGGAGGCTCTAGACCCTTCCAGAGCTGAGATATTGAAATTCAAAATTTCGACCCGAAAAAAAACGACAGTGTTACCCCTTTCGTTTTGTTTCGTTTTCGGGCGAAAAATTAAGTTTCTCCAATCTTCTCAAAACTCTGGATTATGATAGAGGGCCACGAAACTTTGACCTGAGTGCAAAAATGGAGGCTCTAGACCCTTCCAGAGCTGAGATATCGAAATTCAAAATTTCGACCCGAAAAAAAACAACAGTGTTACCCCTTTCGTTTTTTTCATTTTCGGGCGAAAAATTAAGTTTCTCCAATCTTCTCAAAACTCTGGATTCTGATAGAGGGCTGTGAGACTTTGACCTGAGTGCAAAAATGGAGGCTCTAGACCCTTCCAGAGCTGAGATATCAAAATTCAAAATTTCGACCCGAAAAAAAAACGACAGTGTTACCCCTTTCGTTTTTTTTCATTTTCGGGCGAAAAATTAAGTTTCTCCAATCTTCTCAAAACGCTGGATTCTGATAGAGGGCTGTGAGACTTTGACCTGAGTGCAAAAATGGAGGCTCTAGACCCTTCCAGAGCTGAGATATTAAAAATCAAAAATTTTGACCCGAAAAAAAAAACTACAGTGTTACCCCTTTCGTTTTTTTTCATTTTCGGGCGAAAAATTAAGTTTCTCCAATCTTCTCAAAACTCTGGATTCTGATAGAGGGCTGTGAGACTTTGACCTGAGTGCAAAAATGGAAGCTCTAGACCCTTCCAGAGCTGAGATATCGAAATTCAAAATTTCGACCCGAAAAAAAAACGACAGTGTTACCCCTTTCGTTTTTTTTCATTTTCGGGCGAAAAATTAAGTTTCTCCAATCTTCTCAAAACTCTGGATTATGATAAAGGGCTGTGAGACTTTGACCTGAGTGCAAAAATGGAGGCTCTAGACCCTTCCAGAGCTGAGATATCGAAATTCAAAATTTCGACCCGAAAAAAAAACGACAGTGTTACCCCTTTCGTTTTTTTTTTTCGTTTTCGGGCGAAAAATTAAGTTTCTCCAATCTTCTCAAAACTCTGGATTCTGATAGAGGGCTGTGAGACTTTGACCTGAGTGCAAAAATGGAGGCTCTAGTCCCTTCCAGAGCTGAGATATTGAAATTAAAAATTTTGACCCGAAAAAAAAAACTACAGTGTTACCCCTTTCGTTTTTTTTCATTTTCGGGCGAAAAATTAAGTTTCTCCAATCTTCTCAAAACTCTGGATTATGATAGAGGGCCACGAAACTTTGACCTGAGTGTAAAAATGGAGGCTCTAGACCCTTCCAGAGCTGAGATATCGAAATTCAAAATTTCGACCCGAAAAAAAAACGACAGTGTTACCCCTTTCGTTTTTTTTCGTTTTCTGGCGAAAAATTAAGTTTCTCCAATCTTCTCAAAACTCTGGATTCTGATAGAGGGCTGTGAGACTTTGACCTGAGTGCAAAAATGGAGGCTCTAGACCCTTCCAGAGCTGAGATATCGATATTCAAAATTTCGACCCGAAAAAAAAACGACAGTGTTACCCCTTTCGTTTTTTTTCGTTTTCAGGCGAAAAATTAAGTTTCATCAATCTTCTCAAAACTCTGGATTCTGATAGAGGGCTGTGAGACTTTGACCTGAGTGCAAAAATGGAGGCTCTAGACCCTTCCAGAGCTGAGATATCAAAATTCAAAATTTCGACCCGAAAAAAAAACGACAGTGTTACCCCTTTCGTTTTTTTTTTCATTTTCGGGCGAAAAATTAAGTTTCTCCAATCTTCTCAAAACTCTGGATTATGATAGAGGGCCACGAAACTTTGACCTGAGTGCAAAAATGGAGGCTCTAGATCCTTCCAGAGCTGAGATATCGAAATTCAAAATTTCGACCCGAAAAAAAACAACAGTGTTACCCCTTTCGTTTTTTTTCATTTTCGGGCGAAAAATTAAGTTTCTCCAATCTTCTCAAAACTCTGGATTCTGATAGAGGGCTGTGAGACTTTGACCTGAGTGCAAAAATGGAAGCTCTAGACCCTTCCAGAGCTGAGATATCGAAATTCAAAATTTCGACCCGAAAAAAAAACGACAGTGTTACCCCTTTTGTTTTTTTTCATTTTCGGGCGAAAAATTAAGTTTCTCCAATCTTCTCAAAACTCTGGATTATGATAGAGGGCTGTGAGACTTTGACCTGAGTGCAAAAATGAAAGCTCTAGATCCTTCCAGAGCTGAGATATCGAAATTCAAAATTTCGACCCGAAAAAAAAACGACAGTGTTACCCCTTTCGTTTTTTTTCATTTTCGGGCGAAAAATTAAGTTTCTCCAATCTTCTCAAAACTCTGGATTATGATAAAGGGCTGTGAGACTTTGACCTGAGTGCAAAAATGGAGGCTCTAGACCCTTCCAGAGCTGAGATTTCGAAATTCAAAATTTCGACCCGAAAAAAAAACGACAGTGTTACCTCTTTTGTTTTTTTTCATTTTCGGGCGAAAAATTAAGTTTCTCCAATCTTCTCAAAACTCTGGATTATGATAGAGGGCTGTGAGACTTTGACCTGAGTGCAAAAATGAAAGCTCTAGACCCTTCCAGAGCTGAGATATCGAAATTCAAAATTTCGACCCGAAAAAAAAACGACAGTGTTACCCCTTTCGTTTTTTTTCATTTTCGGGCGAAAAATTAAGTTTCTCCAATCTTCTCAAAACTCTGGATTATGATAAAGGGCTGTGAGACTTTGACCTGAGTGCAAAAATGGAGGCTCTAGACCCTTCCAGAGCTGAGATATCGAAATTCAAAATTTCGACCCGAAAAAAAAACGACAGTGTTACCTCTTTCGTTTTTTTTCGTTTTTCGGGCGAAAAATTAAGTTTCTCCAATCTTCTCAAAACTCTGGATTCTGATAGAGGGCTGTGAGACTTTGACCTAAGTGCAAAAATGGAGGCTCTAGACCCTTCCAGAGCTGAGATATTGAAATTCAAAATTTCGACCCGAAAAAAAAACGACAGTGTTACCCCTTTCGTTTTTTTTCGTTTTCGGGCGAAAAATTAAGTTTCTCCAATCTTCTCAAAACTCTGGATTATGATAGAGGGCCACGAAACTTTGACCTGAGTGCAAAAATGGAGGCTCTAGACCCTTCCAGAGCTGAGATATCGAAATTCAAAATTTCGACCCGAAAAAAAAACGACAGTG
The DNA here is from genome assembly GCF_988280905.1 of Pimephales promelas. Taxonomy (NCBI): domain Eukaryota; kingdom Metazoa; phylum Chordata; class Actinopteri; order Cypriniformes; family Leuciscidae; genus Pimephales; species Pimephales promelas. The sequence continues at coordinate 17,625,060 of NC_142781.1, read as the reverse complement.
TTACCCCTTTAGTTTTTTTCGTTTTCTGGCGAAAATTTAAGTTTCTCCAATCTTCTCAAAACTCTGGATTCTGATAGAGGGCTGTGAGACTTTGACCTGAGTGCAAAAATGGAGGCTCTAGACCCTTCCAGAGCTGAGATATCGATATTCAAAATTTCGACCCGAAAAAAAAACGACAGTGTTACCCCTTTCGTTTTTTTTCGTTTTCAGGCGAAAAATTAAGTTTTTCCAATCTTCTCAAAACTCTGGATTATGATAGAGGCCCACGAAACTTTGACCTGAGTGCAAAAATGGAGGCTCTAGATCCTTCCAGAGCTGAGATATCGAAATTCAAAATTTCGATCCGAAAAAAAACAACAGTGTTACCCCTTTCGTTTTTTTTTTCATTTTCGGGCAAAAAATTAAGTTTCTCCAATCTTCTCAAAACTCTGGATTCTGATAGAGGGCTGTGAGACTTTGACCTGAGTGCAAAAATGGAAGCTCTAGACCCTTCCAGAGCTGAGATATCGAAATTCAAAATTTCGACCCGAAAAAAAACGACAGTGTTACCCCTTTTGTTTTTTTTCATTTTCGGGCGAAAAATTAAGTTTCTCCAATCTTCTCAAAACTCTGGATTATGATAGAGGGCTGTGAGACTTTGACCTGAGTGCAAAAATGAAAGCTCTAGACCCTTCCAGAGCTGAGATATCGAAATTCAAAATTTCGACCCGAAAAAAAAAACGACAGTGTTACCCCTTTCGTTTTTTTTCATTTTCGGGCGAAAAATTAAGTTTCTCCAATCTTCTCAAAACTCTGGATTCTGATAGAGGGCTGTGAGACTTTGACCTAAGTGCAAAAATGGAGGCTCTAGACCCTTCCAGAGCTGAGATATTGAAATTCAAAATTTCGACCCGAAAAAAAACGACAGTGTTACCCCTTTCGTTTTGTTTCGTTTTCGGGCGAAAAATTAAGTTTCTCCAATCTTCTCAAAACTCTGGATTATGATAGAGGGCCACGAAACTTTGACCTGAGTGCAAAAATGGAGGCTCTAGACCCTTCCAGAGCTGAGATATCGAAATTCAAAATTTCGACCCGAAAAAAAACAACAGTGTTACCCCTTTCGTTTTTTTTCATTTTCGGGCGAAAAATTAAGTTTCTCCAATCTTCTCAAAACTCTGGATTATGATAGAGGGCTGTGAGATTTTGACCTGAGTGCAAAAATGGAGGCTCTAGACCCTTCCAGAGCTGAGATATCGAAATTCAAATTTTCGACCCGAAAAAAAACGACAGTGTTACCCCTTTCGTTTTTTTTCGTTTCGGGCGAAAAATTAAATTTCTCCAATCTTCTCAAAACTCTGGATTCTGATAGAGGGCTGTGAGACTTTGACCTGAGTGCAAAAATGGAGGCTCTAGACCCTTCCAGAGCTGAGATATCGAAATTCAAAATTTCGACCCGAAAAAAAAACAACAGTGTTACCCCTTTCGTTTTTTTTTTCATTTTCGGGCGAAAAATTAAGTTTCTCCAATCTTCTCAAAACTCTGGATTCTGATAGAGGGCTGTGAGACTTTGACCTGAGTGCAAAAATTGAGGCTCTAGACCCTTCCAGAGCTGAGATATCGAAATTCAAAATTTCGACCCGAAAAAAAAACGACAGTGTTACCCCTTTCGTTTTTTTTGTTTTCTGGCGAAAAATTAAGTTTCTCCAATCTTCTCAAAACTCTGGATTCTGATAGAGGGCTGTGAGACTTTGACCTGAGTGCAAAAATGGAGGCTCTAGACCCTTCCAGAGCTGAGATATCGATATTCAAAATTTCGACCCGAAAAAAAAACAACAGTGTTACCCCTTTCGTTTTTTTTCATTTTCGGGCGAAAAATTAAGTTTCTCCAATCTTCTCAAAACTCTGGATTATGATAGAGGGCCACGAAACTTTGACCTGAGTGCAAAAATGGAGGCTCTAGACCCTTCCAGAGCTGAGATATCGAAATTCAAAATTTCGACCCGAAAAAAAAAACGACAGTGTTACCCCTTTTGTTTTTTTTTCATTTTCGGGCGAAAAATTAAGTTTCTCCAATCTTCTCAAAACTCTGGATTCTGATAGAGGGCTGTGAGACTTTGACCTGAGTGCAAAAATGGAAGCTCTAGACCCTTCCAGAGCTGAGATATCGAAATTCAAAATTTCAACCCGAAAAAAAAACGACAGTGTTACCCCTTTCGTTTTTTTTCATTTTCGGGCGAAAAATTAAGTTTCTCCAATCTTCTCAAAACTCTGGATTATGATAAAGGGCTGTGAGACTTTGACCTGAGTGCAAAAATGGAGGCTCTAGACCCTTCCAGAGCTGAGATATCGAAATTCAAAATTTCGACCCGAAAAAACAACAACAGTGTTACCCCTTTCGTTTTTTTTTTCATTTTCGGGCGAAAAAGAAGTTTCTCCAATCTTCTCAAAACTCTGGATTCTGATAGAGGGCTGTGAGACTTTGACCTGAGTGCAAAAATGGAAGCTGTAGACCCTTCCAGAGCTGAGATATCGAAATTCAAAATTTCGACCCGAAAAAAAAACGACAGTGTTACCCCTTTCGTTTTTTTTCATTTTCGGGCGAAAAATTATTTTTCTCCAATCTTCTCAAAACTCTGGATTATGATAAAGGGCTGTGAGACTTTGACCTGAGTGCAAAAATGGAGGCTCTAGACCCTTCCAGAGCTGAGATATCGAAATTCAAATTTCGACCCGAAAAAAAAACGACAGTGTTACCCCTTTCGTTTTTTTTCATTTTCGGGCGAAAAATTAAGTTTCTCCAATCTTCTCAAAACTCTGGATTCTGATAGAGGGCTGTGAGACTTTGACCTGAGTGCAAAAATGGAGGCTCTAGACCCTTCCAGAGCTGAGATATCAAAATTCAAAATTTCGACCCGAAAAAAAAACGACAGTGTTACCCCTTTCGTTTTTTTTTTCATTTTCGGGCGAAAAATTAAGTTTCTCCAATCTTCTCAAAACTCTGGATTATGATAGAGGGCCACGAAACTTTGACCTGAGTGCAAAAATGGAGGCTCTAGATCCTTCCAGAGCTGAGATATCGAAATTCAAAATTTCGACCCGAAAAAAAACAACAGTGTTACCCCTTTCGTTTTTTTTCATTTTCGGGCGAAAAATTAAGTTTCTCCAATCTTCTCAAAACTCTGGATTCTGATAGAGGGCTGTGAGACTTTGACCTGAGTGCAAAAATGGAAGCTCTAGACCCTTCCAGAGCTGAGATATCGAAATTCAAAATTTCGACCCGAAAAAAAAACGACAGTGTTACCCCTTTTGTTTTTTTTCATTTTCGGGCGAAAAATTAAGTTTCTCCAATCTTCTCAAAACTCTGGATTATGATAGAGGGCTGTGAGACTTTGACCTGAGTGCAAAAATGAAAGCTCTAGATCCTTCCAGAGCTGAGATATCGAAATTCAAAATTTCGACCCGAAAAAAAAACGACAGTGTTACCCCTTTCGTTTTTTTTCATTTTCGGGCGAAAAATTAAGTTTCTCCAATCTTCTCAAAACTCTGGATTATGATAAAGGGCTGTGAGACTTTGACCTGAGTGCAAAAATGGAGGCTCTAGACCCTTCCAGAGCTGAGATTTCGAAATTCAAAATTTCGACCCGAAAAAAAAACGACAGTGTTACCTCTTTTGTTTTTTTTCATTTTCGGGCGAAAAATTAAGTTTCTCCAATCTTCTCAAAACTCTGGATTATGATAGAGGGCTGTGAGACTTTGACCTGAGTGCAAAAATGAAAGCTCTAGACCCTTCCAGAGCTGAGATATCGAAATTCAAAATTTCGACCCGAAAAAAAAACGACAGTGTTACCCCTTTCGTTTTTTTTCATTTTCGGGCGAAAAATTAAGTTTCTCCAATCTTCTCAAAACTCTGGATTATGATAAAGGGCTGTGAGACTTTGACCTGAGTGCAAAAATGGAGGCTCTAGACCCTTCCAGAGCTGAGATATCGAAATTCAAAATTTCGACCCGAAAAAAAAACGACAGTGTTACCTCTTTCGTTTTTTTTCGTTTTTCGGGCGAAAAATTAAGTTTCTCCAATCTTCTCAAAACTCTGGATTCTGATAGAGGGCTGTGAGACTTTGACCTAAGTGCAAAAATGGAGGCTCTAGACCCTTCCAGAGCTGAGATATTGAAATTCAAAATTTCGACCCGAAAAAAAAACGACAGTGTTACCCCTTTCGTTTTTTTTCGTTTTCGGGCGAAAAATTAAGTTTCTCCAATCTTCTCAAAACTCTGGATTATGATAGAGGGCCACGAAACTTTGACCTGAGTGCAAAAATGGAGGCTCTAGACCCTTCCAGAGCTGAGATATCGAAATTCAAAATTTCGACCCGAAAAAAAAACGACAGTGTTACCCCTTTAGTTTTTTTCGTTTTCTGGCGAAAATTTAAGTTTCTCCAATCTTCTCAAAACTCTGGATTCTGATAGAGGGCTGTGAGACTTTGACCTGAGTGCAAAAATGGAGGCTCTAGACCCTTCCAGAGCTGAGATATCGATATTCAAAATTTCGACCCGAAAAAAAAACGACAGTGTTACCCCTTTCGTTTTTTTTCGTTTTCAGGCGAAAAATTAAGTTTTTCCAATCTTCTCAAAACTCTGGATTATGATAGAGGCCCACGAAACTTTGACCTGAGTGCAAAAATGGAGGCTCTAGATCCTTCCAGAGCTGAGATATCGAAATTCAAAATTTCGACCCGAAAAAAAACAACAGTGTTACCCCTTTCGTTTTTTTTTTCATTTTCGGGCAAAAAATTAAGTTTCTCCAATCTTCTCAAAACTCTGGATTCTGATAGAGGGCTGTGAGACTTTGACCTGAGTGCAAAAATGGAAGCTCTAGACCCTTCCAGAGCTGAGATATCGAAATTCAAAATTTCGACCCGAAAAAAAACGACAGTGTTACCCCTTTTGTTTTTTTTCATTTTCGGGCGAAAAATTAAGTTTCTCCAATCTTCTCAAAACTCTGGATTATGATAGAGGGCTGTGAGACTTTGACCTGAGTGCAAAAATGAAAGCTCTAGACCCTTCCAGAGCTGAGATATCGAAATTCAAAATTTCGACCCGAAAAAAAAAACGACAGTGTTACCCCTTTCGTTTTTTTTCATTTTCGGGCGAAAAATTAAGTTTCTCCAATCTTCTCAAAACTCTGGATTCTGATAGAGGGCTGTGAGACTTTGACCTAAGTGCAAAAATGGAGGCTCTAGACCCTTCCAGAGCTGAGATATTGAAATTCAAAATTTCGACCCGAAAAAAAACGACAGTGTTACCCCTTTCGTTTTGTTTCGTTTTCGGGCGAAAAATTAAGTTTCTCCAATCTTCTCAAAACTCTGGATTATGATAGAGGGCCACGAAACTTTGACCTGAGTGCAAAAATGGAGGCTCTAGACCCTTCCAGAGCTGAGATATCGAAATTCAAAATTTCGACCCGAAAAAAAACAACAGTGTTACCCCTTTCGTTTTTTTTCATTTTCGGGCGAAAAATTAAGTTTCTCCAATCTTCTCAAAACTCTGGATTATGATAGAGGGCTGTGAGATTTTGACCTGAGTGCAAAAATGGAGGCTCTAGACCCTTCCAGAGCTGAGATATCGAAATTCAAATTTTCGACCCGAAAAAAAACGACAGTGTTACCCCTTTCGTTTTTTTTCGTTTCGGGCGAAAAATTAAATTTCTCCAATCTTCTCAAAACTCTGGATTCTGATAGAGGGCTGTGAGACTTTGACCTGAGTGCAAAAATGGAGGCTCTAGACCCTTCCAGAGCTGAGATATCGAAATTCAAAATTTCGACCCGAAAAAAAAACAACAGTGTTACCCCTTTCGTTTTTTTTTTCATTTTCGGGCGAAAAATTAAGTTTCTCCAATCTTCTCAAAACTCTGGATTCTGATAGAGGGCTGTGAGACTTTGACCTGAGTGCAAAAATTGAGGCTCTAGACCCTTCCAGAGCTGAGATATCGAAATTCAAAATTTCGACCCGAAAAAAAAACGACAGTGTTACCCCTTTCGTTTTTTTTGTTTTCTGGCGAAAAATTAAGTTTCTCCAATCTTCTCAAAACTCTGGATTCTGATAGAGGGCTGTGAGACTTTGACCTGAGTGCAAAAATGGAGGCTCTAGACCCTTCCAGAGCTGAGATATCGATATTCAAAATTTCGACCCGAAAAAAAAACAACAGTGTTACCCCTTTCGTTTTTTTTCATTTTCGGGCGAAAAATTAAGTTTCTCCAATCTTCTCAAAACTCTGGATTATGATAGAGGGCCACGAAACTTTGACCTGAGTGCAAAAATGGAGGCTCTAGACCCTTCCAGAGCTGAGATATCGAAATTCAAAATTTCGACCCGAAAAAAAAAACGACAGTGTTACCCCTTTTGTTTTTTTTCATTTTCGGGCGAAAAATTAAGTTTCTCCAATCTTCTCAAAACTCTGGATTCTGATAGAGGGCTGTGAGACTTTGACCTGAGTGCAAAAATGGAAGCTCTAGACCCTTCCAGAGCTGAGATATCGAAATTCAAAATTTCAACCCGAAAAAAAAACGACAGTGTTACCCCTTTCGTTTTTTTTCATTTTCGGGCGAAAAATTAAGTTTCTCCAATCTTCTCAAAACTCTGGATTATGATAAAGGGCTGTGAGACTTTGACCTGAGTGCAAAAATGGAGGCTCTAGACCCTTCCAGAGCTGAGATATCGAAATTCAAAATTTCGACCCGAAAAAACAACAACAGTGTTACCCCTTTCGTTTTTTTTTTCATTTTCGGGCGAAAAAGAAGTTTCTCCAATCTTCTCAAAACTCTGGATTCTGATAGAGGGCTGTGAGACTTTGACCTGAGTGCAAAAATGGAAGCTGTAGACCCTTCCAGAGCTGAGATATCGAAATTCAAAATTTCGACCCGAAAAAAAAACGACAGTGTTACCCCTTTCGTTTTTTTTCATTTTCGGGCGAAAAATTATTTTTCTCCAATCTTCTCAAAACTCTGGATTATGATAAAGGGCTGTGAGACTTTGACCTGAGTGCAAAAATGGAGGCTCTAGACCCTTCCAGAGCTGAGATATCGAAATTCAAAATTTCGACCCGAAAAAAAAACGACAGTGTTACCCCTTTCGTTTTTTTTCATTTTCGGGCGAAAAATTAAGTTTCTCCAATCTTCTCAAAACTCTGGATTCTGATAGAGGGCTGTGAGACTTTGACCTGAGTGCAAAAATGGAGGCTCTAGACCCTTCCAGAGCTGAGATATTGAAATTAAAAATTTTGACCCGAAAAAAAAACTACAGTGTTACTACCCCTTTCGTTTTTTTTTCATTTTCGGGCGAAAAATTAAGTTTCTCCAATCTTCTCAAAACTCTGGATTATGATAGAGGGCCATGAAACTTTGACCTGAGTGCAAAAATGGAGGCTCTAAACCCTTCCAGAGCTGAGATATCGAAATTCAAAATTTCGACCCGAAAAAAAAACGACAGTGTTACCCCTTTCGTTTTTTTTCGTTTTCTGGCGAAAAATTAAGTTTCTCCAATCTTCTCAAAACTCTGGATTCTGATAGAGGGCTGTGAGACTTTGACCTGAGTGCAAAAATGGAGGCTCTAGACCCTTCCAGAGCTGAGATATCGATATTCAAAATTTCGACCCGAAAAAAAAAACGACAGTGTTACCCCTTTCGTTTTTTTTCGTTTTCAGGCGAAAAATTAAGTTTCATTAATCTTCTCAAAACTCTGGATTATGATAAAGGGCTGTGAGACTTTGACCTGAGTGCAAAAATGGAGGCTCTAGACCCTTCCAGAGCTGAGATATTGAAATTCAAAATTTCGACCCGAAAAAAAACGACAGTGTTTTTCGTTTTTTTTATTTTCGGGCGAAAAATTAAGTTTCTCCAATCTTCTCAAAACTCTGGATTCTGATAGAGGGCTGTGAGACTTTGACCTGAGTGCAAAAATGGAAGCTGTAGACCCTTCCAGAGCTGAGATATCGAAATTCAAAATTTCGACCCGAAAAAAAAACAACAGTGTTACCCCTTTCGTTTTTTTTTATTTTCGGGCGAAAAATTAAGTTTCTCCAATCTTCTCAAAACTCTGGATTCTGATAGAGGGCTGTGAGACTTTGACCTGAGTGCAAAAATGAAAGCTCTAGACCCTTCCAGAGCTGAGATATCGAAATTCAAAATTTCGACCCGAAAAAAAAAACGACAGTGTTACCCCTTTCGTTTTTTTTTCATTTTCGGGCGAAAAATTAAGTTTCTCCAATCTTCTCAAAACTCTGGATTATGATAGAGGGCTGTGAGACTTTGACCTGAGTGCAAAAATGGAGGCTCTAGACCCTTCCAGAGCTGAGATATCGAAATTCAAAATTTCGACCCGAAAAAAAAACGACAGTGTTACCCCTTTCGTTTTTTTTCATTTTCGGGCGAAAAATTAAGTTTCTCCAATCTTCTCAAAACTCTGGATTATGATAGAGGGCCACGAAACTTTGACCTGAGTGCAAAAATGGAGGCTCTAGACCCTTCCAGAGCTGAGATATCGAAATTCAAAATTTCGACCCGAAAAAAAAACGACAATGTTATCCCTTTCGTTTTTTTTCGTTTTCGGGCGAAAAATTAAGTTTCTCCAATCTTCTCAAAACTCTGGATTCTGATAGAGGGCTGTGAGACTTTGACCTGAGTGCAAAAATGGAGGCTCTAGACCCTTCCAGAGCTGAGATATCGAAATTCAAAATTTCGACCCGAAAAAAAAACGACAGTGTTACCCCTTTCGTTTTTTTTCATTTTCGGGCGAAAAATTAAGTTTCTCCAATCTTCTCAAAACGCTGGATTCTGATAGAGGGCTGTGAGACTTTGACCTGAGTGCAAAAATGGAGGCTCTAGACCCTTCCAGAGCTGAGATATTAAAAATCAAAAATTTTGACCCGAAAAAAAAAACTACAGTGTTACCCCTTTCGTTTTTTTTCATTTTCGGGCGAAAAATTAAGTTTCTCCAATCTTCTCAAAACTCTGGATTCTGATAGAGGGCTGTGAGACTTTGACCTGAGTGCAAAAATGGAAGCTCTAGACCCTTCCAGAGCTGAGATATCGAAATTCAAAATTTCGACCCGAAAAAAAAACGACAGTGTTACCCCTTTCGTTTTTTTTCATTTTCGGGCGAAAAATTAAGTTTCTCCAATCTTCTCAAAACTCTGGATTATGATAAAGGGCTGTGAGACTTTGACCTGAGTGCAAAAATGGAGGCTCTAGACCCTTCCAGAGCTGAGATATCGAAATTCAAAATTTCGACCCGAAAAAAAAACGACAGTGTTACCCCTTTCGTTTTTTTTTTTCGTTTTCGGGCGAAAAATTAAGTTTCTCCAATCTTCTCAAAACTCTGGATTCTGATAGAGGGCTGTGAGACTTTGACCTGAGTGCAAAAATGGAGGCTCTAGTCCCTTCCAGAGCTGAGATATTGAAATTAAAAATTTTGACCCGAAAAAAAAAACTACAGTGTTACCCCTTTCGTTTTTTTTCATTTTCGGGCGAAAAATTAAGTTTCTCCAATCTTCTCAAAACTCTGGATTATGATAGAGGGCCACGAAACTTTGACCTGAGTGTAAAAATGGAGGCTCTAGACCCTTCCAGAGCTGAGATATCGAAATTCAAAATTTCGACCCGAAAAAAAACGACAGTGTTACCCCTTTCGGTTTTTTTCGTTTTCTGGCGAAAAATTAAGTTTCTCCAATCTTCTCAAAACTCTGGATTCTGATAGAGGGCTGTGAGACTTTGACCTGAGTGCAAAAATGGAGGCTCTAGACCCTTCCAGAGCTGAGATATCGATATTCAAAATTTCGACCCGAAAAAAAAACGACAGTGTTACCCCTTTTTCGTTTTTTTTCGTTTTCAGGCGAAAAATTAAGTTTCATCAATCTTCTCAAAACTCTGGATTCTGATAGAGGGCTGTGAGACTTTGACCTGAGTGCAAAAATGGAGGCTCTAGACCCTTCCAGAGCTGAGATATCAAAATTCAAAATTTCGACCCGAAAAAAAAACGACAGTGTTACCCCTTTCGTTTTTTTTTTCATTTTCGGGCGAAAAATTAAGTTTCTCCAATCTTCTCAAAACTCTGGATTATGATAGAGGGCCACGAAACTTTGACCTGAGTGCAAAAATGGAGGCTCTAGATCCTTCCAGAGCTGAGATATCGAAATTCAAAATTTCGACCCGAAAAAAAACAACAGTGTTACCCCTTTCGTTTTTTTTCATTTTCGGGCGAAAAATTAAGTTTCTCCAATCTTCTCAAAACTCTGGATTCTGATAGAGGGCTGTGAGACTTTGACCTGAGTGCAAAAATGGAAGCTCTAGACCCTTCCAGAGCTGAGATATCGAAATTCAAAATTTCGACCCGAAAAAAAAACGACAGTGTTACCCCTTTTGTTTTTTTTCATTTTCGGGCGAAAAATTAAGTTTCTCCAATCTTCTCAAAACTCTGGATTATGATAGAGGGCTGTGAGACTTTGACCTGAGTGCAAAAATGAAAGCTCTAGATCCTTCCAGAGCTGAGATATCGAAATTCAAAATTTCGACCCGAAAAAAAAACGACAGTGTTACCCCTTTCGTTTTTTTTCATTTTCGGGCGAAAAATTAAGTTTCTCCAATCTTCTCAAAACTCTGGATTATGATAAAGGGCTGTGAGACTTTGACCTGAGTGCAAAAATGGAGGCTCTAGACCCTTCCAGAGCTGAGATTTCGAAATTCAAAATTTCGACCCGAAAAAAAAACGACAGTGTTACCTCTTTTGTTTTTTTTCATTTTCGGGCGAAAAATTAAGTTTCTCCAATCTTCTCAAAACTCTGGATTATGATAGAGGGCTGTGAGACTTTGACCTGAGTGCAAAAATGAAAGCTCTAGACCCTTCCAGAGCTGAGATATCGAAATTCAAAATTTCGACCCGAAAAAAAAACGACAGTGTTACCCCTTTCGTTTTTTTTCATTTTCGGGCGAAAAATTAAGTTTCTCCAATCTTCTCAAAACTCTGGATTATGATAAAGGGCTGTGAGACTTTGACCTGAGTGCAAAAATGGAGGCTCTAGACCCTTCCAGAGCTGAGATATCGAAATTCAAAATTTCGACCCGAAAAAAAAACGACAGTGTTACCTCTTTCGTTTTTTTTCGTTTTTCGGGCGAAAAATTAAGTTTCTCCAATCTTCTCAAAACTCTGGATTCTGATAGAGGGCTGTGAGACTTTGACCTGAGTGCAAAAATGGAGGCTCTAGACCCTTCCAGAGCTGAGATATCAAAATTCAAAATTTCGACCCGAAAAAAAAACGACAGTGTTACCCCTTTCGTTTTTTTTCATTTTCGGGCGAAAAATTAAGTTTCTCCAATCTTCTCAAAACGCTGGATTCTGATAGAGGGCTGTGAGACTTTGACCTGAGTGCAAAAATGGAGGCTCTAGACCCTTCCAGAGCTGAGATATTAAAAATCAAAAATTTTGACCCGAAAAAAAAAACTACAGTGTTACCCCTTTCGTTTTTTTTCATTTTCGGGCGAAAAATTAAGTTTCTCCAATCTTCTCAAAACTCTGGATTCTGATAGAGGGCTGTGAGACTTTGACCTGAGTGCAAAAATGGAAGCTCTAGACCCTTCCAGAGCTGAGATATCGAAATTCAAAATTTCGACCCGAAAAAAAAACGACAGTGTTACCCCTTTCGTTTTTTTTCATTTTCGGGCGAAAAATTAAGTTTCTCCAATCTTCTCAAAACTCTGGATTATGATAAAGGGCTGTGAGACTTTGACCTGAGTGCAAAAATGGAGGCTCTAGACCCTTCCAGAGCTGAGATATCGAAATTCAAAATTTCGACCCGAAAAAAAAACGACAGTGTTACCCCTTTCGTTTTTTTTTTTCGTTTTCGGGCGAAAAATTAAGTTTCTCCAATCTTCTCAAAACTCTGGATTCTGATAGAGGGCTGTGAGACTTTGACCTGAGTGCAAAAATGGAGGCTCTAGTCCCTTCCAGAGCTGAGATATTGAAATTAAAAATTTTGACCCGAAAAAAAAAACTACAGTGTTACCCCTTTCGTTTTTTTTCATTTTCGGGCGAAAAATTAAGTTTCTCCAATCTTCTCAAAACTCTGGATTATGATAGAGGGCCACGAAACTTTGACCTGAGTGTAAAAATGGAGGCTCTAGACCCTTCCAGAGCTGAGATATCGAAATTCAAAATTTCGACCCGAAAAAAAAACGACAGTGTTACCCCTTTCGTTTTTTTTCGTTTTCTGGCGAAAAATTAAGTTTCTCCAATCTTCTCAAAACTCTGGATTCTGATAGAGGGCTGTGAGACTTTGACCTGAGTGCAAAAATGGAGGCTCTAGACCCTTCCAGAGCTGAGATATCGATATTCAAAATTTCGACCCGAAAAAAAAACGACAGTGTTACCCCTTTCGTTTTTTTTCGTTTTCAGGCGAAAAATTAAGTTTCATCAATCTTCTCAAAACTCTGGATTCTGATAGAGGGCTGTGAGACTTTGACCTGAGTGCAAAAATGGAGGCTCTAGACCCTTCCAGAGCTGAGATATCAAAATTCAAAATTTCGACCCGAAAAAAAAACGACAGTGTTACCCCTTTCGTTTTTTTTTTCATTTTCGGGCGAAAAATTAAGTTTCTCCAATCTTCTCAAAACTCTGGATTATGATAGAGGGCCACGAAACTTTGACCTGAGTGCAAAAATGGAGGCTCTAGATCCTTCCAGAGCTGAGATATCGAAATTCAAAATTTCGACCCGAAAAAAAACAACAGTGTTACCCCTTTCGTTTTTTTTCATTTTCGGGCGAAAAATTAAGTTTCTCCAATCTTCTCAAAACTCTGGATTCTGATAGAGGGCTGTGAGACTTTGACCTGAGTGCAAAAATGGAAGCTCTAGACCCTTCCAGAGCTGAGATATCGAAATTCAAAATTTCGACCCGAAAAAAAAACGACAGTGTTACCCCTTTTGTTTTTTTTCATTTTCGGGCGAAAAATTAAGTTTCTCCAATCTTCTCAAAACTCTGGATTATGATAGAGGGCTGTGAGACTTTGACCTGAGTGCAAAAATGAAAGCTCTAGATCCTTCCAGAGCTGAGATATCGAAATTCAAAATTTCGACCCGAAAAAAAAACGACAGTGTTACCCCTTTCGTTTTTTTTCATTTTCGGGCGAAAAATTAAGTTTCTCCAATCTTCTCAAAACTCTGGATTATGATAAAGGGCTGTGAGACTTTGACCTGAGTGCAAAAATGGAGGCTCTAGACCCTTCCAGAGCTGAGATTTCGAAATTCAAAATTTCGACCCGAAAAAAAAACGACAGTGTTACCTCTTTTGTTTTTTTTCATTTTCGGGCGAAAAATTAAGTTTCTCCAATCTTCTCAAAACTCTGGATTATGATAGAGGGCTGTGAGACTTTGACCTGAGTGCAAAAATGAAAGCTCTAGACCCTTCCAGAGCTGAGATATCGAAATTCAAAATTTCGACCCGAAAAAAAAACGACAGTGTTACCCCTTTCGTTTTTTTTCATTTTCGGGCGAAAAATTAAGTTTCTCCAATCTTCTCAAAACTCTGGATTATGATAAAGGGCTGTGAGACTTTGACCTGAGTGCAAAAATGGAGGCTCTAGACCCTTCCAGAGCTAAGATATCGAAATTCAAAATTTCGACCCGAAAAAAAAACGACAGTGTTACCTCTTTCGTTTTTTTTCGTTTTTCGGGCGAAAAATTAAGTTTCTCCAATCTTCTCAAAACTCTGGATTCTGATAGAGGGCTGTGAGACTTTGACCTAAGTGCAAAAATGGAGGCTCTAGACCCTTCCAGAGCTGAGATATTGAAATTCAAAATTTCGACCCGAAAAAAAAACGACAGTGTTACCCCTTTCGTTTTTTTTCGTTTTCGGGCGAAAAATTAAGTTTCTCCAATCTTCTCAAAACTCTGGATTATGATAGAGGGCCACGAAACTTTGACCTGAGTGCAAAAATGGAGGCTCTAGACCCTTCCAGAGCTGAGATATCGAAATTCAAAATTTCGACCCGAAAAAAAAACGACAGTGTTACCCCTTTAGTTTTTTTCGTTTTCTGGCGAAAATTTAAGTTTCTCCAATCTTCTCAAAACTCTGGATTCTGATAGAGGGCTGTGAGACTTTGACCTGAGTGCAAAAATGGAGGCTCTAGACCCTTCCAGAGCTGAGATATCGATATTCAAAATTTCGACCCGAAAAAAAAACGACAGTGTTACCCCTTTCGTTTTTTTTCGTTTTCAGGCGAAAAATTAAGTTTTTCCAATCTTCTCAAAACTCTGGATTATGATAGAGGCCCACGAAACTTTGACCTGAGTGCAAAAATGGAGGCTCTAGATCCTTCCAGAGCTGAGATATCGAAATTCAAAATTTCGACCCGAAAAAAAACAACAGTGTTACCCCTTTCGTTTTTTTTTTCATTTTCGGGCAAAAAATTAAGTTTCTCCAATCTTCTCAAAACTCTGGATTCTGATAGAGGGCTGTGAGACTTTGACCTGAGTGCAAAAATGGAAGCTCTAGACCCTTCCAGAGCTGAGATATCGAAATTCAAAATTTCGACCCGAAAAAAAACGACAGTGTTACCCCTTTTGTTTTTTTTCATTTTCGGGCGAAAAATTAAGTTTCTCCAATCTTCTCAAAACTCTGGATTATGATAGAGGGCTGTGAGACTTTGACCTGAGTGCAAAAATGAAAGCTCTAGACCCTTCCAGAGCTGAGATATCGAAATTCAAAATTTCGACCCGAAAAAAAAAACGACAGTGTTACCCCTTTCGTTTTTTTTCATTTTCGGGCGAAAAATTAAGTTTCTCCAATCTTCTCAAAACTCTGGATTCTGATAGAGGGCTGTGAGACTTTGACCTAAGTGCAAAAATGGAGGCTCTAGACCCTTCCAGAGCTGAGATATTGAAATTCAAAATTTCGACCCGAAAAAAAACGACAGTGTTACCCCTTTCGTTTTGTTTCGTTTTCGGGCGAAAAATTAAGTTTCTCCAATCTTCTCAAAACTCTGGATTATGATAGAGGGCCACGAAACTTTGACCTGAGTGCAAAAATGGAGGCTCTAGACCCTTCCAGAGCTGAGATATCGAAATTCAAAATTTCGACCCGAAAAAAAACAACAGTGTTACCCCTTTCGTTTTTTTTCATTTTCGGGCGAAAAATTAAGTTTCTCCAATCTTCTCAAAACTCTGGATTATGATAGAGGGCTGTGAGATTTTGACCTGAGTGCAAAAATGGAGGCTCTAGACCCTTCCAGAGCTGAGATATCGAAATTCAAATTTTCGACCCGAAAAAAAACGACAGTGTTACCCCTTTCGTTTTTTTTCGTTTCGGGCGAAAAATTAAATTTCTCCAATCTTCTCAAAACTCTGGATTCTGATAGAGGGCTGTGAGACTTTGACCTGAGTGCAAAAATGGAGGCTCTAGACCCTTCCAGAGCTGAGATATCGAAATTCAAAATTTCGACCCGAAAAAAAAACAACAGTGTTACCCCTTTCGTTTTTTTTTTCATTTTCGGGCGAAAAATTAAGTTTCTCCAATCTTCTCAAAACTCTGGATTCTGATAGAGGGCTGTGAGACTTTGACCTGAGTGCAAAAATTGAGGCTCTAGACCCTTCCAGAGCTGAGATATCGAAATTCAAAATTTCGACCCGAAAAAAAAACGACAGTGTTACCCCTTTCGTTTTTTTTGTTTTCTGGCGAAAAATTAAGTTTCTCCAATCTTCTCAAAACTCTGGATTCTGATAGAGGGCTGTGAGACTTTGACCTGAGTGCAAAAATGGAGGCTCTAGACCCTTCCAGAGCTGAGATATCGATATTCAAAATTTCGACCCGAAAAAAAAACAACAGTGTTACCCCTTTCGTTTTTTTTCATTTTCGGGCGAAAAATTAAGTTTCTCCAATCTTCTCAAAACTCTGGATTATGATAGAGGGCCACGAAACTTTGACCTGAGTGCAAAAATGGAGGCTCTAGACCCTTCCAGAGCTGAGATATCGAAATTCAAAATTTCGACCCGAAAAAAAAAACGACAGTGTTACCCCTTTTGTTTTTTTTCATTTTCGGGCGAAAAATTAAGTTTCTCCAATCTTCTCAAAACTCTGGATTATGATAGAGGGCTGTGAGACTTTGACCTGAGTGCAAAAATGGAGGCTCTAGACCCTTCCAGAGCTGAGATATCGATATTCAAAATTTCGACCCGAAAAAAAAACGACAGTGTTACCCCTTTCGTTTTTTTTCGTTTTCAGGCGAAAAATTAAGTTTTTCCAATCTTCTCAAAACTCTGGATTATGATAGAGGGCCACGAAACTTTGACCTGAGTGCAAAAATGGAGGCTCTAGACCCTTCCAGAGCTGAGATATCGAAATTCAAAATTTCGACCCGAAAAAAAAACGACAGTGTTACCCCTTTCGTTTTTTTTCATTTTCGGGCGAAAAATTAAGTTTCTCCAATCTTCTCAAAACTCTGGATTCTGATAGAGGGCTGTGAGACTTTGACCTGAGTGCAAAAATGGAAGCTCTAGACCCTTCCAGAGCTGAGATATCGAAATTCAAAATTTCGACCCGAAAAAAAAAACGACAGTGTTACCCCTTTTGTTTTTTTTTCATTTTCAGGCGAAAAATTAAGTTTCTCCAATCTTCTCAAAACTCTGGATTATGATAGAGGGCTGTGAGACTTTGACCTGAGTGCAAAAATGGAGGCTCTAGACCCTTCCAGAGCTGAGATATCGAAATTCAAAATTTCGACCCGTTTTTTTTCATTTTCGGGCGAAAAATTAAGTTTCTCCAATCTTCTCAAAACTCTGGATTCTGATAGAGGGCTGTGAGACTTTGACCTGAGTGCAAAAATGGAAGCTCTAGACCCTTCCAGAGCTGAGATATCGAAATTCAAAATTTCGACCCGAAAAAAAAACGACAGTGTTACCCCTTTCGTTTTTTTTCATTTTCGGGCGAAAAATTAAGTTTCTCCAATCTTCTCAAAACTCTGGATTATGATAAAGGGCTGTGAGACTTTGACCTGAGTGCAAAAATGGAGGCTCTAGACCCTTCCAGAGCTGAGATATCGAAATTCAAAATTTCGACCCGAAAAAAAAACGACAGTGTTACCCCTTTCGTTTTTTTTTCGTTTTCGGGCGAAAAATTAAGTTTCTCCAATCTTCTCAAAACTCTGGATTCTGATAGAGGGATGTGAGACTTTGACCTGAGTGCAAAAATGGAGGCTCTAGACCCTTCCAGAGCTGAGATATCGAAATTCAAAATTTCGACCCGAAAAAAAAAACGACAGTGTTACCCCTTTCGTTTTTTTTTTTCATTTTCGGGCGAAAATTAAGTTTCTCCAATCTTCTCAAAACTCTGGATTCTGATAGAGGGCTGTGAGACTTTGACCTGAGTGCAAAAATGGAGGCTCTAGACCCTTCCAGAGCTGAGATATTGAAATTAAAAATTTTGACCCGAAAAAAAAAACTACAGTGTTACCCCTTTCGTTTTTTTTCATTTTCGGGCGAAAAATTAAGTTTCTCCAATCTTCTCAAAACTCTGGATTATGATAGAGGGCCACGAAACTTTGACCTGAGTGCAAAAATGGAGGCTCTAGATCCTTCCAGAGCTGAGATATCGAAATTCAAAATTTCGACCCGAAAAAAAAACAACAGTGTTACCCCTTTCGTTTTTTTTTCATTTTCGGGCGAAAAATTAAGTTTCTCCAATCTTCTCAAAACTCTGGATTCTGATAGAGGGCTGTGAGACTTTGACCTGAGTGCAAAAATGGAAGCTCTAGACCCTTCCAGAGCTGAGATATCGAAATTCAAAATTTCGACCCGAAAAAAAAACGACAGTGTTACCCCTTTTGTTTTTTTTCATTTTCGGGCGAAAAATTAAGTTTCTCCAATCTTCTCAAAACTCTGGATTATGATAGAGGGCCACGAAACTTTGACCTGAGTTCAAAAATGGAGGCTCTAGACCCTTCCAGAGCTGAGATATCGAAATTCAAAATTTCGACCCGAAAAAAAAACGACAGTGTTACCCCTTTCGTTTTTTTTTCATTTTCGGGCGAAAAATTAAGTTTCTCCAATCTTCTCAAAACTCTGGATTATGATAGAGGGCTGTGAGATTTTGACCTGAGTGCAAAAATGGAGGCTCTAGACCCTTCCAGAGCTGAGATATCGAAATTCAAATTTTCGACCCGAAAAAAAACGACAGTGTTACCCCTTTCGTTTTTTTTCATTTTCGGGCGAAAAATTAAGTTTCTCCAATCTTCAAAAAACTCTGGATTATGATAGAGGGCCACGAAACTTTGACCTGAGTGCAAAAATGGAGGCTCTAGACCCTTCCAGAGCTGAGATATCGAAATTCAAAATTTCGACCCGAAAAAAAACGACAGTGTTACCCCTTTCGTTTTTTTCGTTTTCTGGCGAAAAATTAAGTTTCTCCAATCTTCTCAAAACTCTGGATTCTGATAGAGGGCTGTGAGACTTTGACCTGAGTGCAAAAATGGAGGCTCTAGACCCTTCCAGAGCTGAGATATCGATATTCAAAATTTCGACCCGAAAAAAAAACGACAGTGTTACCCCTTTCGTTTTTTTTCGTTTTCAGGCGAAAAATTAAGTTTTTCCAATCTTCTCAAAACTCTGGATTATGATAGAGGGCCACGAAACTTTGACCTGAGTGCAAAAATGGAGGCTCTAGACCCTTCCAGAGCTGAGATATCGAAATTCAAAATTTCGACCCGAAAAAAAAACGACAGTGTTACCCCTTTCGTTTTTTTTCATTTTCGGGCGAAAAATTAAGTTTCTCCAATCTTCTCAAAACTCTGGATTATGATAGAGGGCCACGAAACTTTGACCTGAGTGCAAAAATGGAGGCTCTAGACCCTTCCAGAGCTGAGATATCGAAATTCAAAATTTCGACCCGAAAAAAAACGACAGTGTTACCCCTTTCGTTTTTTTCGTTTTCTGGCGAAAAATTAAGTTTCTCCAATCTTCTCAAAACTCTGGATTCTGATAGAGGGCTGTGAGACTTTGACCTGAGTGCAAAAATGGAGGCTCTAGACCCTTCCAGAGCTGAGATATCGATATTCAAAATTTCGACCCGAAAAAAAAACGACAGTGTTACCCCTTTCGTTTTTTTTCGTTTTCAGGCGAAAAATTAAGTTTTTCCAATCTTCTCAAAACTCTGGATTATGATAGAGGGCCACGAAACTTTGACCTGAGTGCAAAAATGGAGGCTCTAGACCCTTCCAGAGCTGAGATATCGAAATTCAAAATTTCGACCCGAAAAAAAAACGACAGTGTTACCCCTTTCGTTTTTTTTCATTTTCGGGCGAAAAATTAAGTTTCTCCAATCTTCTCAAAACTCTGGATTCTGATAGAGGGCTGTGAGACTTTGACCTGAGTGCAAAAATGGAAGCTCTAGACCCTTCCAGAGCTGAGATATCGAAATTCAAAATTTCGACCCGAAAAAAAAAACGGCAGTGTTACCCCTTTTGTTTTTTTTCATTTTCGGGCGAAAAATTAAGTTTCTCCAATCTTCTCAAAACTCTGGATTATGATAGAGGGCTGTGAGACTTTGACCTGAGTGCAAAAATGGAGGCTCTAGACCCTTCCAGAGCTGAGATATCGAAATTCAAAATTTCGACCCGAAAAAAAAACAACAGTGTTACCCCTTTCGTTTTTTTTCATTTTCGGGCGAAAATTAAGTTTCTCCAATCTTCTCAAAACTCTGGATTATGATAGAGGGCCACGAAACTTTGACCTGAGTGCAAAAATGGAGGCTATAGACCCTTCCAGAGCTGAGATATCGAAATTCAAAATTTCGACCCGAAAAAAAAAACGACAGTGTTACCCCTTTTGTTTTTTTTCATTTTCGGGCGAAAAATTAAGTTTCTCCAATCTTCTCAAAACTCTGGATTATGATAGAGGGCTGTGAGACTTTGACCTGAGTGCAAAAATGGAGGCTCTAGACCCTTCCAGAGCTGAGATATCGATATTCAAAATTTCGACCCGAAAAAAAAACGACAGTGTTACCCCTTTCGTTTTTTTTTCGTTTTCAGGCGAAAAATTAAGTTTTTCCAATCTTCTCAAAACTCTGGATTATGATAGAGGGCCACGAAACTTTGACCTGAGTGCAAAAATGGAGGCTCTAGACCCTTCCAGAGCTGAGATATCGAAATTCAAAATTTCGACCCGAAAAAAAAACGACAGTGTTACCCCTTTCGTTTTTTTTCATTTTCGGGCGAAAAATTAAGTTTCTCCAATCTTCTCAAAACTCTGGATTCTGATAGAGGGCTGTGAGACTTTGACCTGAGTGCAAAAATGGAAGCTCTAGACCCTTCCAGAGCTGAGATATCGAAATTCAAAATTTCGACCCGAAAAAAAAAACGACAGTGTTACCCCTTTTGTTTTTTTTCATTTTCAGGCGAAAAATTAAGTTTCTCCAATCTTCTCAAAACTCTGGATTATGATAGAGGGCTGTGAGACTTTGACCTGAGTGCAAAAATGGAGGCTCTAGACCCTTCCAGAGCTGAGATATCGAAATTCAAAATTTCGACCCGTTTTTTTTCATTTTCGGGCGAAAAATTAAGTTTCTCCAATCTTCTCAAAACTCTGGATTCTGATAGAGGGCTGTGAGACTTTGACCTGAGTGCAAAAATGGAAGCTCTAGACCCTTCCAGAGCTGAGATATCGAAATTCAAAATTTCGACCCGAAAAAAAAACGACAGTGTTACCCCTTTCGTTTTTTTTCATTTTCGGGCGAAAAATTAAGTTTCTCCAATCTTCTCAAAACTCTGGATTATGATAAAGGGCTGTGAGACTTTGACCTGAGTGCAAAAATGGAGGCTCTAGACCCTTCCAGAGCTGAGATATCGAAATTCAAAATTTCGACCCGAAAAAAAAACGACAGTGTTACCCCTTTCGTTTTTTTTCGTTTTCGGGCGAAAAATTAAGTTTCTCCAATCTTCTCAAAACTCTGGATTCTGATAGAGGGATGTGAGACTTTGACCTGAGTGCAAAAATGGAGGCTCTAGACCCTTCCAGAGCTGAGATATCGAAATTCAAAATTTCGACCCGAAAAAAAAAACGACAGTGTTACCCCTTTCGTTTTTTTTTTTCATTTTCGGGCGAAAAATTAAGTTTCTCCAATCTTCTCAAAACTCTGGATTCTGATAGAGGGCTGTGAGACTTTGACCTGAGTGCAAAAATGGAGGCTCTAGACCCTTCCAGAGCTGAGATATTGAAATTAAAAATTTTGACCCGAAAAAAAAAACTACAGTGTTACCCCTTTCGTTTTTTTTCATTTTCGGGCGAAAAATTAAGTTTCTCCAATCTTCTCAAAACTCTGGATTATGATAGAGGGCCACGAAACTTTGACCTGAGTGCAAAAATGGAGGCTCTAGATCCTTCCAGAGCTGAGATATCGAAATTCAAAATTTCGACCCGAAAAAAAAACAACAGTGTTACCCCTTTCGTTTTTTTTTCATTTTCGGGCGAAAAATTAAGTTTCTCCAATCTTCTCAAAACTCTGGATTCTGATAGAGGGCTGTGAGACTTTGACCTGAGTGCAAAAATGGAAGCTCTAGACCCTTCCAGAGCTGAGATATCGAAATTCAAAATTTCGACCCGAAAAAAAAACGACAGTGTTACCCCTTTTGTTTTTTTTCATTTTCGGGCGAAAAATTAAGTTTCTCCAATCTTCTCAAAACTCTGGATTATGATAGAGGGCCACGAAACTTTGACCTGAGTGCAAAAATGGAGGCTCTAGACCCTTCCAGAGCTGAGATATCGAAATTCAAAATTTCGACCCGAAAAAAAAACGACAGTGTTACCCCTTTCGTTTTTTCGTTTTCTGGCGAAAAATTAAGTTTCTCCAATCTTCTCAAAACTCTGGATTCTGATAGAGGGCTGTGAGACTTTGACCTGAGTGCAAAAATGGAGGCTCTAGACCCTTCCAGAGCTGAGATATCGATATTCAAAATTTCGACCCGAAAAAAAAACGACAGTGTTACCCCTTTCGTTTTTTTTTCGTTTTCAGGCGAAAAATTAAGTTTTTCCAATCTTCTCAGAACTCTGGATTATGATAGAGGGCCACGAAACTTTGACCTGAGTGCAAAAATGGAGGCTCTAGACCCTTCCAGAGCTGAGATATCGAAATTCAAAATTTCGACCCGAAAAAAAAACGACAGTGTTACCCCTTTCGTTTTTTTTCATTTTCGGGCGAAAAATTAAGTTTCTCCAATCTTCTCAAAACTCTGGATTCTGATAGAGGGCTGTGAGACTTTGACCTGAGTGCAAAAATGGAAGCTCTAGACCCTTCCAGAGCTGAGATATCGAAATTCAAAATTTCGACCCGAAAAAAAAACGACAGTGTTACCCCTTTTGTTTTTTTTCATTTTCGGGCGAAAAATTAAGTTTCTCCAATCTTCTCAAAACTCTGGATTATGATAGAGGGCTGTGAGACTTTGACCTGAGTGCAAAAATGGAGGCTCTAGACCCTTCCAGAGCTGAGATATCGAAATTCAAAATTTCGACCCGAAAAAAAAACAACAGTGTTACCCCTTTCGTTTTTTTTCATTTTCGGGCGAAAAATTAAGTTTCTCCAATCTTCTCAAAACTCTGGATTCTGATAGAGGGCTGTGAGACTTTGACCTGAGTGCAAAAATGGAAGCTCTAGACCCTTCCAGAGCTGAGATATCGAAATTCAAAATTTCGACCCGAAAAAAAAACAACAGTGTTACCCCTTTCATTTTTTTTCATTTTCGGGCGAAAAATTAAGTTTCTCCAATCTTCTCAAAACTCTGGATTATGATAAAGGGCTGTGAGACTTTGACCTGAGTGCAAAAATGGAGGCTCTAGACCCTTCCAGAGCTGAGATATCGAAATTCAAAATTTCGACCCAAAAAAAAAACGACAGTGTTACCCCTTTTGTTTTTTTTCATTTTCGGGCGAAAAATTAAGTTTCTCCAATCTTCTCAAAACTCTGGATTATGATAGAGGGCTGTGAGACTTTGACCTGAGTGCAAAAATGGAGGCTCTAGACCCTTCCAGAGCTGAGATATTGAAATGAAAAATTTTGACCCGAAAAAAAAAACTACAGTGTTACCCCTTTCGTTTTTTTTCATTTTCGGGCGAAAAATTAAGTTTCTCCAATCTTCTCAAAACTCTGGATTATGATAGAGGGCCACGAAACTTTGACCTGAGTGCAAAAATGGAGGCTCTAGATCCTTCCAGAGCTGAGATATCGAAATTCAAAATTTCGACCCGAAAAAAAACAACAGTGTTACCCCTTTCGTTTTTTTTTAATTTTCGGGCGAAAAATTAAGTTTCTCCAATCTTCTCAAAACTCTGGATTCTGATAGAGGGCTGTGAGACTTTGACCTGAGTGCAAAAATGGAAGCTCTAGACCCTTCCAGAGCTGAAATATCGAAATTCAAAATTTCGACCCGAAAAAAAAACGACAGTGTTACCCCTTTCGTTTTTTTTCATTTTCGGGCGAAAAATTAAGTTTCTCCAATCTTCTCAAAACTCTGGATTATGATAGAGGGCTGTGAGACTTTGACCTGAGTGCAAAAATGGAGGCTCTAGACCCTTCCAGAGCTGAGATATCGAAATTCAAATTTTCGACCCGAAAAAAAAACGACAGTGTTACCCCTTTCGTTTTTTTTATTTTCGGGCGAAAAATTAAGTTTCTCCAATCTTCTCAAAACTCTGGATTCTGATAGAGGGCTGTGAGACTTTGACCTGAGTGCAAAAATGGAAGCTCTAGACCCTTCCAGAGCTGAGATATCGAAATTCAAAATTTCGACCCGAAAAAAAAACGACAGTGTTACCCCTTTCGTTTTTTTTCATTTTCGGGCGAAAAATTAAGTTTCTTCAATCTTCTCAAAACTCTGGATTCTGATAGAGGGCCACGAAACTTTGACCTGAGTGCAAAAATGAAGGCTCTAGACCCTTCCAGAGCTGAGATATCGAAATTCAAAATTTCGACCCGAAAAAAAAACGACAGTGTTACCCCTTTCGTTTTTTTTCATTTTCGGGCGAAAAATTAAGTTTCTCCAATCTTCTCAAAACTCTGGATTCTGATAGAGGGATGTGAGACTTTGACCTGAGTGCAAAAATGGAAGCTCTAGACCCTTCCAGAGCTGAGATATCGAAATTCAAAATTTCTACCCGAAAAAAAAAACGACAGTGTTACCCCTTTTGTTTTTTTTCATTTTCGGGCGAAAAATTAAGTTTCTCCAATCTTCTCAAAACTCTGGATTATGATAGAGGGCTGTGAGACTTTGACCTGAGTGCAAAAATGGAGGCTCTAGACCCTTCCAGAGCTGAGATATCGAAATTCAAAATTTCGACCCAAAAAAAAAACAACAGTGTTACCCCTTTCGTTTTTTTCGTTTTCTGGCGAAAAATTAAGTTTCTCCAATCTTCTCAAAACTCTGGATTCTGATAGAGGGCTGTGAGACTTTGACCTGAGTGCAAAAATGGAGGCTCTAGACCCTTCCAGAGCTGAGATATCGATATTCAAAATTTCGACCCGAAAAAAAAACGACAGTGTTACCCCTTTCGTTTTTTTTTCGTTTTCAGGCGAAAAATTAAGTTTTTCCAATCTTCTCAGAACTCTGGATTATGATAGAGGGCCACGAAACTTTGACCTGAGTGCAAAAATGGAGGCTCTAGACCCTTCCAGAGCTGAGATATCGAAATTCAAAATTTCGACCCGAAAAAAAAACGACAGTGTTACCCCTTTCGTTTTTTTTCATTTTCGGGCGAAAAATTAAGTTTCTCCAATATTCTCAAAACTCTGGATTCTGATAGAGGGCTGTGAGACTTTGACCTGAGTGCAAAAATGGAAGCTCTAGACCCTTCCAGAGCTGAGATATCGAAATTCAAAATTTCGACCCAAAAAAAAAACGACAGTGTTACCCCTTTTGTTTTTTTCATTTTCGGGCGAAAAATTAAGTTTCTCCAATCTTCTCAAAACTCTGGATTATGATAGAGGGCTGTGAGACTTTGACCTGAGTGCAAAAATGGAGGCTCTAGACCCTTCCAGAGCTGAGATATCGAAATTCAAAATTTCGACCCGAAAAAAAAACAACAGTGTTACCCCTTTCGTTTTTTTTCATTTTCGGGCGAAAAATTAAGTTTCTCCAATCTTCTCAAAACTCTGGATTCTGATAGAGGGCTGTGAGACTTTGACCTGAGTGCAAAAATGGAAGCTCTAGACCCTTCCAGAGCTGAGATATCGAAATTCAAAATTTCGACCCGAAAAAAAAACGACAGTGTTACCCCTTTCATTTTTTTTCATTTTCGGGCGAAAAATTAAGTTTCTCCAATCTTCTCAAAACTCTGGATTATGATAAAGGGCTGTGAGACTTTGACCTGAGTGCAAAAATGGAGGCTCTAGACCCTTCCAGAGCTGAGATATCGAAATTCAAAATTTCGACCCGAAAAAAAAACGACAGTGTTACCCCTTTCGTTTTTTTTCATTTTCGGGCGAAAAATTAAGTTTCTCCAATCTTCTCAAAACTCTGGATTCTGATAGAGGGCTGTGAGACTTTGACCTGAGTGCAAAAATGGAAGCTGTAGACCCTTCCAGAGCTGAGATATCGAAATTCAAATTTTCGACCCGAAAAAAAAACGACAGTGTTACCCCTTTCGTTTTTTTTATTTTCGGGCGAAAAATTAAGTTTCTCCAATCTTCTCAAAACTCTGGATTCTGATAGAGGGATATGAGACTTTGACCTGAGTGCAAAAATGGAAGCTCTAGACCCTTCCAGAGCTGAGATATCGAAATTCAAAATTTCGACCCGAAAAAAAAACGACAGTGTTACCCCTTTTGTTTTTTTTCATTTTCGGGCGAAAAATTAAGTTTCTCCAATCTTCTCAAAACTCTGGATTATGATAGAGGGCTGTGAGACTTTGACCTGAGTGCAAAAATGGAGGCTCTAGACCCTTCCAGAGCTGAGATATCGAAATTCAAAATTTCGACCCAAAAAAAAACCAACAGTGTTACCCCTTTCGTTTTTTTTCATTTTCGGGCGAAAAATTAAGTTTCTCCAATCTTCTCAAAACTCTGGATTATGATAGAGGGCCACGAAACTTTGACCTGAGTGCAAAAATGGAGGCTCTAGACCCTTCCAGAGCTGAGATATCGAAATTCAAAATTTCGACCCGAAAAAAAACGACATTGTTACCCCTTTCGTTTTTTTCGTTTTCTGGCGAAAAATTAAGTTTCTCCAATCTTCTCAAAACTCTGGATTCTGATAGAGGGCTGTGAGACTTTGACCTGAGTGCAAAAATGGAGGCTCTAGACCCTTCCAGAGCTGAGATATCGATATTCAAAATTTCGACCCGAAAAAAAAAACGACAGTGTTACCCCTTTCGTTTTTTTTTTCGTTTTCAGGCGAAAAATTAAGTTTTTCCAATCTTCTCAAAACTCTGGATTATGATAGAGGGCCACGAAACTTTGACCTGAGTGCAAAAATGGAGGCTCTAGACCCTTCCAGAGCTGAGATATCGAAATTCAAAATTTCGACCCGAAAAAAAAACGACAGTGTTACCCCTTTCGTTTTTTTTCATTTTCGGGCGAAAAATTAAGTTTCTCCAATCTTCTCAAAACTCTGGATTATGATAGAGGGCTGTGAGACTTTGACCTGAGTGCAAAAATGGAAGCTCTAGACCCTTCCAGAGCTGAGATATCGAAATTCAAAATTTCGACCCGAAAAAAAAAACGACAGTGTTACCCCTTTTGTTTTTTTTCATTTTCGGGCGAAAAATTAAGTTTCTCCAATCTTCTCAAAACTCTGGATTATGATAGAGGGCTGTGAGACTTTGACCTGAGTGCAAAAATGGAGGCTCTAGACCCTTCCAGAGCTGAGATATCGAAATTCAAAATTTCGACCCGAAAAAAAAACAACAGTGTTACCCCTTTCGTTTTTTTTCATTTTCGGGCGAAAAATTAAGTTTCTCCAATCTTCTCAAAACTCTGGATTCTGATAGAGGGCTGTGAGACTTTGACCTGAGTGCAAAAATGGAAGCTCTAGACCCTTCCAGAGCTGAGATATCGAAATTCAAAATTTCGATCCGAAAAAAAAACGACAGTGTTACCCCTTTCGTTTTTTTTTCATTTTCGGGCGAAAAATTAAGTTTCTCCAATCTTCTCAAAACTCTGGATTATGATAAAGGGCTGTGAGACTTTGACCTGAGTGCAAAAATGGAGGCTCTAGACCCTTCCAGAGCTGAGATATCGAAATTCAAAATTTCGACCCGAAAAAAAAAACGACAGTGTTACCCCTTTCGTTTTTTTTAGTTTTCGGGCGAAAAATTAAGTTTCTCCAATCTTCTCAAAACTCTGGATTCTGATAGAGGGCTGTGAGACTTTGACCTGAGTGCAAAAATGGAAGCTCTAGACCCTTCCAGAGCTGAAATATCGAAATTCAAAATTTCGACCCGAAAAAAAAACGACAGTGTTACCCCTTTCGTTTTTTTTCATTTTCGGGCGAAAAATTAAGTTTCTCCAATCTTCTCAAAACTCTGGATTATGATAGAGGGCTGTGAGACTTTGACCTGAGTGCAAAAATGGAGGCTCTAGACCCTTCCAGAGCTGAGATATCGAAATTCAAATTTTCGACCCGAAAAAAAACAACAGTGTTACCCCTTTCGTTTTTTTTATTTTCGGGCGAAAAATTAAGTTTCTCCAATCTTCTCAAAACTCTGGATTCTGATAGAGGGCTGTGAGACTTTGACCTGAGTGCAAAAATGGAAGCTCTAGACCCTTCCAGAGCTGAGATATCGAAATTCAAAATTTCGACCCGAAAAAAAAACGACAGTGTTACCCCTTTCGTTTTTTTTCATTTTCGGGCGAAAAATTAAGTTTCTCCAATCTTCTCAAAACTCTGGATTCTGATAGAGGGCCACGAAACTTTGACCTGAGTGCAAAAATGGAGGCTCTAGACCCTTCCAGAGCTGAGATATCGAAATTCAAAATTTCGACCCGAAAAAAAAACGACAGTGTTACCCCTTTCGTTTTTTTTTTTCATTTTCGGGCGAAAAATTAAGTTTCTCCAATCTTCTCAAAACTCTGGATTCTGATAGAGGGATGTGAGACTTTGACCTGAGTGCAAAAATGGAAGCTCTAGACCCTTCCAGAGCTGAGATATCGAAATTCAAAATTTCTACCCGAAAAAAAAACCGACAGTGTTACCCCTTTTGTTTTTTTTCATTTTCGGGCGAAAAATTAAGTTTCTCCAATCTTCTCAAAACTCTGGATTATGATAGAGGGCTGTGAGACTTTGACCTGAGTGCAAAAATGGAGGCTCTAGACCCTTCCAGAGCTGAGATATCGAAATTCAAAATTTCGACCCAAAAAAAAAACAACAGTGTTACCCCTTTCGTTTTTTTTCATTTTCGGGCGAAAAATT
The DNA here is from genome assembly GCF_988280905.1 of Pimephales promelas. NCBI lineage: Eukaryota > Metazoa > Chordata > Actinopteri > Cypriniformes > Leuciscidae > Pimephales > Pimephales promelas. The sequence goes on along the minus strand of NC_142781.1, from coordinate 17,596,655 downwards.
AAGTTTCTCCAATCTTCTCAAAACTCTGGATTATGATAGAGGGCCACGAAACTTTGACCTGAGTGCAAAAATGGAGGCTCTAAACCCTTCCAGAGCTGAGATATCGAAATTCAAAATTTCGACCCGAAAAAAAACGACAGTGTTACCCCTTTCGTTTTTTTCGTTTTCTGGCGAAAAATTAAGTTTCTCCAATCTTCTCAAAACTCTGGATTCTGATAGAGGGCTGTGAGACTTTGACCTGAGTGCAAAAATGGAGGCTCTAGACCCTTCCAGAGCTGAGATATCGATATTCAAAATTTCGACCCGAAAAAAAAACGACAGTGTTACCCCTTTCGTTTTTTTTTCGTTTTCAGGCGAAAAATTAAGTTTTTCCAATCTTCTCAGAACTCTGGATTATGATAGAGGGCCACGAAACTTTGACCTGAGTGCAAAAATGGAGGCTCTAGACCCTTCCAGAGCTGAGATATCGAAATTCAAAATTTCGACCCGAAAAAAAAACGACAGTGTTACCCCTTTCGTTTTTTTTCATTTTCGGGCGAAAAATTAAGTTTCTCCAATCTTCTCAAAACTCTGGATTCTGATAGAGGGCTGTGAGACTTTGACCTGAGTGCAAAAATGGAAGCTCTAGACCCTTCCAGAGCTGAGATATCGTAATTCAAAATTTCGACCCGAAAAAAAAACGACAGTGTTACCCCTTTTGTTTTTTTCATTTTCGGGCGAAAAATTAAGTTTCTCCAATCTTCTCAAAACTCTGGATTATGATAGAGGGCTGTGAGACTTTGACCTGAGTGCAAAAATGGAGGCTCTAGACCCTTCCAGAGCTGAGATATCGAAATTCAAAATTTCGACCCGAAAAAAAAACAACAGTGTTACCCCTTTCGTTTTTTTTCATTTTCGGGCGAAAAATTAAATTTCTCCAATCTTCTCAAAACTCTGGATTATGATAGAGGGCTGTGAGACTTTGACCTGAGTGCAAAAATGGAGGCTCTAGACCCTTCCAGAGCTGAGATATCGAAATTCAAATTTTCGACCCGAAAAAAAAACGACAGTGTTACCCCTTTCGTTTTTTTTATTTTCGGGCGAAAAATTAAGTTTCTCCAATCTTCTCAAAACTCTGGATTCTGATAGAGGGCTGTGAGACTTTGACCTGAGTGCAAAAATGGAAGCTCTAGACCCTTCCAGAGCTGAGATATCGAAATTCAAAATTTCGACCCGAAAAAAAAACGACAGTGTTACCCCTTTCGTTTTTTTTCATTTTCGGGCGAAAAATTAAGTTTCTCCAATCTTCTCAAAACTCTGGATTCTGATAGAGGGCCACGAAACTTTGACCTGAGTGCAAAAATGGAGGCTCTAGACCCTTCCAGAGCTGAGATATCGAAATTCAAAATTTCGACCCGAAAAAAAAACGACAGTGTTACCCCTTTCGTTTTTTTTCATTTTCGGGCGAAAAATTAAGTTTCTCCAATCTTCTCAAAACTCTGGATTCTGATAGAGGGATGTGAGACTTTGACCTGAGTGCAAAAATGGAAGCTCTAGACCCTTCCAGAGCTGAGATATCGAAATTCAAAATTTCTACCCGAAAAAAAAAACGACAGTGTTACCCCTTTTGTTTTTTTTCATTTTCGGGCGAAAAATTAAGTTTCTCCAATCTTCTCAAAACTCTGGATTATGATAGAGGGCTGTGAGACTTTGACCTGAGTGCAAAAATGGAGGCTCTAGACCCTTCCAGAGCTGAGATATCGAAATTCAAAATTTCGACCCAAAAAAAAAACAACAGTGTTACCCCTTTCGTTTTTTTTCATTTTCGGGCGAAAAATTAAGTTTCTCCAATCTTCTCAAAACTCTGGATTATGATAGAGGGCCACGAAACTTTGACCTGAGTGCAAAAATGGAGGCTCTAGACCCTTCCAGAGCTGAGATATCGAAATTCAAAATTTCGACCCGAAAAAAAACGACAGTGTTACCCCTTTCGTTTTTTTCGTTTTCTGGCGAAAAATTAAGTTTCTCCAATCTTCTCAAAACTCTGGATTCTGATAGAGGGCTGTGAGACTTTGACCTGAGTGCAAAAATGGAGGCTCTAGACCCTTCCAGAGCTGAGATATCGATATTCAAAATTTCGACCCGAAAAAAAAACGACAGTGTTACCCCTTTCGTTTTTTTTTCGTTTTCAGGCGAAAAATTAAGTTTTTCCAATCTTCTCAGAACTCTGGATTATGATAGAGGGCCACGAAACTTTGACCTGAGTGCAAAAATGGAGGCTCTAGACCCTTCCAGAGCTGAGATATCGAAATTCAAAATTTCGACCCGAAAAAAAAACGACAGTGTTACCCCTTTCGTTTTTTTTCATTTTCGGGCGAAAAATTAAGTTTCTCCAATCTTCTCAAAACTCTGGATTCTGATAGAGGGCTGTGAGACTTTGACCTGAGTGCAAAAATGGAAGCTCTAGACCCTTCCAGAGCTGAGATATCGAAATTCAAAATTTCGACCCAAAAAAAAAACGACAGTGTTACCCCTTTTGTTTTTTTCATTTTCGGGCGAAAAATTAAGTTTCTCCAATCTTCTCAAAACTCTGGATTATGATAGAGGGCTGTGAGACTTTGACCTGAGTGCAAAAATGGAGGCTCTAGACCCTTCCAGAGCTGAGATATCGAAATTCAAAATTTCGACCCGAAAAAAAAACAACAGTGTTACCCCTTTCGTTTTTTTTTCATTTTCGGGCGAAAAATTAAGTTTCTCCAATCTTCTCAAAACTCTGGATTCTGATAGAGGGCTGTGAGACTTTGACCTGAGTGCAAAAATGGAAGCTCTAGACCCTTCCAGAGCTGAGATATCGAAATTCAAAATTTCGACCCGAAAAAAAAACGATAGTGTTACCCCTTTCATTTTTTTTCATTTTCGGGCGAAAAATTAAGTTTCTCCAATCTTCTCAAAACTCTGGATTATGATAAAGGGCTGTGAGACTTTGACCTGAGTGCAAAAATGGAGGCTCTAGACCCTTCCAGAGCTGAGATATCGAAATTCAAAATTTCGACCCGAAAAAAAAACGACAGTGTTACCCCTTTCGTTTTTTTTCATTTTCGGGCGAAAAATTAAGTTTCTCCAATCTTCTCAAAACTCTGGATTCTGATAGAGGGCTGTGAGACTTTGACCTGAGTGCAAAAATGGAAGCTGTAGACCCTTCCAGAGCTGAGATATCGAAATTCAAATTTTCGACCCGAAAAAAAAACGACAGTGTTACCCCTTTCGTTTTTTTTATTTTCGGGCGAAAAATTAAGTTTCTCCAATCTTCTCAAAACTCTGGATTCTGATAGAGGGATATGAGACTTTGACCTGAGTGCAAAAATGGAAGCTCTAGACCCTTCCAGAGCTGAGATATCGAAATTCAAAATTTCGACCCGAAAAAAAAAACGACAGTGTTACCCCTTTTGTTTTTTTTCATTTTCGGGCGAAAAATTAAGTTTCTCCAATCTTCTCAAAACTCTGGATTATGATAGAGGGCTGTGAGACTTTGACCTGAGTGCAAAAATGGAGGCTCTAGACCCTTCCAGAGCTGAGATATCGAAATTCAAAATTTCGACCCAAAAAAAAAACAACAGTGTTACCCCTTTCGTTTTTTTTCATTTTCGGGCGAAAAATTAAGTTTCTCCAATCTTCTCAAAACTCTGGATTATGATAGAGGGCCACGAAACTTTGACCTGAGTGCAAAAATGGAGGCTCTAGACCCTTCCAGAGCTGAGATATCGAAATTCAAAATTTCGACCCGAAAAAAAAACGACAGTGTTACCCCTTTCGTTTTTTTCGTTTTCTGGCGAAAAATTAAGTTTCTCCAATCTTCTCAAAACTCTGGATTCTGATAGAGGGCTGTGAGACTTTGACCTGAGTGCAAAAATGGAGGCTCTAGACCCTTCCAGAGCTGAGATATCGATATTCAAAATTTCGACCCGAAAAAAAAAACGACAGTGTTACCCCTTTCGTTTTTTTTTTCGTTTTCAGGCGAAAAATTAAGTTTTTCCAATCTTCTCAAAACTCTGGATTATGATAGAGGGCCACGAAACTTTGACCTGAGTGCAAAAATGGAGGCTCTAGACCCTTCCAGAGCTGAGATATCGAAATTCAAAATTTCGACCCGAAAAAAAAAACGACAGTGTTACCCCTTTTGTTTTTTTTCATTTTCGGGCGAAAAATTAAGTTTCTCCAATCTTCTCAAAACTCTGGATTATGATAGAGGGCTGTGAGACTTTGACCTGAGTGCAAAAATGGAGGCTCTAGACCCTTCCAGAGCTGAGATATCGAAATTCAAAATTTCGACCCAAAAAAAAAACAACAGTGTTACCCCTTTCGTTTTTTTTCATTTTCGGGCGAAAAATTAAGTTTCTCCAATCTTCTCAAAACTCTGGATTATGATAGAGGGCCACGAAACTTTGACCTGAGTGCAAAAATGGAGGCTCTAGACCCTTCCAGAGCTGAGATATCGAAATTCAAAATTTCGACCCGAAAAAAAACGACAGTGTTACCCCTTTCGTTTTTTTCGTTTTCTGGCGAAAAATTAAGTTTATCCAATCTTCTCAAAACTCTGGATTCTGATAGAGGGCTGTGAGACTTTGACCTGAGTGCAAAAATGGAGGCTCTAGACCCTTCCAGAGCTGAGATATCGATATTCAAAATTTCGACCCGAAAAAAAAACGACAGTGTTACCCCTTTCGTTTTTTTTTCGTTTTCAGGCGAAAAATTAAGTTTTTCCAATCTTCTCAGAACTCTGGATTATGATAGAGGGCCACGAAACTTTGACCTGAGTGCAAAAATGGAGGCTCTAGACCCTTCCAGAGCTGAGATATCGAAATTCAAAATTTCGACCCGAAAAAAAAACGACAGTGTTACCCCTTTCGTTTTTTTTCATTTTCGGGCGAAAAATTAAGTTTCTCCAATCTTCTCAAAACTCTGGATTCTGATAGAGGGCTGTGAGACTTTGACCTGAGTGCAAAAATGGAAGCTCTAGACCCTTCCAGAGCTGAGATATCGAAATTCAAAATTTCGACCCGAAAAAAAAACGACAGTGTTACCCCTTTTGTTTTTTTCATTTTCGGGCGAAAAATTAAGTTTCTCCAATCTTCTCAAAACTCTGGATTATGATAGAGGGCTGTGAGACTTTGACCTGAGTGCAAAAATGGAGGCTCTAGACCCTTCCAGAGCTGAGATATCGAAATTCAAAATTTCGACCCGAAAAAAAAACAACAGTGTTACCCCTTTCGTTTTTTTTCATTTTCGGGCGAAAAATTAAGTTTCTCCAATCTTCTCAAAACTCTGGATTCTGATAGAGGGCTGTGAGACTTTGACCTGAGTGCAAAAATGGAGGCTCTAGACCCTTCCAGAGCTGAGATATCGAAATTCAAATTTTCGACCCGAAAAAAAAACGACAGTGTTACCCCTTTCGTTTTTTTTATTTTCGGGCGAAAAATTAAGTTTCTCCAATCTTCTCAAAACTCTGGATTCTGATAGAGGGCTGTGAGACTTTGACCTGAGTGCAAAAATGGAAGCTCTAGACCCTTCCAGAGCTGAGATATCGAAATTCAAAATTTCGACCCGAAAAAAAAACGACAGTGTTACCCCTTTCGTTTTTTTTCATTTTCGGGCGAAAAATTAAGTTTCTCCAATCTTCTCAAAACTCTGGATTCTGATAGAGGGCCACGAAACTTTGACCTGAGTGCAAAAATGGAGGCTCTAGACCCTTCCAGAGCTGAGATATCGAAATTCAAAATTTCGACCCGAAAAAAAAACGACAGTGTTACCCCTTTCGTTTTTTTTCATTTTCGGGCGAAAAATTAAGTTTCTCCAATCTTCTCAAAACTCTGGATTCTGATAGAGGGATGTGAGACTTTGACCTGAGTGCAAAAATGGAAGCTCTAGACCCTTCCAGAGCTGAGATATCGAAATTCAAAATTTCTACCCGAAAAAAAAAACGACAGTGTTACCCCTTTTGTTTTTTTTCATTTTCGGGCGAAAAATTAAGTTTCTCCAATCTTCTCAAAACTCTGGATTATGATAGAGGGCTGTGAGACTTTGACCTGAGTGCAAAAATGGAGGCTCTAGACCCTTCCAGAGCTGAGATATCGAAATTCAAAATTTCGACCCAAAAAAAAAACAACAGTGTTACCCCTTTCGTTTTTTTTCATTTTCGGGCGAAAAATTAAGTTTCTCCAATCTTCTCAAAACTCTGGATTATGATAGAGGGCCACGAAACTTTGACCTGAGTGCAAAAATGGAGGCTCTAGACCCTTCCAGAGCTGAGATATCGAAATTCAAAATTTCGACCCGAAAAAAAACGACAGTGTTACCCCTTTCGTTTTTTTCGTTTTCTGGCGAAAAATTAAGTTTCTCCAATCTTCTCAAAACTCTGGATTCTGATAGAGGGCTGTGAGACTTTGACCTGAGTGCAAAAATGGAGGCTCTAGACCCTTCCAGAGCTGAGATATCGATATTCAAAATTTCGACCCGAAAAAAAAACGACAGTGTTACCCCTTTCGTTTTTTTTTCGTTTTCAGGCGAAAAATTAAGTTTTTCCAATCTTCTCAGAACTCTGGATTATGATAGAGGGCCACGAAACTTTGACCTGAGTGCAAAAATGGAGGCTCTAGACCCTTCCAGAGCTGAGATATCGAAATTCAAAATTTCGACCCGAAAAAAAAACGACAGTGTTACCCCTTTCGTTTTTTTTCATTTTCGGGCGAAAAATTAAGTTTCTCCAATCTTCTCAAAACTCTGGATTCTGATAGAGGGCTGTGAGACTTTGACCTGAGTGCAAAAATGGAAGCTCTAGACCCTTCCAGAGCTGAGATATCGAAATTCAAAATTTCGACCCAAAAAAAAAACGACAGTGTTACCCCTTTTGTTTTTTTCATTTTCGGGCGAAAAATTAAGTTTCTCCAATCTTCTCAAAACTCTGGATTATGATAGAGGGCTGTGAGACTTTGACCTGAGTGCAAAAATGGAGGCTCTAGACCCTTCCAGAGCTGAGATATCGAAATTCAAAATTTCGACCCGAAAAAAAAACAACAGTGTTACCCCTTTCGTTTTTTTTCATTTTCGGGCGAAAAATTAAGTTTCTCCAATCTTCTCAAAACTCTGGATTCTGATAGAGGGCTGTGAGACTTTGACCTGAGTGCAAAAATGGAAGCTCTAGACCCTTCCAGAGCTGAGATATCGAAATTCAAAATTTCGACCCGAAAAAAAAACGACAGTGTTACCCCTTTCATTTTTTTTCATTTTCGGGCGAAAAATTAAGTTTCTCCAATCTTCTCAAAACTCTGGATTATGATAAAGGGCTGTGAGACTTTGACCTGAGTGCAAAAATGGAGGCTCTAGACCCTTCCAGAGCTGAGATATCGAAATTCAAAATTTCGACCCGAAAAAAAAACGACAGTGTTACCCCTTTCGTTTTTTTTCATTTTCGGGCGAAAAATTAAGTTTCTCCAATCTTCTCAAAACTCTGGATTCTGATAGAGGGCTGTGAGACTTTGACCTGAGTGCAAAAATGGAAGCTGTAGACCCTTCCAGAGCTGAGATATCGAAATTCAAATTTTCGACCCGAAAAAAAAACGACAGTGTTACCCCTTTCGTTTTTTTTATTTTCGGGCGAAAAATTAAGTTTCTCCAATCTTCTCAAAACTCTGGATTCTGATAGAGGGATATGAGACTTTGACCTGAGTGCAAAAATGGAAGCTCTAGACCCTTCCAGAGCTGAGATATCGAAATTCAAAATTTCGACCCGAAAAAAAAAACGACAGTGTTACCCCTTTTGTTTTTTTTCATTTTCGGGCGAAAAATTAAGTTTCTCCAATCTTCTCAAAACTCTGGATTATGATAGAGGGCTGTGAGACTTTGACCTGAGTGCAAAAATGGAGGCTCTAGACCCTTCCAGAGCTGAGATATCGAAATTCAAAATTTCGACCCAAAAAAAAAACAACAGTGTTACCCCTTTCGTTTTTTTTTCATTTTCGGGCGAAAAATTAAGTTTCTCCAATCTTCTCAAAACTCTGGATTATGATAGAGGGCCACGAAACTTTGACCTGAGTGCAAAAATGGAGGCTCTAGACCCTTCCAGAGCTGAGATATCGAAATTCAAAATTTCGACCCGAAAAAAAACGACAGTGTTACCCCTTTCGTTTTTTTCGTTTTCTGGCGAAAAATTAAGTTTCTCCAATCTTCTCAAAACTCTGGATTCTGATAGAGGGCTGTGAGACTTTGACCTGAGTGCAAAAATGGAGGCTCTAGACCCTTCCAGAGCTGAGATATCGATATTCAAAATTTCGACCCGAAAAAAAAAACGACAGTGTTACCCCTTTCGTTTTTTTTTTCGTTTTCAGGCGAAAAATTAAGTTTTTCCAATCTTCTCAAAACTCTGGATTATGATAGAGGGCCACGAAACTTTGACCTGAGTGCAAAAATGGAGGCTCTAGACCCTTCCAGAGCTGAGATATCGAAATTCAAAATTTCGACCCGAAAAAAAAACGACAGTGTTACCCCTTTCGTTTTTTTTCATTTTCGGGCGAAAAATTAAGTTTCTCCAATCTTCTCAAAACTCTGGATTATGATAGAGGGCTGTGAGACTTTGACCTGAGTGCAAAAATGGAAGCTCTAGACCCTTCCAGAGCTGAGATATCGAAATTCAAAATTTCGACCCGAAAAAAAAAACGACAGTGTTACCCCTTTTGTTTTTTTTCATTTTCGGGCGAAAAATTAAGTTTCTCCAATCTTCTCAAAACTCTGGATTATGATAGAGGGCTGTGAGACTTTGACCTGAGTGCAAAAATGGAGGCTCTAGACCCTTCCAGAGCTGAGATATCGAAATTCAAAATTTCGACCCGAAAAAAAAACAACAGTGTTACCCCTTTCGTTTTTTTTCATTTTCGGGCGAAAAATTAAGTTTCTCCAATCTTCTCAAAACTCTGGATTCTGATAGAGGGCTGTGAGACTTTGACCTGAGTGCAAAAATGGAAGCTCTAGACCCTTCCAGAGCTGAGATATCGAAATTCAAAATTTCGACCCGAAAAAAAAAACGACAGTGTTACCCCTTTCGTTTTTTTTCATTTTCGGGCGAAAAATTAAGTTTCTCCAATCTTCTCAAAACTCTGGATTATGATAAAGGGCTGTGAGACTTTGACCTGAGTGCAAAAATGGAGGCTCTAGACCCTTCCAGAGCTGAGATATCGAAATTCAAAATTTCGACCCGAAAAAAAAAACGACAGTGTTACCCCTTTCGTTTTTTTTAGTTTTCGGGCGAAAAATTAAGTTTCTCCAATCTTCTCAAAACTCTGGATTCTGATAGAGGGCTGTGAGACTTTGACCTGAGTGCAAAAATGGAAGCTCTAGACCCTTCCAGAGCTGAGATATCGAAATTCAAAATTTCGACCCAAAAAAAAAACGACAGTGTTACCCCTTTCGTTTTTTTTCATTTTCGGGCGAAAAATTAAGTTTCTCCAATCTTCTCAAAACTCTGGATTATGATAGAGGGCTGTGAGACTTTGACCTGAGTGCAAAAATGGAGGCTCTAGACCCTTCCAGAGCTGAGATATCGAAATTCAAATTTTCGACCCGAAAAAAAACGACAGTGTTACCCCTTTCGTTTTTTTTATTTTCGGGCGAAAAATTAAGTTTCTCCAATCTTCTCAAAACTCTGGATTCTGATAGAGGGCTGTGAGACTTTGACCTGAGTGCAAAAATGGAAGCTCTAGACCCTTCCAGAGCTGAGATATTGAAATTAAAAATTTTGACCCGAAAAAAAAAACGACAGTGTTACCCCTTTCGTTTTTTTTTCATTTTCGGGCGAAAAATTAAGTTTCTCCAATCTTCTCAAAACTCTGGATTATGATAAAGGGCTGTGAGACTTTGACCTGAGTGCAAAAATGGAGGCTCTAGATCCTTCCAGAGCTGAGATATCGAAATTCAAAATTTCGACCCGAAAAAAAACAACAGTGTTACCCCTTTCGTTTTTTTTCATTTTCGGGCGAAAAATTAAGTTTCTCCAATCTTCTCAAAACTCTGGATTATGATAAAGGGCTGTGAGACTTTGACCTGAGTGCAAAAATGGAGGCTCTAGACCCTTCCAGAGCTGAGATATCGAAATTCAAAATTTCGACCCGAAAAAAAAAACGACAGTGTTACCCCTTTCGTTTTTTTTCGTTTTCGGGCGAAAAATTAAGTTTCTCCAATCTTCTCAAAACTCTGGATTCTGATAGAGGGCTGTGAGACTTTGACCTGAGTGCAAAAATGGAGGCTCTAGACCCTTCCAGAGCTGAGATATCGAAATTCAAAATTTCGACCCGAAAAAAAAACGACAGTGTTACCCCTTTCGTTTTTTTTTCATTTTCGGGCGAAAAATTAAGTTTCTCCAATCTTCTCAAAACTCTGGATTCTGATAGAGGGCTGTGAGACTTTGACCTGAGTGCAAAAATGGAGGCTCTAGACCCTTCCAAAGCTGAGATATTGAAATTAAAAATTTTGACCCGAAAAAAAAAACGACAGTGTTACCCCTTTCGTTTTTTTTTTCATTTTCGGGCGAAAAATTAAGTTTCTCCAATCTTCTCAAAACTCTGGATTATGATAAAGGGCTGTGAGACTTTGACCTGAGTGCAAAAATGGAGGCTCTAGATCCTTCCAGAGCTGAGATATCGAAATTCAAAATTTCGACCCGAAAAAAAACAACAGTGTTACCCCTTTCGTTTTTTTTCATTTTCGGGCGAAAAATTAAGTTTCTCCAATCTTCTCAAAACTCTGGATTATGATAGAGGGCCACGAAACTTTGACCTGAGTGCAAAAATGGAGGCTCTAGACCCTTCCAGAGCTGAGATGTCGAAATTCAAAATTTCGACCCGAAAAAAAAACGACAGTGTTACCCCTTTCGTTTTTTTTCATTTTCGGGCGAAAAATTAAGTTTCTCCAATCTTCTCAAAACTCTGGATTCTGATAGAGGGCTGTGAGACTTTGACCTGAGTGCAAAAATGGAAGCTCTAGACCCTTCCAGAGCTGAGATATCGAAATTCAAAATTTCGACCCGAAAAAAAAAACGACAGTGTTACCCCTTTTGTTTTTTTTCATTTTCGGGCGAAAAATTAAGTTTCTCCAATCTTCTCAAAACTCTGGATTATGATAGAGGGCTGTGAGACTTTGACCTGAGTGCAAAAATGGAAGCTCTAGACCCTTCCAGAGCTGAGATATCGAAATTCAAAATTTCGACCCGAAAAAAAAACGACAGTGTTACCCCTTTTGTTTTTTTTCATTTTCGGGCGAAAAATTAAGTTTCTCCAATCTTCTCAAAACTCTGGATTATGATAGAGGGCTGTGAGACTTTGACCTGAGTGCAAAAATGGAGGCTCTAGACCCTTCCAGAGCTGAGATATCGATATTCAAAATTTCGACCCGAAAAAAAACAACAGTGTTACCCCTTTCGTTTTTTTTCATTTTCGGGCGAAAAATTAAGTTTCTCCAATCTTCTCAAAACTCTGGATTCTGATAGAGGGCTGTGAGACTTTGACCTGAGTGCAAAAATGGAAGCTCTAGACCCTTCCAGAGCTAAGATATCGAAATTCAAAATTTCGACCCGAAAAAAAAACGACAGTGTTACCCCTTTCGTTTTTTTTTTCATTTTCGGGCGAAAAATTAAGTTTCTCCAATCTTCTCAAAACTCTGGATTATGATAAAGGGCTGTGAGACTTTGACCTGAGTGCAAAAATGGAAGCTCTAGACCCTTCCAGAGCTGAGATATCGAAATTCAAAATTTCGACCCGAAAAAACAACAACAGTGTTACCCCTTTCGTTTTTTTTCATTTTCGGGCGAAAAATTAAGTTTCTCCAATCTTCTCAAAACTCTGGATTCTGATAGAGGGCTGTGAGACTTTGACCTGAGTGCAAAAATGGAAGCTCTAGACCCTTCCAGAGCTGAGATATCGAAATTCAAAATTTCGACCCGAAAAAAAAACGACAGTGTTACCCCTTTCGTTTTTTTTCATTTTCGGGCGAAAAATTAAGTTTCTCCAATCTTCTCAAAACTCTGGATTATGATAAAGGGCTGTGAGACTTTGACCTGAGTGCAAAAATGGAGGCTCTAGACCCTTCCAGAGCTGAGATATCGAAATTCAAAATTTCGACCCGAAAAAAAAACGACAGTGTTACCCCTTTCGTTTTTTTTTCGTTTTCGGGCGAAAAATTAAGTTTCTCCAATCTTCTCAAAACTCTGGATTCTGATAGAGGGCTGTGAGACTTTCACATGAGTGCAAAAATGGAGGCTCTAGACCCTTCCAGAGCTGAGATATCGAAATTCAAAATTTCGACCCGAAAAAAAAACGACAGTGTTACCCCTTTCGTTTTTTTTCATTTTCGGGCGAAAAATTAAGTTTCTCCAATCTTATCAAAACTCTGGATTATGATAAAGGGCTGTGAGACTTTGACCTGAGTGCAAAAATGGAGGCTCTAGACCCTTCCAGAGCTGAGATATCGAAATTCAAAATTTCGACCCGAAAAAAAAACGACAGTGTTACCCCTTTCGTTTTTTTTCGTTTTCGGGCGAAAAATTAAGTTTCTCCAATCTTCTCAAAACTCTGGATTCTGATAGAGGGCTGTTAGACTTTGACCTGAGTGCAAAAATGGAGGCTCTAGACCCTTCCAGAGCTGAGATATCGAAATTCAAAATTTCGACCCGAAAAAAAAACGACAGTGTTACCCCTTTCGTTTTTTTTCATTTTCGGGCGAAAAATTAAGTTTCTCCAATCTTCTCAAAACTCTGGATTCTGATAGAGGGCTGTGAGACTTTGACCTGAGTGCAAAAATGGAGGCTCTAGACCCTTCCAGAGCTAAGATATTGAAATTCAAAAAAAAATTAGTGAAAGAAACTTTAATTAAAATGTCCAAAAAATACACTACCCCAATTCCACTGTCCATGAACCCACTATTTTTATAATGGCATAATGCTACGTGGGATATCCATATCTCAGCTCTGAAAGGGTCTAGAGACTCAATTTTTGCACTCAGGTCAAAGTCTCACAGCCCTCTATCAGAATCCAGAGTTTTGAGAAGATTGGAGAAACTTAATTTTTCGCCCGAAAACGAAAATCAGAATCAGGCCCTCTATCAGAATCCGGAGTTTCAAGAAGATCAGAGCAACTCAAAATTTCGGCCCCCCAAAAAAACGACAATGTTACCCCTGTCGTTTTTTTATTTTTTTATTTTTTTTTTTTTTGGTGCGAAAAAATAAGTTTCTCCAATCTTCTTGAAACTCTGGATTCTGATAGAGGGATTTGTGAGTTAGACCTGAGTGCAAAAATGGAGTCTCTAGACCGTTCCAGAGCTGAGATATGGACATCCCATGTAGCATTATGCCATTATAAAAATAGTGGGTTCGTGGACGGTGGAATTATTTTGAAAGCTAAGCTTAAAAACCGTGTGTCCAAAAACCCACTATTTGTCCAATAACTGACTATAAGCAGTAACCCTGACCTTCATGCAATAAGATGCAAATGGACAGAATCCCACCTGCAATCTATTGAATGGGGATTTGGGTAGTGTATTTTTTGGACATTTTAATTAAAGTTTATTTCATGATAAAAACTATTTTACTGCACTCAGGAGGCTCCCCTGAGTCCGTAGCACCAAGCGCCATCCCATAATTCCACCGTCCACGAACCCACTATTTTTATAATGGCATAAATACTACGTGGGATGTCCATATCTCAGCTCTGGAAGGGTCTAGAGACTCCATTTTTGCACTCAGGTCTAACTCCCAAGGCCCTCTATCAGAATCCAGAGTTTCAAGAAGATTGGAGAAACTTATTTTTTCGCAACAAATAAAAAAAAAAACGACAGGTGTACCACTGTCGTTTTTTTTTGTTTTTTTTTCGGGTCGAAATTTTGAGTTGCTCTGATCTTTTTGAAACTCTGGATTCTGATAGAGGGCCATGGGAGTTGATATTCATATTTAAGTTAAGCTTTAGATTTAAGTCAAATCCATATGTTCTTTTGGCCGAAAGTTATTTTACTTTATAAAGTTTTAAATATGGATATTTTTCTTACATCTCCATATTCCTCATTACTCCACATAAAGTCATCATCTGAGATATTTTCATCAGCTATATGTTCAAGCACTTCAGAACTGTATATTCTACACATGAAAAAGTTTCAAAAATGTATCGGTACTGTGATATATTTATATATATATATATATATATATATATATATATATATATATATATATATATATATATATTATAAAATAAATTTCAATCAGCATCACTGAAAATATGACTTCAGTAACAGGCTTTCAAACCTACTGTCCATTCTAATGGACACACATTTAAAAAAAATTCTGATTTAAAACGTGCAATTCTACAGTCGATTTTTAACTTTAATTAAGAAGTTCAATCTTTCTATTTTACATAAAAACTATGAAATACTGGCAAAAATATATACAAAATGTAAATACACCTTAGAAAATGTTGCTTGCTTCTGTGTTTGGAGTGAAGTGCTGCCATGCTTCTCTTCAATGTAGAGTTTTGTTTTTTTTATATAATAACTACATGCAAAGCTTTACTGGCATTTGATTGGATGACACACATCCAATCTCATGGACTGCAGGCTTTAAACTAGGTGAAATGCTCCAGAAGTTAAAAAAGGGGGCTGACATGTGATGTCCATTTGAATGGACACACGGTCTGAATGGGTTAAAAAACCTTGCAGTGTAAATTATAAATGATTTACCCGTGCACCTCATTATTTAAAAATAAAAGTCCATGTGCCCTTGTAATCTTTAATCAAAAACATTAATTAGCAAAGCACAACATCATTAAACAAAATCAAGCCCCGCACTACTTTTTTTTTTTCTTGTTTGAGAAGCCATTTCACTTGTATATAGTATGTCACAAAAAAGACATTCCGTTTTATCCCGACTTTAAATCTGTATCTGTTTGCTTGCATTTTAGGTTCATGGTCGCTGTAAGAAAAACAGTATCTCAGGAAGTAAGCATTATCTGACAGTGGCCAGTGGGGTCATGATGTCTGTTTTTGTGTCTCCAGTCATAGCGGCCATTACTGTCGGTAAGAAACTCATCCATCCACTTTGGCTACTAATATATTTGAGAGATCATTTTATATTATATGTTGTGTTTTATATTATAGACATCACCGTTCTAAAGTGTGGGGCTTGTACAATTTTTTTTTTTTTTAATGAAACTAAGGATGCAGTAAAGGATGCAGTGACAGTAAAGACATTTATAATGTAAGATTTATATTTCAAATAAATGATGTTCTGTTGAACTTTCTATTTATCAAAGCATCCTGAATACATCATAGTTTCCACAACAATGTTAAGCAGCACAACTGTTTAAAACATTGAGAGTAATCAGAAATGTTAGATTGATCAATAGATTGATTTCTGAAGGATCATGTGACACTGAGGACTAGAGTAATGATGCTGAAAATTCAGCTTTGATCACAGGAATAAATTACATTTTAAAATAGAAAACTTTTTAATTTTTTTTTAACTTTAAAACATTACTGTTTTATACTATATTCGTGATCAAATAAATGCAGCCTTGGTGAGCATAAAAGACTTCTTTCAAAAATTTTTTTAAAAGAAACTTACCGACCCCAAACTTTTAAACAGTAGTGTTTTTTTTTTTATGTTTTGAATGTGAATATAAGAAATGGGTATATTAAGAATTCAAGGAGCACTTTAGTGGTCGTATTGTTGTTTTACGGCAATGCAAAGGTGCTGACTTAAGTGTTATTTCTTCGTATTGATTATTCTGGTGTTCAGACAAATGAAGCTATTTAAGACACAAGTCCTCCTCTCCGCTGAGACCTTGAATGAAAAAGGTGGAAATGAAAACAAACACGCTTAAAGGAATAGTTCAACTAAAAATCATTTACTCACCTTCATGTCATTCCAAACCTGTATGATTTTCTTCTTTTCTTCTTTCTTCTGTCCAAAAGGACATTTGAAGAATATTCTGGCCACTCTTTGAAATGCATAAACCCTCTGAAACCAAAAACGGACTGAAATTGAAGCCATTATTTTCCTTAACTTTGTGAAAAGATATTTTGTACCACATCTTTTCAGTAATCAGTTGATTTAGGTGAATAACAACCTGCGCATAAATCTGTTCATCAAGCAAAGCTATTGCACGACTCCGGAAGACCTCTTTCATGATGATTTATTGATATTTTTATGGTGCTTTTGCATCTGCTATGAAGCGTAAATGCTCCAGTCTCAATCATAATTAAATGGAAAAGAGCAGCTGGCACATTAATAAAGATTTCTCATTTAGTGTTATATAAAAGCAAGACCATCATATGGCTTTGGAATGACTTAGTAAATAACCTTTTTTGGGGTTGGGTGAACTAATCCATAAACATCCAGTTTGCACACATTTGAACCTACATATGTGCATGCAGCTGTTTCATTCACGCGCACACACACTGCCCGGTCATCTCTGATGACTCATCCATCTTCTGCTTTGGCACTCCTGTGAGAGTTGAAGCGGGGAGGGGAAGATTACAGCAGCCGGCTGTGACTAAAATGTCAGAGCGATCTCCATGGCATAGTGTGAAGACCTGAGCACAGCACATTCACTACTCGGTGCTCTCCTCGCAAACCCAAAGCTTGTGTTCCCTCTCATTCTCCCCTGTGAATAGCCCTGTCTGTTCTGCAGCTCTGACCTCTCCTCAGGAGAGCCACAGAGGGGCCTTGTCCCCTACAATGTCCTCATCAACAATGCCACACTGTTCTCATCCAGAACCAGGAGGATCATGGCCTTTTGTCTTCTTTATTGCGTGTTGTCCTTGTCTTTCCTGCTAGCATTATGCCTCTGTGTATTTACGCTGCCATGTGAATTACTGCCCTTTTCCTTCAGATTCATCTGAAAATAAGTTCACTTTTGAGGTAAATATGTCTGTGATTTGATGTATTCGTTTGCATAATACACAGTAGGGACTTGTACACTTATACAACTTTTTTTGTAATTAATAATACACTGTAAGGAAAAAGTTGCTGCCTTAAATTTAAGTACAATCAACTTGAATGTTTAAGTCAATTCAACTTAAATTCAACTTAAAATCAACTTAAAAAATAGTTAAGTCTAAAAAAAGTTGAAAATTGCTTAACTTATTTTGATGAGTTAAAGCAATGTAAAAAATAAAGCATACGTTGTTATAACTTATTGGTCATACATTTTTTTTGTGTAATACTCTTTTGGAATAACTTCCTAATTATTTCTAATTGAGTAAATCTTCTGTGTTTCAAGGTGTAGGGGTGCCTCTTATGTTGACTTACGTCTACGGGGTCGTGCCCATGTCGTTGTGCCGTAACGGCTGGTGCAGGCCACAAACTGAACCTCCTGAAGTAAGGAACATACAGCTGGAAGATCTGGCCAATTGTAAGTTCAGTTAACAAATTAAAAGTTGAGCTGCTTTCTAAATTAAATGAATGCTCTTGATGTTTAAATCAAAAGAAAAATCAGATATAGATTGATGTAAGTTTAGCTGTTAAATTTAGTACAGAGATTCTTGTTGTTTGTTTGTTTTTTTTTTTTTTGTTTTTTTTTGTGCCAGATAATGGCTATATGGCTGATACAATAATGGGGATAATATAATACCGATATTAGATAATAGAGCAAGATAATTCTGCTTCTACATAGCTTTAGTGAAGTTACTGTAGCTATTTTGTTGCTATACTGTGTTTATTTTTGTTGTAGTTTAACTACTTTAACTACTATGTTTTGCTAACATTCCCAGTTCTGAAAACATTATTTTCTGAATGTTTTCTAAACGTTCAACAAGTCCAGTTTTTTAAAATGTTTTAAAATCATTTCCATTTTATTATTTTTCAAACATTATTGGACTGTTACTTTTGAATGTTCTCTAAACATTTTGAACTAAATTAGTACTTGGCAGCGATTAATCGCATCCAAAATAAAAGTTTGTGTTTACATAGTACATGTGTGTGTACTACGTATAATTATTTTGTGTACATAAATACACACACATGCATGTATTTATTCAAGAAAAATGTGTTATTTATATATAAAATATTAATATTTATATATGTAGTGTAAATTTTATATAAATATACATAGAATATATATATGCACATATTTCTTAAATATATACATGCATGTGTGTATTTATATATACAAAATAATTATACGCAGAACACATGTGTTATGTAAACACAAACTTTTATTTTGGATGTGATTAATCGCGATTAATCGTTGCCCAGCACTAAAAAAAAACAATGTTCCATGAACCATATTTTTGTGCTAAGATTCTGAGAACAACTTATGACCAGATAACTTTGAGCGGACGTTCTATTAACGTATTTTTTTTTAATGTAAAACTTTGAGAAAACCTTACCAAAACGTACAAAAACTGAGAACGTTCCTTTTTAGATGGGTTCAATGTAGTTGGATACTTTTGACTTCTTTTAAGAGTATCTTTGCTGTAGTTTAACCACATTAAAGAGATTCACTGTAGTTAGCTACTTTTGTTGAAATTTAAATGTGACTAATTAAAGTATCTGTTTGTAATTAGCTACTTGTTAATTTGTATAGCTAACTGCTATTTTGAAAGGGCTTTAGCTTCAGATTATAAATATTGTTTTAGCTTGGAAAGCTATAGTTAAAACATTGCTTACCCAGCACTATACTGTACATTCCCAATGACACTGTTTGCTTGAACATGATCCTGTTTTATTATAAATTGATTATAATTCTGCATGAGTTTGTATTTGATTATGTAACTTGTACATTGTAACTGCTGAAAGATTAGTATTGCGATATAAAGTTAAGTTCTCAGTTTGGCCTGATCTGATGACATTTAAACTTCTCTTGAAGATCTTCTATTTTCTCATGTAGTCAGTGATCATTGGACTGGCCAGCCTAACCCAGCTCTAACTGAGGGAAGCGTACAGGAAGTGAGTGTGAATGTGGAGGAAGTGATGCCGCCTCCCAGCACCAGTGTGGTCCAGCCTGTAGCAAAGGGCTCCGTTGAACTCCCTAATGATGGACATAATGACAGCACTGAGCAGATTGTTCAGTCAGACGGTGTGGATGTAGCTGAGGAGTGTGCCTTCAGCAGCACACAAACATTTGCTCTGAGGTCAGCAAATGTCATGAATTGGCTTCATTTTGCAGGCATTTTTCAAATATTAATAAGAACTATGCAAGATTGTTAAAACATATACGCTACTGTTTAAAAGTTAAAAGATTTTGAAATAACTCTTTTATTCTTACCAAGACAGCATTTATTTTAATTAAAGATACAATATAAACAGTAATATTGTGAAATATTATTACAATTTAAATGGTTCACCCAAAAATGGAAATTCTGTCATTAATTACTAACCGCCACGTCGTTCCAAACCCATGAGACTTCCGTTTACCTCCGAAACACAAACAAAGATTTTTTTTTTAATGAAATATGAGGGCTTTAATATATTTTAAAATGTAATTTATTCCTGTGATGCCAAAGCTGAATTTTCAGCATCATTACTCCAGTCTTCAGTGATTAATTATTAATGCTGCTTAATACTTTTGTGGAAACCGTAATACAGTAGTTTTAGTTTTTTTGTTTGTTTGTTTTTTCACTCACCTTTTCTTTTTCCAGGATTCTTTGCTCAACAGAGCGTTTTGTAACATAAATAGAAATCGTTTGTAACAATTCTAAAGGTCTATAGTATCACTTTTGATCAGTTTGTAATCTTCATAGAAGTATTAATTTCTCTCAAAAAAATCTCCAAACTTTTTGCCAATTTTTCCTGAGAAATAATACTAAAAGTTTATGCCTAAATATGTATAGCTTTTATTATTTAGTTGCTGTTTTTTTCTATTTTTTTTTTACTTATGATTTTTTTTTCTTCATTATGATATCAGGACAGTTGTATTACTGACATTTTGACATTATACCCCCTCAAAAATATATCAAAATGATTTTTAATTTAGAATTTAATTTTGTATTTAAACCATTAATGTCAGATTTTAATTTTTAATATTAAATTATTATATGTAACTGTATGAATTATTAGATAGAATAAAAAAAAATTATTTCTAAACAAAATTTTTTTGTTGTTGTTGTTGTTGTTGTTTACCACAGGGAAGGGACCAATATTGAGGTCCGTGTGGAGATTGAGGCCCAGCCACGGGGCGGCCGGAAGCCGAGTCTCAGCAGTATTCTGTCTAGCAAGAGCCTGTCGGCAGAATCTCTCAGCCAGCCCTGTGAACCTCTGTGTGCCTCTCAACAGCCTGGGAGCACCGACCCCGTGCCAGTTCCTGAGATAGACAGCGTCTGAGCGACTCCTGGAAAACCACTGGCATCCACGACTCACCTACAGTCCCACCAGGAGCTTCCAGCCTCTGCCTGCAAAAGCAGAGAGTCAGCGAGTGTGAAAGAAAAGAGAGAGATGGAGAAAAGCGTTCAGGGCAGCTGCTAAAATACCACGGAGGGGATTAAAGATGATCATATAAACTCAAATGACCAAGCGCATGTTTGTCTACAACTATGAGGAGTGCTAACCAATTTTATACTGTGTTCTAGAGAAAAAAATGCTGATTTGGATGCTGTTTGTTTAATTTATTCGATAAGCTTTCCTTTTTAGCTATACCCTTTATCTAATGACCATATGGTTCTTGCCCCCTGACTCATGGAGAAAAAAAAGAAATGCTTAAAAGTTATGGATTATTAGCATGGTTATTTCTGCCACAGTTGCCAGCCCGACATGCCCTGTGAGTGACTAGCAAGATGGTGAAATGCGGGCTGAAGATAAGCGTGCTGTGGGCTAAAGCTAAGGGCTTTTCCCTTGTGGTATTCATTCATTTAAAATAATGCAATTTTATTTTTGCATTTTCATGAAGGAGCAGCAAATGGGGGGATTTATGGGAATCTGTGGGACTAGAATTAGCCCTCAGTGTCATGTTGTTTCCATTATGATGTCAAAACTGGTGATCTTATGGAATGTAAACATCATGGACTATGAGTGCTGCTATAAAAAACTGATGACCTTGTTTTTCTCTCTTCACTTTTTATCTTTATTTCTGCAGTAAAGGAATTTGTTTTGTTTTTTCCCCCCTGCTGTTATTGAGTAGCCTAGTTAATGATTAATAGCCCATTTACTAAAGAGAGGATCTTCTCAATCCTCTGCATTGACAGTTTCAGCTTGCTTAATACATTGTACTGGTATCCAAGAGCCAACAATTGCATACTGTCTAGATTTTCTTTACTGCTATTTTGACACTTTGCATTAATGAAGGAACTGCTAGATCAGGCCTCTAACTCAAACTTTTACCCTCTGTCCAATTTAAAAATGAGCAGCGGATAGCCCATGCCTCCAGGAGTTTCCTAAACCTTTATAGCTGCACTGCAGATTGGGAACAATGAATGGAACATTATGTCAGTAAAAATATTTGTATTGAATGGTGTCGTGTTTTTATTCTTATTTTCTATATTTCTATTGTGGATGGTAGATTCTGTTTAAACTGTTTTTTGTCAGTATTTTATTAGGCACAGACAGAGGGCGCTAGAGCTCTAAGAACAGACTAGATCGATGATACCTGCAAGCAGTAGCCTATGCCTATACATGCATCTCAGTCTTTGTTTATCTCTAAAAAAAAGGTGGTTATCTTTCAAACGAACTAAACTTAACCCTCATTGTTGTCCAATGACATAATAGGAGATGCTCTGTTTTGGTCTTTTTAATATTGTGCATTGAATTGAACAGGGCTGCGTTTCCCTAAAGCATTGTAAGTCTAGAAGTTAGTAAAGTTAGGGTGACCAGGACATGTCCTGTTTTCACGTCCTGCCCTGGCCGTCCTGGCTGTTTTTATATATATATATATATATATATATATATATATATATATATATATATATATATATATATATATATATTAGGGGTGGCACGGTTCACGAAACCCACGGTTCGGTTTGTATCACGGTTTTAGGGTCACGGTTTTCGGTTCTGTACGGTTCTTGTTATTTTTTCTTTTAATCTTAACACTCCAGAAATGTACTTCAGCAAGTGATATATAGCTTAATTATCCACACTTTAGGATACAGTATTACAAATTATATTCATGCAATCATGCACAAACTGGATTTGACTCTTTGACTTTAAGCACATTTTGGGACTATCTCAGAGGAAAGCTAGGTGAGATTTAGATACAGCAAGAGAGAAGAAATTGACATGCTTTTTGTTTATTTGGCAAAAAAAGGAGAATGTGTATCACTATCTCTACAAGAACTTGTGCATTTTTATCACATAAATCTTATTTACACAAAGAAATTAACTTTCATGTATCAACTGCTAACTTTTGTAGCTCTTACCAAAATTCTATCTTTTAAAAGAAAAAGAGAGGAACTCTTAAAACACTGTCTTTTAAATGGCATTGCCTATAGATAATTAAGCTATAGCAATAGCAATGCCATAAACATAAAGTGAAATTTAAGTTCAACCTTAACACAAAAACAGTATCAACAATGCTTCTATTCCCAAAATGTGAGGGTACTTTTTTCCACTTAAAATTAAAGTGCAGGATTTGGAAACATATGACTGAAGCTCTTATCTAAACATAAAGTGCCACTGTAGCGTTATATTAAAATATCATAACATGAAATCCAAAATGTTCCCACACACCGGACTTATACCATAGACTCATACGACGCTGGCGCATCCTCCAACTCCCTCATCTCTCCCACTTGCCATTTCTCCGCGTGCCGTCCGTGACCGCGCTCCATACTTCACTTTTACTGGCTTGTTTACTAACTTGAACCGGCGCTGCACAGAGCGATCGGTAATGACATCAAATACCGCGAAAGTGATGAATGCATACAGAGCCGACTCGCGCTAGTTTGATGTTATTCACCGATCGCTCTGTGCAGCGCCGGTCCAAGTCGAACAAGTTTATGTCGCGCGAAAAGAAAACACACGTCACATACGGGCACGAGGTTACATTGCGCATGCGTCGAACCGTGAGACGCACACACGCACCGAACCGAGACAAGCGAACCGAACGGTTCGGGTGTTTTTTCATGTACCGTGCCACCCCTAATATATATATATATATATATATATATATATATATATATATATAAAGTTATGAAAATGTCCTGGTTTTCACAAAACTGCTAGGAAAGATCAGCTTTACAGAGATGGTCCTCACCGCAGAACACGAAATCCAGGGGGAGGAGTTGGAGTTGGTTCCAGATCTAGCTCCTCCCACCTTACATATGAAAACAAAACTAAAGTTTAGAATAAATATATTTGGTTATTTTTTTAATTTGTAATTTGTTATTACAAATTTGTAATTGTCACATTTTTTTAATTTGTGAGAGCTATTTTTGTTCAATTTGGAGGTATTTTTTTAGTTATTTATTTTATTTATATATTTGTTTTTCTAATACAGAAGAGACATTATTTCTATCATTCTTTCCTTATTTTTGAATTTCTATCTATACAGAGGAGGCATAGCCTACTTTAAATGTACTGAAATTAATAAGGCTGAGTATCATTTGAGTATCTGTTTGCTTGGCCGAGTGTCCTGGTTCTTGGTAATCAAAATATAGTCACCCTAAAGTCGCTTGTAAATGCTGAGAAATGCAGCCCAGGATTGAACTTCAGTAGCAACATAAAAATACATAAAAACATGTATGACAGGCGTAATTTTCTAGGGAGACAGTCCCCAGGGAGACAGACCTCCAGTATGTGAGACCTCTCTGCTGTGGTGGCTCAGCACCAAGGGGTTTAGGGGGGCGATCCTGAGAGGTCATTGGCAGGATTATCTACTTTCTTTGCACATTAATCAACTAGAAGTGATAGTGGTGTTTCAAGCTCTCAAGCACTTCCTGCCAGACCTGAGAGGCAGAAAGAAATCGCTAGTTTATACCACTAACAAGACTCAAAATAGCCCCAAAATAACGCAGTAACATAATGAGGGTCCCTACATGCAAAACGAAGCTTTGAGAACTTTGTAAGTGTACAGACCGTTTAATAAGAAGATACTTTATAAAGACAGTTCACTTCGCGTATACAGACAGGAGCCATCTTAGGAAATAGTCTCGATAAGTCAAACCACGAATGTCGTGCTGAGTGATCTGAACTGTATGGAGTTCAACGAACTTCTGAACTGTATGAACGACGTTCGGGGATCGACTTATCGAGACTATTTCCTAAAATGGCTTTTGTCTGTATACACGAAGTGAACTGTCTTCATAAAGTATCTTCTTATTAAACGGTCTGTACACTTACAAAGTCCTCAATGCTTCGTTTTGCATGTAGGGACCCTCATTATGTTACTGTGTTAGTGTGGGGCTATTTTGAGCCTTGTTAGTGGTATAAACTAGCGATTTCTTTTTACTTAGTCAATGCCCCCATTGCTAGCATTATACGCTAAACAGTTTTTAGAGATAAAACTCTTTACATTCGATTATCATGAAAACAAATCTCAGAGAACGGTTGACTATGTACCGATGTTTTATTAGACCAAATGTTCATTGTTCGCAGGAGTTCTCCTTTAACTTTGATTGACAGCTGATAACGGGCTGCGCCGAGTGGAATTTGACATCTTGGCCATGATCTGACAACACATCATACCACCTCTGTATCCTTTCTGAACATTTGTATTTTATATTTCCCAAGATTTTCCAGTATGGCGCCACCCATACGCCCCATAAACAGCCTCAGAACGGTTCTTCAGAAAGTCTATGGGTGACGACACAGACGCTTTGTCCATATTTTTTTACAGTCTATGGTCCTCACTGCATACATTTTTTTTTTTTTTTTCTGACTTGGATCTTGGCTCCACTCCAAGGTCTAGGGTGCATGCTTCTTAGTGTGCACAGAGACTTCACACATAACAGGCCTGTTATTATGGTGTCGTGGGTATGGTGTTTCCACAGCATCTCAACGCAGCTCAAGTTCCCTTGAAAGGCAACGGCTCAGGCTACGTATGTAACCCTGGTTCCCCTGAGAGGGAACGAGACGCTGCGTTGCCCTGCCATACTCCCTTTCATACTCTTTCTAAAATGTGCTGTAGAATGTTTATATATTGTCATGTTTTTTAGAAATAAACAATGGACAAATGGAGCCTTTAAATGCCTCAAATGTGAAGTTTTGAGGCACAAGGCCGCGAGTCCACATGAAGTGTGCGATTTGGGATCCAGCCGATATGCGCCCTAGATGCACCCTTTTTCCGAGCCCACACTTTGGGCCCCCTGTCCCAAATGGCAACCTAAACACTTGTGGCCTTACGTCTACAGCTTCGTGACATAATGTCACGTTGACTGTCAGGAAGAACTCTGCTGCGGAGCTCGCATCAGTGTGGCCTCAGCAAAAGTGTGCATCGAGGGTCCATATCAACCACAAAGGGGGTTCTCGCGACGCGAGCAACTTAAATGACAAACGGGACACTCTCTCATGGACTTAACGGACACACGCACACAGCAGTCATTGTAAGTCCACAAGACAAAAAGTGCATTATGAAGTGTGCCATTTGGGACAGACTTCTTCCCGACACTTAAAGTGGCATTACATCACGAAAGTGCGGATTCATAGGAAGACTGCGAGTGTTTAGGGCAGAGGTGGAAAGAGTAAAAAGTATATTCTACTCAAGTAAAAGTACTACTACTTCAAGTAAAATTACCAGTCTAAAAATCTACACAGGTAAAACTAAAAATTAGCTCATTTAAAAAATGATCTACTAATACTACTCAGAAATGGATATGATTTCAAATTTAGAGAAGTAAAAATACCTCAAACAAAATGTACTTAAGTAAAAGTAAAAGTACAGATTTTAAAAACTACTTGTAAAAGTAGAAGTAGCCTACACAAAGGCCTACTTCGTTACTTTCCACCACGCCATTTGGGACAGGGCCATCCCATCCAGTCTTTGATAAAAATAAATAAATAATGTTATTATTATTATTATAAATAAGTAGTCTTTTTGCTTTAAATGTTGTTTTTTTTAATTAAACTTATTTTTTCATTTTCATGCATGCATCAAACAAGCGGGGGTCTATTCTTTCTTTTGATAGCCTATTGCATATTCAAATATTCATACAAAATAATAAAAAATGCTGGCGGTCAACGGGCTGTGGCGGTGGCTGGCATCTTTTTTTTTCTTTCTTTTTTTTTTTCTCAAAAACGCTGGCGGGGAAAGAGTGAAGATCGCTCCATATTGACAAACCAAAATAAAGTAATAAGAAAGGTAAAACATTTACTACCTGAAATAGTAAAAATCCTTTTTTACAGGGTTGACACATAGGGTAGCTACACTCAAGTTCAAATATACTAAAAATATCTTTCTAATAAAATATTAGTAACATTACATAGCCTAGAAGAATGAATAAAACATTCCAGACTTGAAATAACCAATACGGAATGCATAATGCAAAAATGGCATAGTAAAAGTTCTATTAGCTTTTCGTTGTTCAGTCTTTGTTTGGTCACATCCGTACTTCATAATAATAACCAGACGAATAATTATATGCTTCGCAAAGATTTGCATGGTTGTTCTCATTTTATTATGAAACGTCAGCGGGTGCGAAGGGAACACAGCTCGTATGGCTCTGTCAGACGGGCAGTGAATGGTTAATGTTAGGCTACTGTACAGATACATGACTGTGAGAGGTGTCTATAGGCTGCTCGTGTCCACTCGCTCCATTACTCGCTGCATGTTACTACTTTCCCCATTCCCACAGTAGGCACCAAAGAACAGCTCTGCACCTGCTCTGCAGACATCTCCTCCAGCATGGATGCGTTAAAATCCGCCGGGAGAGCAATAATCAAAAGTCCTGGAGTTCCGCGGCACACATGGGGAGCGTCCAAGCACGAAAGTGAGTAGCATGCGTGCCTTTATCTCTGTTTACATCTGAATACAACTGCATCCGTGCTGGGGTTCACGCGATGCTACGATAATACTGCCTCTGATACACATAAATCTACCTGAACATCTTTTATTTGTCTTTTTTTTTTTTTTTTTTTGCAGTGCGATTTGCTTAAATTTTTCTCTGCATAGTGAGAGATATTCACCTTTATCTACAGGTTAATAATTGAAGAGTTCAGATGCAAAAGCCTCTAAGTGCCATTTGAAATTTTCTTCTAAAATTATCATTTTTATCAAGCTTGTATATTTAAGTTCAGTGATTTCACTTAAATGGCAATGAAGATTACCTATTAATTGTCATTTAAGTGAAATTACTGAACTTAAATATACAAGCTTGATAAAAATGGTCATTTTAGAAGAAAATTTCAAATGGCATTTAGAGGCTTTTGCATCTGAACTCTTCAATTGTAAATTTTAGGCTACTATTATTTTATTACAATATTCCGCATACTATCGGATCGTTGACCCTATAACATCCTGGTTAATGCAAGATATCTGTTTCTCACGTGTCCCATGTGTAGACTAGAAAAACCAATTAAATCGAAAAGATGTAACCAACACTGAGCTGTTCAAGGTTGACTGGCTTTATGAAATGTGTTGAAACTTGGTCAGGCTCAGAGAGACATCTGGCCAAAAAAAAAAAAAAAACATATCACAGTTCTAACTTTCACACTTTGACTGACTGCAAGTCACACTTCACCCATTTATGTTTTAATGATTAAATCAGCTGGCTGGTCCTGTCAGGTTTTGTTCTGTCAGGAGGAAGAATTGAGTGGAAAAGGGGGCAATGGTTTTATGAGACAGGCCGTGTCACATCGGCGGTGACAGACAGGACCCTGAGGCTCAACGCTCTGTCTTTCTGACGTGTGAAATGTGAAGTTCATGAGGCACTCTGGGGAGAAAACATCTCTATTCCCACTTGAACTGTGTGCCAAGCATATATGCTGGAGAAAATCTACCCGTGTCTTGTTGCTGAGAGAATGTATATTTGCTAAAATACAAGAAAATTAGCATAATGAATTATTAAAGTCAACAACTATGTCTTGTGAATTTAGATGTGCCCTCCCCAGATTAAATTTTAATGATTTGATTTGGCTGTAATGGCTGTCTGTCTCTTTAGAAATGCATTGTGTTTGTGACTAGGATCAAGTAGACAGGTTTAATTTCTGTTTGATGACTAAAATTGCTTGTTGGTTTACTGGCATTATTTCTCACAAAGGTCTAGAGAAACATTTTTCAGTGTCCAAAGATGATTCAAAATGCCAGTTAGATTTTTAAAGGAATAGTAAAATGGAAAAGGGAAAATTTCTGTCATCATTTACTGACTCTCATGTCATTTCCCATCTGTTGAATATAAAGGATGATATTTTGAATAATGTCTCACTTGTTATTCAGCTACAGTGATGCATTTAAGGGTTAGTTCAGCCAAAAATGAAAATTCTGTCAGTAATAACTCACCCTCATGTTCCAACCCATAAAACACAAATTAAGATATCTGTGAGGAGTGAGAGCTGTCTCACTCCTTTATTGACTGCTCGGTAATCGCATCTGCCAGCCCAAAAGAAGTTAGTAAAGACATTGTTAAAAAAGTTCAAGGAACTAGAGTGAACCTCAAACCTCAAGTAAACCTCAAGTTTATCAAGCGACAAGAATACTTGCGAATACATGCTGTTCTTTAGAACTTTAATCAAATAATCCTGGAAAAAAAAAATCATGGTTTCCAAAAAACTGTTTTAACACTGAAAATAATAATAATCAATGTTTGTTTGGCAGCAAATCATCATATTAGAATGATTTCTGAAGGGTCATTCAACACTGAAGACTGGGGTAATGATGCTGAAAATTCAGCTTTTTGTGCTTCTATACAAAACAACAGTAAAATTAATGAAATATTTCTGACTCAAAGGGGAGCTGATTCTGGTACAGCTCACAAACAAGTGAATAATGAACTGTTTTTGTGCTGGTATGATGAATATTCATGGGAGGGTATGATGTCTCTCAAGTGAGCATTTGACTTGATGAAGGTCAAAGTTTTCTCTGGCGCTCATTAAAAGCGAACTTTCATTTTTAATGTTGCCAAAAGAGAAAAGTTCAAGGCAAGCTAAAATATGCAGATCCTGTAGATCCTGTAATTTTTTTTTTCCTCACAGTGAGCGGATGTATTTAAAGTCAGGACATGCACACAGAGAAGTCACTATCAGTTCTCATTGTGCCATTAAATAACATTGACAGCTCCAAAGGTCACAATAAATGCTGTAAGTGTTAGACGCCCTTCCAGGTTTTTACAATGCAAGTTTTTGCAATTTTTTTCGTAATAACCCCTGATTGGGAAATAACAGGTTTGATGAAAAGCAACTTCCTTGTCGATCTCATGTAGACATTAAGAAAATTATTTATAAATAAAAAAGCATTGGCAGTTGATTACTGTTTTATCAAAAATCAATACGTCAAACCCTCTGAGCTGAAAGTGTCAATCCATGTTTAAGTAAAGAAAACATGGCTTTGGATAAACCGATTACAGGAAGCATGTCAGCAAATCTATCAAGCTGTGAGTGTGACCAGAATGGGGAAGTGTATACTAACAACAGACAACTGGTCTCTGTGTCATTTTCAATGATCAGAAGTGGATAAGGTACACACTGACACACTCTTGTGCGTTATCTCATACATGTATCCGTATATATGTGAAAATGAAAATCATATAGTGTGCGGAAAATGATTCTATACAACCCTGAATCAATGAACAAAATGTGGATGTGAGTTCATTTTAAAGGGTAACTAAACCCCTGGTCAGAGCCTGACTCCACCCACTGGCAATATTTGAAAAATGCTGAAAAAGTGGGCGGACCCCAGCGGAGATAGAGGGGACGAAATAGATGCTAAAACACTCATCCTGATCGTTTTCAATACTCGCAATTCCAACTCCTGACTCGCTACAGTGGTTTTGATGAAACAAGCTGTTTTTTTTACTGCCAAGGGCGTAGCTCGCGTGGTGAGCTGAAACCTGCGTAAGTCACGAAGTGCGGAACATCCAATAGAAAAATTCAACTGCAGTAGCCACCGTTCAACCTGAAGAGGGCAGCACTAAAACGTTTTTACACCATATATTGTAGAAATAAAACACTTTATAGACGAATCCGACGAGCGTTCTGTGTAGGCTGCCATCTTGTGGCGACGCCATTACTGAGCTGTTACACCAGCATAGATATGTGCACCGGTATGTAAACAAACCTCGGTGATAACGCAAAAGCACCCTCGATGACAGCTACAGCCAGGCGGAATGACTTGTTGGGTTGATGATGTTAGACAGTGGCCTCCAGTCACAGATGAAGGTACAAACGATCTTACAGATTAACGTTATTTATGAAAATAGCTTGGCAAGCTAGCTAGGCTAACGTTTGCTAACAAGGAAACTATAAAAAGATCTGTCCATTTGGCAACAATAAATAAATAAATGAATGAAATCAAATAAACAAATTTATGTTTTTCATTTGTGTCCATTATTTATCTCATTTTCACATTGCAACAGGCAAGGGTAAGGTAACGTTACAGCTAGAAAGTATACATAATATCGACCAATTAGTGTTTTTAAACCATGGAAAGAGGTCAATATAACAGCAGGAAAACAATTATGTCACATAACGTTACATTTAGCTCAGGAAAGCCATTTAATGACCATAGCATGTTAATTGAATAGAAAAAATAGCAAGAGAGGAGATTTTGCTGATCACTATATCACATATTTATTATATTTTTTTTACTTATGTCATTAAATAATTGTTATTATACGCGAATGTCCACGTCTTGTACTCGCCCAGGAAATCTGTAAACCGTACGGCACCAGACAGGGGCAGTCGACCTGGGGTATTCACAGTGTTTTCTCTTCAAAATTGAAATTTTACTGCCACCATTGAAACAATTTATAACGGAAACTGTTTACCCACTCGACATTATACAAGGAATAACGTTGTAACGTTAGTGACAGTCGTAAATCGCGGGCTGTTTATTCCAGTGGACGCAAGTTGCAACTAAAACAATAGAAGGCAATGGCGCAACGCTACCCAGCAACAGCTCAGTAATGGCGCCCCGCTTACTTCCGGTAGTTTCGCCGGATTCGTCTATACACAAATGTTAAAGTTACTCGAATCAATGACTGGTATTAAATAAAGATCCATTCTTACAGATCATTAACTAAAAAAGTTGGTTTAGTGTTTAGTTACTCGTTAAGGATGTTTCCTGTGAGAAAGTAGAATTCGTATTCTTTATCGTATATACTCTTCTCATTTGGTTTATTTTTATTTATGGTTCTTGTATTAAGTTCTGTTGCTAGAAAGTTACGGATTCTTATGTTGTTTTTTTAACATTCTTTTATTTTTCATTTGTGTTATTAATTATTTTATGTATTAAATACTTCTAGAGTTTATAGAGTTTATTGGTGAAATAAGCTCTGGTAAACACAATTTGACAAAACTTGAATGAATTTTCTTTTTTACAATGTAAACTACACACACATACACCCCAAACATTTTTATCAGTCTTATCATTGTAGAATAAAATATCTAAGGATCGTCAACTTGTTTACCACATACCTTATTTCGCTAACAAATTGAAAAAATATATTTTTTTAAGCATTTTGGTTCTTAGTGACTGAATTTGAGTGGAACACTTCTCACTGTCGAGACTCAGAAATATCCTTTGCACTGCTTCAATAAGGTACTTCCACTGTTTGGGGTAATCAATACATAGAGATTAGAGTGTAAAGCAGTCCAAAAATCACTCCAGTGGTAGATGTGAAACATTTAGTAGAACTTCTTCCTCCACCACTGAATCTAGGCCTCCAGCGTCAATGACTGTCTCAAGGAGACCAATTTGCATCCCTCTGGTCTGCCTCTCCATATCATTGCCTCTCTGGTTTGAACCACAAAGCTATATAGGATATTCTTTATATTCATTTTAAGATGATATTTTGGTTGATGTTTCACACATATATTGATTTTGTCTTGCTAAATGTTTGTATGTTGTTGAAATAACTATGAAATAAGTGTGCAAAGTCCAAGTTTCATTCCTTTCTGCTGCTGGTAGCAGGGGAGTTTGAAAAGTTTCAAAGGAAAAGTTTGAAAAGGTTGGCTCATAAGCAATTGCTTCCTCTGTGAATTATTTCTTTCGTATGATATAAAGAGGCTATTTTGTATGCATTTTGACTGTACTTGAGGAGGTTGTTAGATTTTTCAGGCGGGAGCTCTGGTAATAAAGTAAGCTTTGTAGCCTTTTTTCACAGCAGGCACCGATGTTCCTAACAGGGTGAAAAATACACACACAAACATCTTTCTAATTCAAGAGTGTGCAGTGCTGTATAAAAAGACCCCATTAGATTTTTTAAGGGTGTCCTGCTGCTCATTTCAGTGTGTGTACACCAATGGACAAGACTGAATCTATCCTTCCTCTCCCTTCCTGACCTAAAAGGCAAACAGGGAAAAGGAGAGAAATAGGCTCGCTCCTTTATTACTTCTAGCCTCAGTGACTCCCAGTGACATTGTTATTGTGATCACCCTCATACACGGTGACAGCCGTGTGCAACAGCCTGTCTGCTTTTACTGTTTCTCAGCACAGCCTGCTCAGGTCCAACAATAAGGTTTGAATTTCTTAAAAATGACACTTGACCTACTGTCCTATAGGTGACAAAAACAACCTAGCATGTGAATCAGGACATGGATAAAGAAACAGATGTTCATACTGCAATGTTTTAATTCATTTAAATTTGCTGCATGCTCTATGTACTCCAAATAAATAACGCAACACATTCTCAAATCTAATTTAATCGTGTGCAATCCATTTAAAATTGTATGACAAGTTTCTTTTCCATTTGCATTAGTATATGTGAATACTTTTTGTGCTGTTGATGTAGCATCGCACATAGCTATTAGCAGGGTATTTTTGTTCCCAGCATGCTTTGTGTCACAGGTGGTGTATGCAGAGAAAGATGAGAATTTCCAAATTCAATAAACTTTACTTACAATAATTCCAAACTCAGGTACAAGGAAGACAGGCAGGATAACACACATACTCCGAGTACATCTAACAACCGACAAGGACTGACTGAAGGGAACTAAATATACGGTCTGATGAACTGAAAACAGGTGACACAGATGATGATGATTAACTAAACAGGTGAGACTACTGAAGATGAATGAGGAGCGGGAAAACTGAACAAGGAAGACATGTGACAGATAAATAAACAGAACAGATGAACATGACTGACATTGCATCCCCCTCCTGGTAGGCGCGACCTCGTGCCGTAGATGGACCAAAGGTGGAGGGAAGGGACACAAAGGAGGACAAAAGATGTGGAGGACCAGGGCAGAGGTGACGGAGGGAGGAGCCATGGAGGAGACGGGGCTGATGGCTCCAGGGCACCGACTGACGGGGTTTGGAGCAGGAGGTAGAAGAGACCAGGGTGGAGCCAGAGAGCCTATGAGCCCAGGCGACGCCGAAGATCCAGCGGAACATGGCGGGGCTGCCGGCTCAGGCAACTGAGGTGCAGGCGGGGACACAGAAGGGTGTGGTGAAGGCTTAGGGAGTGAGGACCAAAGGGGAACTGAAGGGAGTGAGGAGTCCAACTGGGCCGGGGGGACGAAGGGACGAGGTGAAACCAGAGGAGCGCAGTCCAGAGGTGAGGGAAGGTGGACGAGTGACCAAGGTGGATCCGGGGGGACGAGGGATCCTGGCGGAACTGGTGCCCTGATGGGCCACGGTGGAACTGAAGGAGGTAGGAGCCAAGAGGACGTGAATGGACTGTTGGGCTGAGGTGGAGTTCTGGTCACGGAGGTTGGAAGGGGAGACAGGGGATCCACCAACCAAACTGTAGCTACAGGCTGGCAGACCCACGGTAACTCCACCTCGCAGAAGGAGATAAGATGATGGGGCAGACAGGCAGAGTCGGAAGATCAGAGAAGTGGCAGATGGAAGGAGGTGGGGGAGGGAGGCTGAGTGGGAACTCAGTCTCTGACTGGGCAGACTGGACGAGAACACACTCTGGATGGGCAAAGAGGACGAGAACAGGCTCTGGCTGGGCAAACGGGACAAGAAAACACTCTGGCTGGGCAGAGTGGACGAGAACACACTCTGGCTGGGCAAACAGGACGAGAACAGACTCTGGCTGGGCAAACGGGACGAGAACAGACTCTGGCTGGGCAGAGTGGACAAGAACAGACTCTGGCTGGGCATACTGGACGAGAACACACTCTGGCTGGGCAGACAGGATGAGAACAGACTCTGGCTGGGCAGACGGGATGAGAACAGACTCTGGCTGGGCAAACGGGACGAGAACAGACTCTGGCTGGCATACTGGATGAGAACAGACTCTGGCTGGGCAGAGTGGACGAGAACACACTCTGGCTGGGCAAACAGGACGAGAACAGACTCTGGCTGGGCAGACGGGATGAGAACAGACTCTGGCTGGGCAGACGGGATGAGAACAGACTCTGGCTGGGCAGACGGGATGAGAACAGACTCTGGCTGGGCAGACGGGATGAGAACAGACTCTGGCTGGGCAGAGTGGACAAGAACAGACTCTGGCTGGGCAGACGGGACGAGAATACACTCTGGCTGGCATACTGGACGAGAACACACTCTGGCTGGGCAGACAGGATGAGAACAGACTCTGGCTGGGCAAACGGGATGAGAACAGACTCTGGCTGGGCAGACAGGACGAGAACACACTCTGGCTGGGCAGATAGGACGTGAACAAACTCTGGTTGGGCAGAGTGGACGAGAACACACTCTGGATGGGCAGACGGGATGAGAACACACTCTGGCTGGGCAAGCGGGATGAGAACAGACTCTGGCTGGGCAGAGTGGATGAGGACACACTCTGGTTGGGCAGACGGGACGAGAACACACTCTGGCTGCAGACGGGACGAGAACACACAGGAGACAAGGGCTCTGGCAGGATTTGGATAATGGCTGGTCCAGAATATGAAGATCCTCTAAAAGGGTGGTCTCAACAGGATGAGCGTGTGCTCCGGATTGGGACACAACACTCTCCAGACACCGGATGACGATGTCTCTCCAGCCTAGACCGATGGTGTCTGGGAGGTTGATAGGGTGGTTTACGGTTGCCCGGATCCGGAACAACGTGCACAAATGCTCATCATCCTGATCGCTGATGACAGTAATGCAGACAAAGCCCGCAACAAAAGAAAAAAAACTTTGGCTCGGATACTTTGGCCAGGACGATAATATTTACCCCATCGTCCATCTTAGGGCAGTTGGTTGTTATGTCACAGGTGGGGTATGCAGAAGAAGATGAGAAGTCGAATTTCCAAATTCAATAAACTTTACTAACAATATTTCCAAACTCAGGTACAAGGAAGACAGGCAGGATAACACACATATTCTAAGTACATCTAACAACCGACAAGGACTGACTGAACTTAAGGGAACTAAATACAGGGTCTGACGAACTGAAAACAGGTGACACAGATGATGATAATTAACTAAACAGAAGAAACATGACTGTGACACTTTGCATAAGGGAACTAAGTAAAATTAAGTATTTACATGTTTTGGAGCAAGATGATTAAAATCGTTTAATTTTTCAGTTATTATGTTGAAGTCACCGCAAAACTAAAATACTGACAGAAAACGAGTCGACACTTGTCTTCGTTCATTATGAAATGTAAGACAAAAATAATGTTTTCAGAGATGAAGGCATACATCTTTAGTTTTGGTGTCAATTAATCACTTAACACTAATCTACCAGTTAGCCACGGGGAGACCACAGAGTGTTGTCAATCACTGTATTGCATTAATAGAAAGCCAGATAATATAAAGATTTGTTATAAAAAGTATTTTTCTTATAGTTCTTAGGTTCTGATAGAATTTTTGTACTGCGACCTTGGGTGCGGGAACATGTGTGACATGTGCACTAGGAAGGACACAGCCTCACTATAGGATGCAGACTTCCGTTAGACAAAAACCAGTAGACAGTGATACATGGGCTCAATGAGATCATCTCCTATTGGCAAACCAATGCAATTTGGAAACGTTATGAAACAGTTATAACGTAACAGCGCCTTGTTTACTTAAATTAGATGGCAGTTTAATACGCGCTCTTAACCACTGGTTCAAAACAAGATTAGAAGCTTTGCAAAGTAGAGTTTTGAAAGCACCCATCACTAATGTGCAAAATTTCTAATTGAGTTAACGGACTTATTTTATTGGCTTCACTCACCTACTCAAACTATTTTAGATTTTTTTCAATATTTGGAAACTCTTGAAGTTGTCATGATGCTCTGGATGTGTATATCTAGATGCCAGTTTGAAAAGCAGTGTAGCTGTTTTGATGTGTTCTAAAGTGAATATTACATTTTGACATTTTCTTTGAAATATTTTTTTCCTCCATCAAATATAAATGCATTCAGTTTGAACTGCCAGCTCTCATAACAGAAATTTAGCTTTCCACGCCTTCTTTTTAAACCAAACAACTAGTCTCTGTTTTCCCCTCTTCTTTGATTTTCTTTGCTTGTTACTTATCTCTCAAATCACTGGCAAATAAGAGCAAAATCCCTTAAGACAGACTATCTCTCCCTCTCTCTGTCTCAATCCTTCTGTCTTTGTCATTATTTTCTCTTAGTGTCTGTGAGCATGGAGACTCCCTGTGGTTTGTTTCCTGCAGGCTATGAATAAAAGAAGAGAATGGGTTTTGAGAGAGAAAAACGGATTCACAATGTGCATATGGCCACACTCAAAAGACACAATCCACAAATCCACCTTATTCATAATCACGGCACTTCACCTTTCATGTTACAGTGATGTATTGCACTGCGATGTTTGAATATTTCAGAAGTATTAATTTCCCTTAAAATAAAAGTAACATGCTGATCTGTGTGGTCTCACCAAATACACAAATACATGGATATGACATGTATTTTTTATATTAATTAAATAAATTTAATAATATAAAAATAATCAATTTTAGTTTAAAGGTGATATTCAGTTACTCATATGCTATAATTCTATAATGCTCAACTGAGTCTATATTATCAAATATTTTCATGATTTAAATTAGCTAGCAACAAGATGAGCACTGCAACAATACTGCAAATTAATTTATATAAAATAATCTGCCATTTAAATTAATTTTACTGTGGACAAGTTCGTTAATACACTTAATGAAGTACCAAGTATTTAATGTATATTATTTCTATTCCATTAAAGACATGAAAGCAGCACCAGTATATTTCCATAGACAGATGAGATGGTGAAATATAAGTCTTCATTTTACAAACTTATTTTGTGGTTCTCTGAAATAGCCTACTTTGATGTACTTAATAATCAGTGCACTTGCTCTCTGTTTTTTTTCATACAAATGTATGCTGCAACAGACCAATCCAAAAATAAATAAATAAATCATTACTTGTGATGACCTGGTTAATTAATGCATACAACTTGCATTTCTTTATCCAATGAGTTTCCCCTCATGACATTAAACACACACACACACACACACACACACCTTGCTCTAAATGAATCTAAAAAATAACCAGTGGTTCTTTCATGTCTTTCTTTGAAGTCGCATTTGCTTTTTACATTAGTCTGAACCTGCTTTATCTCAGTTAGACTTTGAGAGCGGTCAATGATATGGTCCTCCCAGATATTGATTTTCTTTGTTCTCCTCATGTTCACCAAATCTGAACAGCATTATACAGCGTCCTCACCTCTTGCATTAGATTGCACTGAACCATTGCCAGGTTGTGAAGGCATAGAGAAGCACCAATATTAGTTATATAAAAATATTTCCCTCAGTTGAGTTATGGAATGTGTTTGAGTGATAACATCATGTTCTTTTTGCTAATAACTTTTTGTCGCTCTAATTTTAACGAGCATCATAAGCCCCCCATAGCCAGTTGTAACAGCCTGAAAAATAGGCAGTGTCCCATAGAAAAAGAGTTAAGTAAAGCGCACACTGAATGCATGAGAATCAGCCGTCGCTTCCTCCCACAGAGAGATCCGTGACATCCAAACCTTTTCAAGCCTTCAAATTTCCCTGATGCATCTCCATTTTGTCAGACAGGGTCCTGTTTGACAACCTGGACATGCATCAGGAAAATTTGACACTCGTTCTGCCTAGCCTCCCGTTTCTCATTCTCTGCGTCTGTTTCTCTTTCTGTCATTCCGCTTCATCTCACAGCTCTCTTTTCCTCTGTTGATTTTCGGTACCTGTGGTCTATATCCTTTGTTTTATCCCAGCCTTTTATTCTATTTTAGGCCTTCCCTGTTGCCAGCATTACCCCCAGTGAACCCTGTCACTGATAGTCTCTCTTGGTCTGTCTGTCACTCCAGCTACACACGCTCTCGGTGTCTTTTATCTGTGCAGTTGGGCTCAGTGGGATTCAAACTGCTCCGCTCAGACTGAACACCTGAAACAGTTGAGCTGTCTCTTATGAGTTTCAATCGTCTTTATGCATGCATAAATGACACATTCCATTAATAACTTATAGCTGTTCTGTTCTGTACAAAACTATTTTTGTTGTAATTTATACATCATATTGTATCATGTTGTAATTTGCAGTTTAGTCTTCTGTTCTTTTTATTTTTATATATCACTTCTGCCATAATTTATATATAAACTCATAAAGAAATTATTTAAACTTTCATGTTCTTTTGAGATTGACCCCAATGATATAAAAATAACTTTTCACTTTCTATTCAAAGAATCCTGACTTTTTTTTTATATCATGGTTTCAAATAAATAAATAAATAAATAAATAAACAGCAAGAACTGTTTTCAACATTGATAATCTGAAATGTTTCTTGAGAAGCAAAGCAAATAAAAATATGTTTTTAAATCTTTTAAATGAAAGGTTTAGAGTTTATATATATATATATATCACCAAAATAAAGGTTACAAATATATACACAGTATATATAAAAAATGATATATATATATATATATATATATAAATGTGTGTGTATGTATATATACAGTATATATATTTTTTTAAATTTATTTATTTATATTTTTATTTTTATTTTTTTATGTATTTTTGTTTGTATTTTCTTTATTTTGATGGTCACAGTTGTGTTAATCAGTTATTATAAATGAAAAGGCCATTAACTATAAACCTTTAATGTTAAGTATTTTCAAGATATTTCATTAACCATGGGTCTATCAGAACCCCAAAAAATTCCTTGTACATTTATGATTAGAAAATTATCCTCATTTTAAATCAAACAAGGAATGTGCTATCTGTCACAGCTTGTTGAAAAAAAAGATGAATGAAAAGGATCTAAATGCTAGACTTTATTTACACAAAAATAAATAAAAAACACTGTAGACAGGAACAGAATCAACTAAGCTATAAACGTGATGTCAACGAACAAATAACTGAAATAAACACACAGCTTAAATTAACTGAAACAAACCAATTAACTAAATGACTATCAGGTCCCGACAATAATTAACCCAAGGATGAGATACCATAGTAAACAATTAACACAGAAAAAGAAAACTTATCTACAGTATAAACAGGGGAAAACCACCTCAAACCTAAGCAAACACAAAAACGAGGCATAACCCTGACACTATCCATAAATTCAGACCATAAATATAGTGAAAGGCTTGCTTATGACTGAGCCTCCTCAGGCATACTGAGAGTAGTGTTCATTTCAACATGTACTTTGGCAGAGTCTTCAGTACTTTGACCTTTAACCTCAGCCATTACTGAGCGCAGGCAGGATGTTCAGAAAGGCTGCTCTGAACCAACCTAAACCCACCAATCAGCAGCACATGTAGGGGCTGCATTAGTGCCAAACCCCCATGAGACACCACTTACACCGCACACACCAGCTGAGGACCAGTGACACACACAAGCCTGTCTCTCATGATTAGACATGATCATATAAGCCCATTCTATTACCGAGCTCTTAGTTTCTCTTTTGATGGTGTATCTAAATATTCTCTGGACAATTAGATTAAACTCTTATCCAGACCATTAGATAAATTAAACTAACATCAGTGGTTAAAGCGCAGTGTTGTAATAGTATAAACTCTCAGATTGTGACATACTGCATAACAAATCATGTGTGAAATAAAATGTTCAGCTATGATTTACCCATCTTAAATGGGTCTATCAGTATATGGATTTATACATGCATTTCCCAAACAATTTTTCTTGAAACTATGTGCTCCCACTTAAAACTCATGCATATTGTAAAAGGGTTGCGTTGTGCCTGGCCTCTCTTATCTAGCAAAACATCCCTCTACAAAACAGACCTTGACAAATGGTTTCAAACATGACCTTTGCATATAGGCGACCAACAGCCGATAGTTGCCAGATCCCTTATCAAGAAAGTGCTGAGGAAGCTCCCATAACTCATAACTTATAGAGTATGGAATGAGCCATATTACACACTTCTATTCTTACCAGAACTTAGACCTGTATTACAACTTGATGTGCTTTTCCAATAACCTGAATTTGATCTTATATGCCTTATTAAATGCAGAAATTGGTTTCATTCAAATAGTTTCAGACCCAAGTGTCTGGCTTCAGATACAACTGAAGAGAAACAGTACCTTTGTGACATTCTAAACATGTTTACATTTTATTAAAACAAAATGTTAATGTGCTTGCTGTTCAGGACAAACAGAACCTGAGCATAAAGTCTGAGCTGCTGTTTTGCTGCTGATAAGACTCAAAGCAAAGAAAGAAATATTTTTGCAAAGCATTTGGATTACTTTGAAATCAAAAAGCAAATAATCCACATTTTTATGTATGAGGATTTGAGGTGAAAATGTCTGTAGATAAATGGTTATGCTTTGTTGTGAACATATATTAAAAGTTGTGAAAAGGAAGAATGGCCATAATTTGTAGTAATTCATGCAGCTCATTAAGTTACGACATAGCATACGTTTCTTCAACTTCAGCCACTTTTTTAAGGTTTATATACTATAGGCGAGGAATCTTAGCCCATTCCTCATGAGCAATGGCCTCCAGTTCAGTAATATTCTTGGGTTTGTGTGCTGCAAGTGTCTTCTTCAAATACCACCAGAAACCAAAAAGTTCCAACAGAATACCAAAACCTCTGTGGCTTATTTTTATGATTTTGAGTAAATTTGACCAGATTTTTCGTGTGTTTTTGGGTGTAAGTCTTGGAATTCTGGCATGGACTCCACATGAGTTTAGTATTTGCCTTACTGTGCAGCTGAAAACTCAGTGCCTGTTACCAGGTCTTTTGCAGTCACTACGCTATCTCACGACCAATTGGTACGAATTCGACAAATGATTAAAAAGTGGCTAATTCGTACTAATTCGTATGACCTCACTCGTACGAATTCGTACGATTTGTCTAAACCGACGTGATGGGTAGGTTTAGGGGCGGGGAAAGAGGTAGGTAATTCGTACGAATTCATACGAATTGGCCAATTAAAATATGTACGATTTAGCAAAATCATACTAATTGGTACGAGTGAGGTAGTATGAATTGTTACGAATTAGCCACTTTTTAATCATTCGTCGAATTTGTACGATTTGGTCGTACGATTTTTCTGACCTGCCTTCTCAGAAATCTGGTTGCAGCGGTTGATAGCTTCCTTTTTTAGCCTCGTCCAGGTAGTGTAACCACTGTCCCTTTAACTATGAACTTGCAAACTAACCTTGCAACATTGTCTCTAAAAACATTTAGTGCCTTCGCTATCTTTTGGTATCCTGTGCCTTGTTTGTGAAGGGCGATGAAATCTCTTAACTTTTTGGACCATTCTTTTAACTCAGACATTTTTCGAACATACAGTCAAATGTGACACTCAACAAACCTGGCCAGTTCAGATGTTTCATGTGTTTTAGCTCAAGCACACCTGATGCAACTAATCAATGGCTTCATTATTTGCTCCAGGTATACTTGAGCTAAAACACATGAAACATCTGAACTGGCCTGCATGGGGTGCGTTTCCCGAAAGCATCGTTAGCCAACTATGGTCGCGAGTTCCGTCGTTATCAGCATAGTTCAACGCATCGGTATTTCCCAAAACAATCGTTCCAATGAACATTCGCAAACAGCATCGCAATGTTATGTGGTTTGAACGATAGCTCTCGACCTGTGGTTAGAGGCATCGTTTCTATATTGAAACACATTTGGATGTAGTAAATCCTTATCTTGAGCAAAACAAGCAAGCTGACATTCAGTACAACCAGTGCCTTTTATTTAGAATACATACAAATGTAATTTACGTTTTTTAGTTTTTCAAAAGATCTGAAGTACCGTGTTTGAAGAGTGCGCATGTGCGAACGTGCTCTACTATGTAAGAACGAGCCAAATATTAAGTCTGGTAATAAAGCAAAATAGCTGAGATCAATTAGAAATAGTCCTCAGATGACATGTCTGTAATTTATATTTAAAAAATCTAGCGTTAATTGGATCTCGAACAGTTTCATTAAAAGTAGTTATTACTCCACCACAAGCGAAACCTACGTGGTTGAACGATACTTTGCGACAGTGGGTTTCGGGAAACAATCGTGACTCGCTAGATGATTTCTCCAACGATGCATCATACTATGATAGTGAAGCAGTGAACTACGTCGTTGTACAGGAAATACACCCCAGGTTTGCTGAGTGTCACATTGGACTGCATGTTAGAAAAATGTCTAAGTCAAAAGAAAGGTGAATTCTAAGTCAAATTTCAGTTGAATTTGAGAATTTGTTGTGTTGAGCTATTTCAATTCATTTTGTTTAATTTGTTGCTTGCAAACAGCCGAAAGTCTGCACATTTCGCCAATAAACCTGATTTGCAATGGGGGTTAACATTTTGCCTATATGGAAAAAAGTATATTTTGCTCACCAAGGCTGTAAAAATCAAGTTTAAATTAAATGTCAACAGAAACATTTATTGTTTATCATTTCCAATCAATTCTCATCACATCTTTGGATGTGTGTGGATGTGTGGGAGTTTATTTTTTAAGTGTCTACAGTGGCCCATAGCAGAATAAACACTAATATAGACTATGTATAAGTATTGGTTGGCAAGTCAAGTAGAAAATCATTAATTCATTCAGTTTTGGAAGAAAATTCCCCTTGCCGCTTTGAGGCAGACGATGTTGTACTGTAAGACAGACAGAGCTTGCTTTCTGTTCATTAATTCCATTTGTGCAGTCTTGCATAAGAGTGATAACACGCATAACTCTATAGTCTCTGCAGACTGAGAACACTTCAGGGAAAAAAAACTGTGAACAGAGATGAATGAAGGTTTTCAAGTAATTATTTTGTTTTGTTCGGCTGTTTTAATCATAAGATTAAAATTTACCTTATGCCTTGTGATGTAAATACAAAGTTATTAAACTCTTGATGGCGCAGGCTGATAGGTCCTTAACGCAATCACATCATTCACCCCTTCACACCGGTTTGTACTTTACTTTACTTTTTTTGCAGTTTATATAAACCACACATCTTACACATTTCAACAGGGTATCTTACTTTATTATTATTTATTATGAATTTCTTAAATAACCAAAGTTCAACAACATATGGGCAGATCCTTTGGGCGCTGCTGATGACACTGTGAAGTGACGCTCGAGAGTATTCCAGTGGATAAAAAAAAGAAATCCTTTGATTCCTCTTCCCAAGCTCCACCTGTTTAGATATGAAGAGTTCAGATGCAAAAGCCTCTATGGTGCCATTTGAAATTTTCTTCTAGAATGATCATTTTTATCAAGCTTGTATATTTAAGTTCAGTGATTTCACTTAAATGGCAATGAGGATTACCTATTAATTGTTATTTAAGTGAAATTACTGAACTTAAATATACAAGCTTGATAAAAATCATCATTAAAGAAGAAAATTTCAAATGGCATTTAGGCTTTT
Organism: Pimephales promelas; assembly: GCF_988280905.1. Classification (NCBI taxonomy): domain Eukaryota; kingdom Metazoa; phylum Chordata; class Actinopteri; order Cypriniformes; family Leuciscidae; genus Pimephales; species Pimephales promelas. The sequence continues at coordinate 17,552,889 of NC_142781.1, read as the reverse complement.
GCATCTGAACTCTTCATATACAGTACTACGGGTAATTCATCGATGATATAATGTACAGAAGCAGCAGCTGCATGTCTTACTTACTCACAGCAGCTTGTATGTATCGAAGAAATCTGTTGTTTAATTATGCAGTTAAAAAAGTATTTAAAAATAATAATTTTATTATATCCATAATTTGATGATTTTCATTATAATGGTTTCTCAGAGTTTGGTGTGTGCTATTGCTACTGCTGATCTTTATATGCTAACATCCCACATTGTAGGACTGTCTTATGCCCATTAACTTTTGTTGCTAAGCAACGGAGCTTGGTCTGACACCACTGTGGTTGTCCTGAGCAGAGAAATTTGATGAAGATATGGCATGTTCAACACAGCCCAAACAGCTCAGGGGCTGAGAACGCAAAATTAAACATTGAGATTTTGAGACCTTCCTGTTATGTCTCCTCGACAATCTCTCTCAGAAGAAAGGTTCCCAACAGAATCAATGTTTGATATGGGATGAAGACACTACCAATAACTTAATGGAATATAAAGATGCGTTGTAATCACAGGGCCAGTTGTTTTTTGTTGCACTTTTATTTTAAAGTGTGTATTCCACTTACGGCTGATATAATCGTTTCTATTCCCCAATTCCTCTCTGCCGTATCATGTCCTATATAATGTCAAGGTAATGTCCTAGATTCTTACGACACTCATTATTTAGACACTCAATTGTAGAGCAGAGATCAGAGATCCTTTATTCGGCTGCTGTCAGCCCATATTTAAAACCTTTTTTCTTAGGGAAAACTATTCAAGTCTGAGGTATTTTATATTCAACACAATTTGTACGTGATGCATAAAATGCTAGTGCAGAATCATTCCAGGAATCTAGGCATTTGATTTACTCGTTGCTACGGGCAACTGTCCTGCCCGTGTGTCCATGTGTGAGCTCTCGTTTTAATTAATCATCTTATCATGAAAATGCAGTCATTATATTCACTGGGTTTCAACATGCTTGTGTATTCATGTGACATTTGAATGTAAATGAGACTATTAAGCATGTATATACAGCTATGTGGCTGACCATCTCCCTTGCTTTCCTTCGCACGGTTTAAGGCATCCATGTGCTCAATTACCAAATGTGTCAGTGAAAGGACTAGATCTTAATGAATAAGAAAATGGTCACCTTTAAGAAAGTTAACTGCTCATGATTCTGGCCTGTCTAATCGTGGCATGCACGTATGTTTTTATCTTGAGGAAATATTTCTGCATTAACGTTGAATTAATACTGTTTTATGAATGTAGTTTATGAATATGAAAAAAATGTAACCATTAGAAAATGTTCTGTTTAAATTCGTATTAGGTTAGTACACCAAAACTCCCCTGAAACATTTTGAGTATGTTTGTTTATCCAAATAAAACCTTAAAATAACCATTAGAGGACGTTGTGTAAAAGTTATTCTTATAAGGTTAACTCTCAAAAACCTCCCTAAAATGTTCTAAGAATGTTAGAAATTGGTTCCCAAAGAAATAACCAAACAGGATATACATTTACCATACACTTTCACAGTTTACACTTAATTATAATGATGGCGATCTAAAGGAAAAGGAATTGCAGAGTCCACACTGCAACAATAACGGCACAGAGAAACGATATCGATGTGATCCCTTTCAGAACTCTGTTTTTTTTTTTCAGCTGATGAACGATAAAAAATATTGGCAGCCAATCCGAATTCATCCTGCTTTAAAGGGGTGATGAACTGAGAATGAGAAATCATATTTTCCTTGACATCTATGAAGTCATCATATTATAAGAATATCCTGTAAGTTTCAGAACTGAAAACGTCCTTGTTAGTCCAATAAAAGCTTTTATTGACACCAGCCTCAGCAAACAACTCGTTTTTCAAAGTGGGGAACTATGATGTCAAAGAGGATAAAACACCACCCCCGCAGAAGAAGATCAACGCCTACTTCAACACGGCCGGTTTAGCCCCGCCCACCGATTTGCGCATTACACACATAGCCAAATAACATAGGCCTACCTCGTGATGACAAACCGAGTCGAGTTTAACCGATCGAGTTTACTTCCAAGTCTTTAATGCGAGACGTCCATAAAAACCGAGCGTTTTTGAGCTGGGCTCAAAACTAGGGTAGAAAATATTTCTTATTCATTTTGAAGTTTTTTAATGTAAAAACCACGCAAACGTCATAAATTGACCTCAGACAACAATGTAAAAAATTTTAAAAGCCAGTTCATGACCCCTTTAAAAAGCTCCAGCATTTAAAGCAACTGTCAGGATTATATTTAGTTTTGTTGTATTTGTCTCCCTAGTTTTTTCCCTTGGTTCCTGATTACTTGTCAATCATTATGTCTCCCCGTAACCTTAGTTTCCTCAATTCATTGTCCGTTCGGTATCTTTTTTATTAAATGTGGTTGAGTGTAAGTTTTCTTCTGCTGTTTGTACATCTTTGTAGATTAATAAAGAAGAGTTTGTTTAGATTCACATTCGTCATGCGATTACTACAACCACCAGTACATGACAACGACATGGTGTGGATAATAATCTAGTCTTTGTTATAGTTATCTTTATAGTTAACGGGCATTTAGTGGTAAGTGGAACGCTCTGTGTTTGCTGCGAGGATCTATTTCACTGTTCAAGCTGTTCAAAGCGCTTCTGAAGAAAAAAAAATATGCTAAACAATATAGTTAAGTTGACTTCTTTTGATTTAAACATCAAAAGCTTAAGCATTGCGTCACAAAAACCTTTACACCACTGCAAGATCAGTCTGGAGAAATGCCATGCAGCTTTTGTCTAGCACAGACACAACTGCAGTTACAGTCTCAGCATCTGTGGTAATCGCATTTAATGTTTGCACAAATCGGATCAGTCTATCATGCAGACACATGCAACAAGCCGTCACATTATGTGCTGTTAAAAATGCCACTTTCATCCCAAACACACAATACTGCCTGCTTTTTATTTCACAGAGCAACCTGCTCTTGACAAAACCTGAGAATCCAATTACCATCAACCTTATGGCCTTTTTTGCATGATTTGCTTTACTCCATTGTCATAACCTCAGCAAAGTTTTATGACCATAAACATGTCCTACTTCAGTCTAATCTGAGTGAAGGCCTGGAGCATCAACATAAAAACGGATCAATTATTCATTCAGCAGCCTGGTGAACGTATGGTACATCCCTCAAGTTAGAGCGATTCTTTATTGCGGCCCAAGTTCTGTGTGTGTCAGCATTCCCACTTTCAAGGATTTCAGCACGACAAATGTGCAGCAACAGCTCAAGGAGATTATACATGCCAGCGAGTAACCCTTAGAGCTTTTCTGACTTATTTTGGCCACTTCTGTTGTTTCCATGCCCTGCAGCTCATCTACAAAATGTCAGTTAGAGATGGCTGCAGTGCTGAGTGAGAATTGACTGTTAGTTTTCCTGCCTATTGAGTGCTGAGATAGATTTAGTGTCTTCTTAGGTTAATAATTGACTTACAGTTGAGAAAGCCATGATGGTGGTGTTGTCTTCCTGGCCTCAAACAGCTGGTGCTGCTGGGAGAGCCAGATGGCTCCGAGCAGAGCTGTCAGAACAGGACAGGACACTGTCAGATTAAATGAGTTTCTGTCCTCCATAGTTAGGAACATATAAGTAATCAGTTACTGAGTAGCAACTGATCTGTATGTGTAGCATAGCTATACCAATTCGGATGCAGCTTCTGAAAAAATAAATCATGGCTGTTGAGGCCTAACATTTTATGTTTTATAAATTCTATGTTGAATCAAAAAAAACTTTCTTTTTTTCTGAAGCTACTTTTTGTCAAGTCTATTTGATGATTTTGCTCATTTAACACAATAATGACTTCAAATGATCTTTTGGTGTAGCCTGGCTAATGCCAGGCCACGTATCATTGAGAATGAGATGTGGTCTGGAAACCCACATGTTTATTTTCTCATATTTGAGGCGTGGTTTACGAATGCCCAGAGCTGTTGGGTGCTACGAATGTCTATCAAACGCGTACGTAGCTCATAGCCAATCGGTTCAATAATACCAGATGACGTATGTAGAGCGACAGAAAATTATATATATATATATATATATATATATATATATATATTTAAATGTAGTTTTCCAATGGGCTACAGCAGGTCATAAGAATAACTTTTTGAAGATTTTACTGCTGTCTGAAACTTTGGCTTACCTGTCACGATAAATATAAATTATCAAGGAGATACTATTTTTAATACAATGCAGTTCTGATGTTTTTTCTGCCATTATAAATTTATATAAAATAATAAAGAATCTTTGTCGTTTTGAAAGCATAATAATCAATAATTCACACTGATATGGCTAACAATTGGTTAAGGTCCTTCACTTCAGTGCTTGCTTTAAATAGATTTTTGCTTCAGAATTGCACTAGCTGGGCAGTGGATGTCTAAGTTCACTCTGCATATCTTTCGATCCAGCTTTACACTACAGGGCTTTGTATTGGATTCAAATGGGACCGGAAAGCTATTTAAAGCTCAGTGTGTGGCACAGTTCTCCTTAAATGGGAATGAGCCCCACTTCTCCTAATGGAAAGGTGTGAAACCTACCATCTATGTTCAATTGGCGTATTTTTATATGAAAAACATATTTATTATTAATAAGTTTATTGCCTCAAAAAATTTTATTATTCCGTAATGGCTTAAAGGAATCTTTCCTTTGATATCCTGCAGTGTTAATCAATAAATCCACATTCAGCTTTCAGGCAGTTTGTTTTGAGCCTCTGATATTTGAACCGTTGAACATTCAGCTTGTTTCTTAAAGGGGAATTTCACTCTTAAAGGAAAATGTTTTATTTTGTGTTTTAGAGCTCCAAGAGAACTGGACGGACACCAAGGAAACACTCCTGGAAGGAATGGTGTTCAACGTGAAGTATCTGGGCATGACTCTGGTCGGACAACCTAAAGGAGAAGACATGGCAGCGGCTGCCATTAGGAGAATTGTAACCACGGTCAGTCATCAGAGGAAAAGCGGGTCAAGGGACGTGAGGATAGTGAGGAATGACCATGAGCCAAGTCGGCACAAAATCTTACTCAAATCCTTTTTATGCCTTTGGCAATTTGTAGTGGTATAAAATTTATATGTTGTCACATAATAATATACAGTATGATAGATATTATTATTTTATATTAATAATAATGAGCTACTTGAAAACACGAGAAGAACTTTGTAAAGAATTGATCAATGCTTCTCATTAGAATTAAACTGATTAACAGATCAAAACAGAAACCCAAAGCTTTTGTGATCAATAGTTTAGGGCTTCACACAGACCTTTATAGCAGTTACTTTTTGGTGATAAAATGTTGAACTGAACAAAAGAGTCAGCATTTCAGTACAGCCTGTTTCCTATTAATGTATACACAATATAGTTCTCTAGAAAGCAAATAAAAAAAGAGATTTATCTTCCTTTGACAGCACAAGCGAATCAGAACAGGACAACTTTCTCTCCAAATTGTCAAGACTGAATCCTTGAGATGAGTTTCATGTGTTTTAAATCAGTATTTACTGTCTCCTGGGAAAGGAGAAAGACCCTCCAGGTATACTTTGCCTGATTTCCTTTTGTCCTTGACGAGTCTCCCCCCCAATCCCCCCCTCTCTCCTGCATTTCAACCATAATATCTCCTCGTCCTCAGCCATGTTGGCCTTTTTCTTTCTGCAAGCACACTGCATTGATGTACCCGTGTTTTTATGCCAAGGCAGAAGATGAATTTTATATATCAAACGTCATCTCTTTTTAGCTCTCGTACCCATGGAGTTGGATTTAATAGTCCACACAGATTTCGCTGACCTTTTCTGGTTATTGTTCATGGTCAGTGAGTTATGAGTGACATTTCAAAGTTGACTATGACAAAGATGTTTGACCAGGGTTCACACAAATTGTTTATCCTTGTCAACCACATGCAGGCTCGGGCCAGTGCAAAGAAGTTTCGGAAAGTGACCCTCACTGTCTCCCCCAAGGGAATCATCATGTCAGACACAGAGACCAATGACCTCATTGAGGACGTTTCCATTTACAGGTATAAAACCACACCAAAAAACAAGGAAAAAATGAGCTACAAATTCGGGAGTTCGGGGTCTTTAAGTTGTTGTTTTTTTAATGTTTTTGAAAATTGGTAACAATTTACAGTAAGGTTTCATTTGTTAACATTCGTTAGTTAACACGAAATAACCATGAGAATACGTGTGTATTTTACGGAAAGTGTAGTTCTAACATACGTACATTTATTTACGTTTTATACACGCAGAAACAACGCATTTACTTACAGCACTAAAACGTAAAACATTTACGTATTGACTGAACAAAAACATAATTTATTTAAGTACGCACAAATTTACCGTCGTAAAAATTTGTACGTATTACTATTTATGCATATTAAAATTGTGGCATTAATGTATTGACTATATTGCGTTCAACTGTCTTATCAATAAAGTTTTCAGTCGCGTTTATTAATATAGTACTCATAAATATTAACATTTTGCCTTTTATCCAGTGATCTTCATCTCTATTTATCAGCAGTGACCGTTATACGTCAAATCCCACGATGGTTATGAATTCAAATTTAAAAATTGCGTCCTCAAGAAGCGCTATGTCATGTTTTACGGCAGTGATTTTAAACGCTCATTGGCTCTTCCCCGCTTCGTCACAGATTGCGACATGCCGTGTTTCAGACGGTGACAGTGTAGTACACTTGAAATGGAGAAGCGCACGCGCCTTCACAGAGCGAACCGAAGCCGAATTAACATTTTCATGGATTATTAACTTATATTTTGTACCTCATACAAAACTATTATAATACTGTCAGAAAGGACTGCAACTGCAACACATCATGTGAACGACTTTTTGGTACCGGTTTTGACATTTTCGCAAAAAATACATTATTGTGATTATAACGTTACTTGTCTGTCTGTTATGTTTTTCTTCATAATTGAAAGTTAGTCTACGTAGTTTTAAGGAATGGTTATGGGTAGGTTTAGGGGTAACTTAGGAGTAGGATTAATGGCTCAAAATATATTTTAATGCTATATTGTAATAAAACTGTCATGTCCTTACACATCTCTATCCATTACATTTTATCCTTTTTATATTCTGTATAAATGGGTATGTTTAGGGTTGGGAATAGGGTTAATGGATGTTACATTTATCTATATATAAAATGGTAACGTTAAATGGGAAATTATACAGATATTTTTTATGATATGGAATATACGTAAACTGTTAACGTTTTTGTAGCTGTAAAATCGTAACAATTTTACGTTTAAATGTTGCAGATACGTCCACATTTTACGTTTCAGCATGTATCCAAATGTACAAAAAAGTATGTTTTCTATCTTTGAAAATAACGTATTAATACCTACGTATTAACAATGAGACTGAAATAACAATGAACAATACTTTTACAGTATTTATTCATTTTTGTTCATGTTAATCTTAACATTAATAATTCTAACTATTTTAATAAATGGTGTAAGATATTGCTTATTAGCTCATGCTAGTTAATGCATGAACACATTTTTAACAAATTTAAACTGATTCGAAAGTTTTACCTATTTATTTACTCAGTAAAAACTGTAATATTGTGAAATATTATTACAATTTAAAATAACTTTCCTATTGCAATATATTTTCAAATGTAATTTATTTGTATGATGACAAAGCTGAATTTTCAGCATCATTACTCCAGTCTGATTCACATGATGAATAGAAAGTTCAAAAGAACAGTATTTATTTGAAATATAAATGTATACGAATGTAGCCTAAAAATCTTGCTGACCCCAAACTTTTGACCCCCCTGATCGAACTCTTTAAGGTGCATTGCGCAACATTTCATGTTAAAAATACCTGTTTTTCTAACCCATATACATGCTTAAACAATTGCCTGATGGGCTGAATGAGCCCTTCTCTGATCACTGCGATTGCTTCTATAATCCTGTACAGTTACAGTAAAATAAATAATTTGGGACGGTATTTGAAACTGGGCAAGACGTCATGCGTGTTCACTTAGTCAACTTTTGACAAAAGTAGAAGATGTATTCAAAGAGACCGGCTTGTAAAACGGCTCGCAAACTCCACGTAAGACAAAGAAAATAAAACGTTTGTCTAGTTCCACCAAAAGGACCAAATTGGAGTCAGACAGGCATCACAATAAGAAGAGAGTCAACATCGGGAAGGCTTTCAACAAATGGAGAGATCTCCGGTCTTCTCTAAGGCTCAAACGGGATCCTATACAAAGTAATAACTTATATTGTTCATGAACGTGCTTCCATAATAATACAATCATAAGTGGATACAATAAGCATATAAAACAGTTCAACATGGAGATAGATGGAAAGTTTTCTACTACCCCCATTTTCCCCTCACACACAAAATGTGTGTGTGAATTTACTCAAATACCTTTCCTTTTTGTTTTTAAAATGACTTGCAGATTTATAACTGCATTACCTCTGAAGACATTATGACTGTAACAAAAGATTTGTGCGACTGATGCGCCTTTGGTTATGAACAGCTCGTGTGAGCGTGCGTGCGTGTACGTGTGGTCCATAAGTGTGCACACCTCTGGTTGCAGTTATGCTTGTTGCCAGAGGGGGCATAGTTATGCAAAAAAAATTTAGAGTCTTGCGCAATGTACCTTTAAACATGATTTACTGTGTGATTTATGTATTATTTATAAAATCTGTATACATTTTATAACAATTATATTTAAAAACATTTGCATTGTATTTATGGCATATTAAATAATATTTTTGTCAAACCCAGCTTATTCAAACCGCATGAAGCTGACAAAGCATATCTTATTTTTAAAAGCCACTGAGTCAATTATTGCACAATTCACTCCCTCCAAATCAGTTTTTTTTAAAGATTTTTCTGTCAGTCAAGGTCTGTTGAACAACATGAACAATGGAGTGAGATCACTAACCAGTGAATCATTAACATTTCAGTGTGTCAAACAAATATTGATGCAAGATGTGACATGCTTGTATGGCATTCATACGTTTGAGAGAGTATTATATAGGCCTCTGTTAGAGGGAGGGCACGAGGGGTGCTTTAGAGTGCAGAGAACCCCCATGCTGATCCCCCTTATCATCTACAGCAGAGACACAGTCACGGGAATCACGCATCTCTTTAATCCTCTCCCGTAAAAAAAAAAAAAAAAAAAAAAAAAAACTTATCCCACATTCTTCCTACTGTCTCATTCTTTTCTCTATTCCTCCTTTCTCTCTTTCGCATTTCCTCTAGTACATAAGCCATGCATATTCTTTTACAATTTGTCTAATCACTTTTTTCTTGTATTCCAGTATAGCATTAAAATGCTATGTAAAGCGGCCTAAATTTATTTGAGATGTAAAATTGCATACATGTTTTTAAAAAGTTATATTATTATAGTATTATTTATTGTCGTTTACACTTAAAACTGTACAAACCAACATTAAAAAAAATAATAATAATTGAGGGATAGTTCCCCAAAAAATAAAAATTCTGTCATTATTTACTCACCCTTAAGTTGTTCCAAACCTATATGAATTTCTTTCTTCTGATTAACACAAAAGAAGATATTTTGAAGAATGAGTTGACAGACCCTGTTGACTTCCGTTATGGAAGTCAATGGGGTCCATCACTGTTTTGGCCACTGACATTCTTCGAAATATCTTCTTTTGTGTTCAGCTGAAGAAAGAAATTCATACAGGTTTGGAACACTTGAGGGTGAGTAAATGATGACAGAATTTAAATTTTTCAGTGGGTAAGTGAATTCAATTCAAGATACTGAATATCCTTATATAAAATTAAACGGGTAATTGAAGCAAAATACATTTATTTGAAAAGCAAATTTGGATATCATTTGAATGAATGTTTTTTTTTTTTTGTATATCATCTTTGTCTTCTTTTTTAAACAGTATTTATTTTAGGTTTACACTTTACACCAAATATAGTTACTGAATAGTCTTAACATAAATATATTTTGTTTTAATTGTATATATGCAACATGTTTTAATGGTTAATGGTATTGAAAACCAAATTACTAATTATTTTTTTTAGCAGCAGAGCATCAGGTCTGACAACAAAACACACTGTCCTTGTACCTGGAACTCCTCCATCCGTGGCACTGTCCTGCACCGCTCCCTTCGGAGATGCTCTGTGGGCTTCTGGCTATTTAGTGTGATGGCATATGGATTCCTGTGTAAGACAAGGAATTCTGTGAGCTCATGTAGAGGACAAACTGCTCTCCATCCATCGCACAGAGTTTCATCTTAATTTCATATGTCTGTATTATTAGCATGATCCAGGTAAAGCACACCTCAGAATAGAGAATACACCCTGAGCGATGGGTCTCATACAGCAGAATGTAATCAGTGTAGACTTTGATCATACAGCCTCAGTTTGACTTTCAAAGGAGGCTGGAGAATAAACACAAGTACCAGGGGACCTAAAAATCACAGTTCAGCCAGGATGCTATAATAAATGCTATTTCAACCCAGACCCTAAGGGGGTCTTGGACAACCATTAGGAGGGTGAAGCAGGGAATGGGTATTCTATGCCTTTTCATGAAGTGGTGGGGGTTTCAAAAGAAGGAAACATAGTGCTGATGATATGAATCCTCATCTTTATTCACTCCTTTGATCCCCCCTCCCCTGAATATACAAATAATGATGAAAAAAAACACAGCCATTCTATTTTTAGTAAAAAAAATAGGAGATGATGTTTTTCTAGGCTCAGTGGGAGCTGTCAGCTTTATTACATCAGAAATTGTAAAGGTTTGAAGGGCATTCTGGGTTTGTTTAATTTCCGTCAATGCTCACTGCAATTTAGGATGTGCCTTTTTATGCAAATTAATATCACTTTCACTACTGCCACTATACTGACAGCTTGTCTCTTGAAAAGAAAACATCTATACTTGTGTGCAAGACTTTATTTTCCTAAGCCACAAATCTTGCACAGTGATTTGTGTAATGAGATTCACTACGCTCCCGCATTAACTGTATGGGGGTTCATGAAAAGATTAAACCCCACTTTGCCCCCCTCCCCCCATTCTGGGAATGTCATATTCCACGGTAATGTGTTCAGCAAGAGAAGGGAGCCAGTAGGGCATCACTAAGGGAGCAATCTGTGCCACTGCCAATGCAAACAATGCCAAAGGCTATAATAAGCTCTTATGCTAGTCAGGGCCACAAGGTCATGTTTGTTACCCTTGAGTAGCTTATGTGGAGGATCCTATTTTATTTGTATTTTTTTTTTCTAGTTACAATGTACGTGGCCTGACTGGGACTATGTATTTGTTGAAATTTAACAAGCCTGTGTCTCTTCATTGCCTAAAGCAGAATGCATTTATGATAAGGCCAAACATACTTTATCTCTGCTTTCCACTTGGCCTGGATTCAGTTTCTTTGTGTTGCGGTCTGAGAACACATTGACAATAAAAATAAATAAAATTGCTCAGTAAACAAAAAGTTAGTATTGAGTACCTTTCATTTTAGACATTTACTTTGTTATTAGCTCCGCCAAAAAAAAAAAAAAAAAAAAAAAAAGATGATGAAAATACAAAGAAAATAGTTCAACAGCAAAATCATATGTTTCTAAATTGCACATCTTCCAGCGACACACAGGAGTGGTGTTACATTTCAAAATGATTCAGTGATTTTGATTTAATCAGTTGAGTGAATGATTCAGTGACTCACTAATAAAGACGTCACTTGTCACCACCTACAGTACTTGCATAACAATGCAGAAAGAGTAAATGAAAAATCCCTACCTGTAGATCTCACAGAGAAGCAGTGATACAAACACTGTTGTTGAACTGTATACATACTATATCATCTATAATGCCACTCAGCCAAACAAATTAGAGGACTGAAACTTACTTTTATATTTTATATGTTTGTTTTGTAATGCATTCAATTTCATGTATTGAGCTACAGTACTTTCAAAAAAAGTAAAGATTGAAAGGTTCATTTCAGCATAGCTGAGGTTGTTTGTGATAACACAACCCGTCTCCTCCTTTAATTCTGTTCAAAAAGGAGCTACAAACAAGCTAAATTCGGGCCATTTACCATTTCCTTTCCTCTCAGCTTCACGCTCTTCAATAATGAAGTTGTGCAATGCACCACAGACTGGAATAAATGATAATTCACCACACCCCCCCATGTTCAGAGAGAGAAAGGGGAGGGCGAATGGGAATAGAGAGTCTTGGGCATTTCTATTTAGGTCGTGCATCAGAAGTAGTGCACTAACAGTTGTAGAGGAAGTGAGATCAGAGCTCTGTCTTCCCTAATGCATCTCATTATTTCACACAAGCTCTTTTGGTTTGGTGCTCTAAATTCAGGTCCTTTCCCTAAAATGACAAAAAAGAAAGAAAATGAAAATGTCTTCTTTCTGTGGAACATAAAGTACAAAATGTTGAAGCTGGTCTTTTCCATTCTTAATGTGAATGGTGACCATGGTTATCAAGCTAAATTTGCAATGGTGAAGAACATCATCGGATTGACAAATGGCTTCAGAAGATTTAGAAAATAGTGCACAAGCGAACTTTTTAAAAATGTTTTTAAGTGCTTTGTGAAGCTTGGAAGCTATAGTGCCCATCCACTTCAGCCCATTCTCACCCCCAAGGCGTCACTTAACTGATTTGGACATGCTTTAATATCTGATGCTTTAGGCGCCCTTTAGCGTCAGTTAGATGACGCCCTAGGATCGCGTGTACCCTACCCCCACCCCACACCTAAACCTAACCGCGTCCTCTAATGGCGCTTTTCCACTGCATAGTACGGTACGGTTCGGCTCAGTACGCTTCGACTCGGTTCGGATCGCTTTTCGTTTCCACTGCAGTAGTACCCCTTCAAAGTGTGTGGGACTGATCGTTATTTGCGCGCGCCTCTACTGCCATGACATCATCTTAAAAGCGCCACATTTTCAAACCCACAACACAGGAACAATGGAGACTATCGAGGGGATGGTGTTCCTGATTCTCGGTATGTGGTTGTTTTTAACTGCTAGACGGAAAAATGTGTTTAAAATGAGGCTGATGGCAGCAAAACAAAAATACTGCTAAAAAAGTGTCTTGTGTCTCGTGTCGCAAATCCAATGACGCTAGTAGTGACGCTGGTAGTGACGATCCTGTCTGTCCAATCAGTGATCTGCAGTGTTTCACGTCACATTTTAGTACCGGTACGGTACGCTTGGAACCTAAACAGACCAGGTACCATTTAAAGCGACCTGAAGCGAACCGTACTGTACCGTACCATGCAGTGGAAAAGCACCACAAGTGAGACGTACCGAACCGAACCGAACCGTACCGTACTATGCAGTGGAAAAGCGCCTTAACTGACGCTTTCCTTTAGCGTCAGTTAGATGACGCCGTAGGATCGCGTCATGTAAGTGACGCTAAAGGGCGCCTAAAACGTCAAATATTGAAGCATGGTCAAAGGTGACGCCTTGTGGGTGAGAATGCGTTGTCCACTTTCATTTACATTTCTGCATTTGGCAGATGCTTTAATGGAAAAGCATTTTTTTCTTCTTCAGTTTTTGCATTCCCTGGGAACTGAATCCATGCTCTACTGTCTAGGCTACAGGAACACTTAATTTTATATGGAAGAGAGCAGTGTAAATATTCTTCAAAATATGTTCTTATGTGTTCCACAGAAAATAATTCATTTGGAACGATAATGACAATTACATTTTTTTTGGGTGCACTATTCCTTTAATTGCAGAAATATGTCTTAGTACAGTTCAACCATAGACTTTACCATCTCAGTTCTGTTTTGGCTTTGAATAGGTTTTTCATGAGTTTTCTTAGGGATCTGAGAGAGTACAAACCCATGTTACTTTTTAAAAATACTAATGTGTTCTCAAAAGGAATCATCGCGGTTGGTTTGCCATACTTTAATTGGCCATGCAATTATTACTGCAGTTAAAAGTTAGAAATGACTCAATAAATGAAAGAAGATTGTCATTGTCTCTGAAACTTCAAACAGCTTGTTTCATTGTCTGACGTTATTGACAGATTAAAAAAAAAAGAGTCATAACCAAGTCTCTGCCAGTAGATTATTAATTCCTGGAAATGTTATTTAATTTTGTATTTATGAACAAATACAGTCCACACTGAAAGGCTTTTATTTTTTCACCTCTGCAGAATATCTTACTGCACAACAGACAAAATTCAGGATAAGGTCTTTGCCTACGTCTCCCAAAGCCAGTTCAATGAAACTCTGGAGTGCCATGCCTTCCTCTGCCAAAAAAAGAAAATAGTAAGTGTGTTATCATGAACATATTTGGGAGCACACTAATATTTATTGGCCTATTTCATATGCACATTGTTTGTTAAAACTTTTCTATTTTTATAGTATTTCAATCCTTCTTCACCGCGATATGTTTCCTTATTATTAATTTTCCCTTTTTTTTCCACAACAAGTTTTTATGTGATTGTAATTGGTTGTTGTGCAAGCATAGCTTTTTCTCTTGACCCATATCTATAGCAGATATCTAACGCCATCTAGTGGACAAGAGCATCATTCTTCAGAAACCCTCTGATTTTGTGCGTTCATGTGTTTTCCACAGGCTCAGGCTGTGACTCTGACAGTTGCGCAAGCTTTTAAAGTAGCTCTAGATATGTGGGAAATCGCACAGGAAGGTGAGGGTTTTGTTCCACATTTGTTTAGGCTATACATGAGCCATTCCACCGAAAGGGTGACATTCTGTTCCCAGGACATTATATGTATAAAATTGCATGAAAATTAACTCTAAAATACATTTTATTATTAAGCAAAGTGTCATGCACATTAAGCTAACTAAAAATTTAAAACGTATAATTAAAAAACATTAATAAAAAATGTTTAACACTAAAAAAAAAAAAAATAGCATTTTCTGCATGTCCCAACTCTCTATCTCTAAACTTTACCATGAAATATTATGATTCAAATCCTTCAGAAATCTGATTTTTCTTGCTGAGTGACTTTATATCCAAACTGCTTTAAAATGAAAAAAAAAAAAAAACATTTGATATAATACTTTAGATAAAATACACATTTTAGTCATGTCCCCGGGTTTTCATTCAGTCCTGTTAGACTATTAAACGCTATTAGCATCAATGCTATGTGGCCATATGCCATATATTTAATAGCTTTTTGCTTAAAAACTCAATCCTGTTACTTTCAGTCATGTTACTATTTTTTTCTTTTTCTAAAAAAAATAAAATAAAATTAAACCACTATTTTTATCAGTTTTGTTTGGCCCATAATTTATACAATTATTTAATGAAATTATTCTAAAAATATTATAAGCTTGAGGCTTCGTTCGCCTTTAAAATTAAAAAATGCCTTTGTGTTTTTAAAAAAAAATCAAAATACAGTACACCTTGCCTCTAATAGTGATTTTATTGTCACAACTATCAATTTTTTGAACATATAACCCAGAATTTATTTTAAAATAAACACTTTCTTGTGGGGAAAACAAAGGAATTAATTGACATGCTTCTAAACTTGCTTTTTAAATGACACATGATTTTCGGTAACAGGGTTGAGAAAACATGCGTCCATATTCTGGTTAAACCTTGTCAAAAAATAAATAAAGTTGACTGAGATTGACCAATACACATTTTGAATAGTTAAATATGTGTAGTATTAGATTTAATATTGAAAAAGATCAAAAATAAAGTTTATTTTTGAAGAGTTACAACAAGCAAATGTCACCCATTCAGTGAAATGTCCCACATGGCACACGCTGGCATGGTAACAGAACACAAATATTCTGTCTTTATTTTTCCACTGCAGACAAAAGCAAGAAAGTTCGCACATGCTACTCCAGTTCAGACCCTGAATCTCAGCCTGAATCTGAACCAAACCGTGTTTCAGGTATTTATTGGTTTAAACACGCTAGTTTGCTTGATGTTTGTCTTAATTTGGTTAAATTCATGGGGAATACCCTTTATTTTCGTTCTTTACTTGTGTCAGAGGAAGAGAAGACCCGGGCTCTTATGGATCACAAACTGAGGAAGCCCTTCTTCCCTTCCTTCCTTTCACCATCTCCACGCAGCAACACCAGGAGACGGCCAATCAAACATGACTCTTGGGTATGATGTCATTTGCCTTTTTTTTTCTACCGTTCAAAAGTTTTGAGGGTCAGAGAATAGTGCTTTTCCGGGAGTCATTTTGAATTGTTTCCATATTATGTTATTAAATATGACTGAAATGCCAGGCAATCCTTTCTGATAACATTAAATCTAGCTTGTCTTTTGTCCTGTCTGGTGATCTGAATCCTTACTTTAATTAATTTTCTGAAAGAGTGCCACTATTATGCAGAGTATCCGCTCCAAAATGAAGGTCAGTTGTTTTGACACCATGCCAAAATAGGGAATTACTATATTGCCACTGGATAATTGCCATTATATCGTCAGTCAGCATGGCCAGGCCTGTTGATAAAGCACATGGTCACCACTAAGTGGCATTCTTTGCTTTAATGCCGTATTTATTGATTAAATGATCACTAGGCGGAGAGCTACCCGTACCGGATCCATCAAGCTCTCTGTCTGCACATCATGTTCAACCGCGCTTTGTTGATTACTTTTTTTTCAGTTGTGATTGTATTCTATTCGCTGTTCAGGCGCTTCTGAAACCCAATTAGAATATTCAGTCTATTGGTCTCAGATAATGACTATCACAGAGGAGACAGTAGCCTAGATTAAGTCTTTAAAGCTTGCTGGTGCTGATGTTATTTAAGTTACTCTCTGGTTCTGCAGTTATGATCTATGTGATCTGTAATGTGTTTGCTTATGGTTATTGCATGTTCTCTCATTCTCAGGATGCGGAAGATAGCCTCGATGATGCGTTTTCAAGGTAAGTTTCTTCCCCTCTACTCACTTTTAATCACACATAAGCCGCACAGAAAACTGTCTGTGAAATCAGAGATTGTTCATTATACTGTATATTATACATTAATAGATACATATTCACAAAAAGAAAATAACTGACTTTGGTTTTAAAAAACACTACCGTTTAAATGTTTGGTGTCTGTGAGATTACTTTAATGTTTTTGAAAGATGTTTATTTGACCAGAAATACAATAAAAACAGTAATATTGTAAAATATTGTTACAATTTAAAACTTTTTTTTTAGTCATCTTTGTGATGGCAGAGCTGAATTTTCAGCGTCATTACTCTAGTCTTCAGTCACATAATTATAAGAAATCAGAAATAATTATAATATTCTGATTTGATGCTCAAGAAACATTTCTGATTATTTTTAATGTTGAGAAAAGTTGTGTTGCTTCATATTTTTTGAATATGTGTTTCTTAGAAAGTTAAAAAGAGCAGTATTTAGTTGAAAAATAATAATAATAATCTTTTGTAATAATATAAAAATCTTTACGGTTAATTTTGACCAGTTTAATTAATCATTGCTGAATGAAAGTTTATTGAAAAATCTTATTGACCCCAAACATTTGAATGGTGTACTGTATATTGCAGCATTTTGATTGCAGTCCAGCTTAGCAAATGTCTGAAAACAGAAAATTTCTTTGTTTATCTTTGTTGATTTGCTGCCCCCTTGAAATAAATATGCGAGTTTTGTAGCATTTGTCCATGTGTGATAGCTTCAAGGCCATATGCTAATATGGAATAATTTGTAAAATATTCTGCCTCATATAATCAGCTAATGGGTTTGCGCTTCCTCAGGTGTGATATTATGTCTCATAAAGTACAGATGGTGTGAGATTCGGCACACAGTAGGAGCACTGAACTACATTAACCATCGCATCTCTGGTTCCGATTAACAGACATTGTGAATCATTTTATTCTGAGTGTCTCTCCATACAGGGTTATTAGTATCAGTTCAAACAGAGCCCTGGAAATGAATGTAATGATAGTTTGGAGTTATTAACGTTTAGCAGCAGATGGAATTTAAAGTTCATAACTACTTCAATTCAAGCATTTCTGTGCACAGTTAAAGTTGGTACATTTAAAAACAGAAATACCAAAAATGAAGAATTTGTTCTTATTATCTAGATTAGCAGATAGTCAGTGGTACAGCAGGTGGGGTTTGGGGAACACAAAAACAAAAAAATATATATTTTCTGTGAAGGTGTGGATCTAGTTATAACAGCAGAACGTTAATAAAATAATCAAAATACTCAGAATAACAGATACCACACATTAACACAGCCAGAGTAGATAAAACACAACTGAAATGGAGAGATGGTTCTCACTGCAGAACATGAAATCCAGGGGGAGGAGTCGGATCCAGATCCAACTCCTCCCACTTTGCATACACCAGATGGTGTGTTCTATTATAGCCAACGAACCGACTAACGAGCCTCGGACATGACGTCGTCACATCCACACTTCAAGCGCTCTATTATGTTTTGCGCGTCCGAGTCGGAAAAGAAAATGGACGCCACCCGGAAAGCTGTTGTAATGGTAGCACTGGCCGAGTGCTGAAAACGTGATTTAGCACTTACATGAAAAAAAAAAAAAAATATTATGACTACATCTTATCAAAACGCAGCCATTTGAACTTGAAAATGTTCACTTCATTTCATGTTTTTCATAGCAACGCTAGCAACGTTAGTAATTGCACTCACAACAACCGATTCCCATACCTACAGGGGATGCAGTAAAACGAGTGATAATCGTCATTTAAAATACCAAAGCAGTTCAAAAACAATGAAAACAATTCATTCTTGGGTGGTGATGGCGCAGTGGATAAGACACGTCTTTGGTGTGAGAGACCCGGGTTCGAATCCACTGTGAGACACCAATGTGTCCCTGAGCAAGACACTTAACTCCTAGTTGCTCCAGAGGCGTGCGACCTCTGACATATATAGAAATTGTAAGTCGCTTTGGATAAAAACGTCAGCTAAATGAACAAATACGTAAAAACTGAAAGGTTTTTCCTTTGCTTTTTCACATACTGACAACAACGTTATCAAAATGATTCCTGTTCACAAAATCCACAAAAACTACTAAGACTGTTATACTGCCAGGCCAGTTGTTGGCGATGTCACTTTGTAATGAAACACCACCAGCCTAACATGTACATCACGTGTTCATAAATTCAGGTTCTTGTAGTTTTCACAGAGACATGGAAGCGTTTTCAAAAACTAGCACTTTGAAACCAAATTTCAAAAGTTTGAGTTTCCAGGCCCCTAAAACGCCACTGTCATGTAAATGAACAGCCAAAATGCATAAACACGTTTCCGTTTTTAATTGAAAACGGTGTCGCGTTAAATGGCCCAAAGATAACAGAGGAAACACATATCCTTATATAAAATCACAAACATCCGATGATTTCATTGCTAAGTGAGTTACAAGCATTCTTGTGCATAGGGATGTGCTTTCTAATAATATTGTTTAACTTGTTGAATCCATTTATTTTTAACCTGCCGATACATGTTACAAGTCTTTAAATGATTGCTTACCACATTCTCCGCCACTATAAAGTTATAACACCTGATGCCAATGCGTTACTACAGTATGACTTCATTGCTGGCATACAGCAGGAAAGAAACTGCACTCATCTTGCCAGTAAACTCCATTATTATAAGTAATGTAAGGGGCCAAAAAGTATCAGGATTCTTAAGTGATTCAGATGAGGTGAATCCTAATCAGCTCTTTTCTTTCACTGAGCATATAAAAAAACACTATAAAAATGTAAATAATAGATCTAGACTCCCACAAAGTTTGAACAGTGGCATGCTTGGGAGGAGGTGATGGTTTAATCATAGCTTACTGTCAGCATGTATCACGATTGTAGGTGTGTCTCTCTCTCACCTGCCATGCAGCAATATGGAGGTGGAGGAGACGGACGCAGGTAAGTGAGGTGAGAGAAACCGTACCGCGGAATGACATCCCTCGGTTTTCATCAACCATCACTAAACCTCAATGAGAAACTAATATCATACACTTCAGACTTAGTTTCCTTTATCACTGCCTGACAAGATTTCTGTTTCACTTAAACACAACAACTTACAACAGGGTTCCCAGTGAATTCCCACGACCTTTTGTGATGAATGTTTTTGCATTTATTATTGTTTTGATTCAGACTCATTCACTAATTAATCAGGTCTGAACGATTCGGTGAAAAGAACTCGTTTCACTCACAATTTCTCACTTGCAGAAGATTATAATCTACACTACCGTTCAAAAGTTTTTAATAAAAGAATTACTTTTATTCAGAAAGGATGCATTAAATTGATCATTTATAATGTTTCTATTTCAAATAAATGCTGTTGTTTTGAACTTTTTATTCATTAAAGAATCCTGAGAAAAATGTATCAGCATTTCCACAAAATATTAACTGTTTTCAACATTGTTTCTCGAGCAGCATATCATCATATTAGAATGATTTCTGAAGGATCACATGACACTGAAGACTGGAGTAATGATGCTGAAAATTTAGCTTTGCACAGGAATACTTATGACATTTTAAAACATTTTAATAGAAAATATTTCACAATATTGCTGTTGTTACTGTATTTTTTTATCAAATAAATGCAACCTTGGTGATGAGCCTAGTGAGATTCCTTTAAAAACATTCAAAAAAAATCTTACTGACACCAAACTTTTGAACAGTAGTGTACTGATTAATAGTTTTACAGCATGCATAACTAAATAAAGTTAAATTCCCTGACGTTTCCAGGTTTACGATGACCGTGGGAACCCTTTACAAGCATTGTTGCATGCGCATCTTTCACATCTTTCAGTGTATTTTTGAATTTAGTTTTAAAATCCAATTTAATCATTTAAATGAAGTTTTAGGAGTTAAAAAATAAAGATTAAAACAAGAAGGAAAAATTATAAGAAATATTAAAGATTACCCTTCCTGTTCCCTCAATCAGATTGGCAACATCCCGCAGCAGAACCGTGTCTGAGGATGCAGCTGTGAGTCCGGTAGAAGATCATCTCCTGTCCTTCAGCAGTGAGGACTCAGACTGAACACACACACACACACACACACACAAATCACTCTCACCAGCCTATCAGAAAGTGAAACTTATGCCTCAGCGATGGACTCACTCACACCACTGCCACTTAAAACAGCAAACAATACCACAAAAAAGCATCACAGACGTGCATGATTCAGCTATATAACTTTTGAATGCCAATGTACTTGCATTATAACACTATAAGTTCAGGGTAAGAACTTGACAATACAACATGTATGAAACCGCATGTTGTTACAGTATATTGTACTCAAGCATTTGTGTAAGTAGATTTGCTACCTGTATAATGTAAATCTTTTCAATGAATTGGTGCTATATTGTAGATACTTTGGTTGTTATTTAAATATACAATAGCTACAAACACTGTACTTGAAAGGGTGACCAAATGTACATTCCACAAAACTGATGTTTTTCCTTCAGCCCAGCATTCTTCAAGACTCCCACAGCATTCATCGGAAAGTCAGATTGCATGGTTCATTTCAGTCGAGTGCTTTGTACTCTCAGTAAAGTGTTACAGGATGTACAGTACTAGATCCGCATGCGTTAGCGAACTTTAGACGCGCAGTTACACACTCTAAACGTTTACAAATAAGTATGTACTGTAGAGCTGTTCAGGACTAACATGTGGGTTAGGGGACGTTTGCTTAAACAATCATTAAGAAATTATTTTCTGTCCCAGAAAGCAACAGTGTCGGCACAGATCCGACCCACATCTGGGCCGTGTGCACCAGATGTGGGCCGGATCTGGGCCAACACTATGTTGCTGTCTGGGGTGGATCAAGTAATTTTTAAATATTTTAATGAGGCCTCAAAACACATCAGATTTCTTTCTTTTTTAGGATCCAAACTATCACAGTATAAAAGCCTCTCACTATGGGCTTCCAAGTGTTACACTTATTATTATTATTATTATTATTATTATACATTCACATAAGCTTGTCATCAGTTAAAATTATTTTTAACTTTGTTTTAAATATATGCAACTTCTTAATTTGAGGACTGGACTGTTTTTTTTTTTTATGAACCCTCTTTTTTTATTTTTTTTTATTTTTTATAATTCAGCTAGACAATGTCACGTCACACAAATTATGTCAAAATCATCACTGATTTGCTTTAACTTTGGGCAGACAATCATCACACATTCATTTAGCAAAAATAAATGCAATATTCTGTCAAATAGAAACTGGTAAGTTTCTATTTGAAACTTAAATTCAGATTTAAGTTTGAACTTTGTAAGTGCTGAAGTAAAGAATATTACACTTTGGCTCTCAGAAATCTTTTCCCCATGAGTTCCATCAGTCTCTAGCATCTAGCGTTACATGTAATATACTGCCATTCTGCCCTTTTTAAGTGATATTAAACACAGAAATCTCTTCTTCATCATTTAACATTCCGTCTTAGAGCCTCAGTTGCTCTGCCAGCTTTTTTCTCCTTTGTGCATTTTTGAACATGCAGTATTTCTTCTCGACAATACAACATTTTTGTTTGTTACATTTTCTATCCTCCTAAAAGTGGGATAAGTTTCATTTAATTTGATAGATATACTGTAATATCAGTATATACTGTAGCTAAAGTTCTTAGTTCAGTTAGTGGTGTTCTAGTTATTTTGGTTAATCATATTGAAACTATCAGTGGTTTAATAATTAATGTTTGATTTGATTTGACTGCTAATTAATTTCAAATAATCACTGTTTTCTGTGGAAGGATTTGAGACACTTTCAAAGTATTTAATGATTGGAACAACCATAGTAAAACAAAAATATGTATATAATATCTGAAATGGTTCCTAAAATATTGTGTAGATTGTCTCTATAATGTGTGATTGTCTTTATAATGGGTTTTATTTGATTAATATTTTGTAAAGTAAGAAATCAAAGTTGGTGCTTTAAGAAAATCTATGCAATCTATGTTTTGCTTTGTACACATACTAATTTTATTATGTAATCATGAAACCAGAATGGAGCTCAAGAGGTAATTTGCATATGTACAGGAACAATTGGTTGATATTTAATTATGTAGAATAAAATGTTTGCTCAAAAACACCAAAGTGTCATATCTTGTGATTTTAGTAAATAGAAAAATTGCCAAATATTAGACCAAATAATATTTTTATATACTATAGTTCAACACATTGGGTTTCTATTTTGAAAATATTGTTCATTTGATTGATTCCCTAAAGTTTTATTAATATTAATTACTCTGAAATGTACTTTGCTTGGGGATTGACTGCACCAATAAATGAGATCCCACTCCATTAGCATGTTTTTGTTGAAACAAACAATATATAGGTTTCTGAATAGTATTTCTTTCATCAATTCATTCATTATCTTTATTAAAACTGATATGGAGAAAAAGATGATAATACAATCATCTAATTAGGAGAATAAACATGAGATTAAGAGCATAAAAATCATAAAATATGCATGCACTTTTCATCATGAGGTTTAGGGTGTCTTTATACTCTTAATAACAAACAAAAATTCAGTTAGGATATTGTTTTTTATTGTTTTTTTTAATTCAGTCAGGATATTGTTTTGTTTTGTATACAACACAGTGAGATTAGCAATTATGTACTGTACATTGTTCAGTCTGGCAGGGTTTTAAGATTAGCATGTAGTGGGCAGAAAAATGGGCAAATATGCATATTTAGAATACAAAAACAACTAGTTAGGAGGATGAAGAGATGACAAGCGGAGAGATTTGGCGTCAGTCTGTTCCCAATAATAAGCAGCTCAGACACAATTCCACTAGTTTTACTGGGTAATAAAAACAAGAGCACAAGCTTAATTTAATGACCTGCACACATCCTGTACACATCCTATCTGACTCAAAAGAAATACATGCAAAAACCAAACACAAGCTAATAAAGAGTAGAAACCCTGTCATACTGCAACAGTACCATATCAAAAATACACTTTCCTTCCTTTCTATACAAGAGGAAAAAATCCCCGATTTAATCGGATATATTGCAGGAAAGTTTTGGGTATTCTCCATCCATCACACAACACAGGCATCCAGTCATATACGCAATATGATATTTACAGTCCCGGTGGATTGCTTTAATATACGTGCGTATGGGTGGGCCGATATTGAGGTGTAGCTGATGTGCTGCTCCATGAGGATTCTTGACTGTGTTATGATGGAAGGGCCGATAAACCGTCATCCTGATACGGCGGATGGTGCGACTGACACCATCGAAACTCCCATCACACCTCAATGATGTTGATAGATGGCACAGACTGGTGGAACTGCAACAGACAGGAGGACAAAAAAAAAAACAGAAGAGTGATTCTCCTCCGAGGGGCCCGTTCATCAACGCCTACAATTGTTTTGGACATGATGGCTTCCTGGATGGATAGACCTCCACTGGATGTATTTGTAGCTTGAGATTTATGTATATATGGCTGTGAGCACTACAATGTAATGCACACAGAGACGAATGAACATCATTTTGCTCTGTAGTAGTGCAATATGTCGAAATGAAGGCCATTAGGGTCTTGGCGCAGGGGGTGACATCACATGGCCTGATATTGATTTTATCACACGTTTTAAAAGGGCTGATTTTTTTTTAACGTGTTTTAAGGAATAATGGTGGCACATAATGGAACGGCTGAAATGTGAAACATCTTTTCTTGCTTCATCACTTTGAATTTCCAACACAGAGAAAGTCACTAGTGCCAAGTGAAAAGCTACAGGAACATGAAGGCTTAAAGGCACCTGCTGGTTTTCCTGAGATGGTTTATCATAGAAGTAGGCCAGTAGCTCTGGCATTTGATCCAAACCACTTATTATGCTGAAAAATGTCTCTGATTCTAAAATTAAGTTTCATGCACACCATCTACTCAAACTGAACCCTTCCAAGCTCCTAAAGGTAATAAAATATGCTTTATTTCATTCTTCTGTAATTGTTACTCTATCAGGGGATGTTTTCGCGACAGGTAGAGATCCATCCATGTTAGATATAGATCCGGGTCACTAAAGATGGCACAATGCAGCGTGTTTCACGTGTTTTTTTAAATAGCAAATGCATCCATTTGTGCGCACATGGGCGTGCTGGTCTGAAAAGGTGTGCTCAGGCACATAGTTGGCGCTTTGCAATTTTGAGGCAAAAAAATAAACTGCCTTATTGACCAACTAAAACCTGTTTTTGTTTTTGCACGTTTCGCCCAAAACACACCCATAGCTTATTAAAAGAATAGAGACTACCCTTTAAGACCATGCGCCGACCATTTTCCCCATCGTTAAAGTCCCTGAAAAGGCAATTCTACAAAAAAAAAAATCTTTTTTTTTTCTTTTTTATGGCAAATTAGCAAACAGTAACACATACCAGGTAAGAAATCAGTGAGACACATCTACAATACAGAAAGAGGAAAGGAAAAAAGAAAAAAAAGAAAAAAAAAACATAAAAAGAACAGAAAAATACAAAACAGCCCCACACACTCAGACAAAGTGGTATATGTAGGCACACAAGATCCTTTCTTTGACGCAATTTGGTATTATCAGAATAGTTGTAGGGGATATAATAGTGACTTTGACAAGGTCAAATATATATATATATATATATATATATATATATTAGTATTAGTGGTGGTAGTATCAATGATAGTATTTATAATGATAATATTCATGACAACAATCGTAACATAGGCTCAATCTACAACAGTACTGACAATAGTACTATGGAAAAAAAAAATACTATATTTAATCTCATTGTACATCTGCTCTAAACTCTAGGTCAGACGACTGATCTAAAACTGCCAGTGAGTACAACCAACAGACCCCCCAGACTCAGACATCTCCCCTCGATTCCATAACTCCATTCCCCTCCACCGCCAGCAGCGACACCCAACCCCCGTCACTAACATTCTGAGCTACGTTGCGTTACAAAAAAAATTCATAAACACATTATAAATGTTAGAAATGTATTGCTAAAACATATTACAAAGACTTTGAACAGTGAAGTACTGAAATACGGAGTTAGACCGTTAAAAAGTTTTTCACCATTGCTATTTTCCGATTTTTTGGGCGGGGCTAAAACGGGGGCTCGATGACACACTGGAGCCCCTGAGCTCCTGGACACGCCCCTACTTGATGACACACTGAAGCCACTGCAGCTGGCCCCTCCCCTAACAATAGAGCACATTCACATCAGATCGCCGCTCAATCGCGAGCTACTGTCAGTACTATTAGTTAAGCCTATAGTTTGCTAGCTAGCTATGCCTTCGACGCGGTATGCGTAGGCTACTACCTGGATGTGATTATGTACACAACAGATCGGTGTTTTTATTTAAATTTCCTAAAAACGATCACATCAAGAAGAGGTGGATTATTTTAGTGAAGAGCCACCTTGATGGAGAGCTGTGGATCACTGCCGACACCCACCTCTTTAGTCATTTTACACGGGATAGTTTTATAAACTTTCGTCGGAGACAACTGGGATTCACTGATAATCCGCTGTTACTGGGTAATGGGGCTGAACCGACTATCTCCCGCCTCAGTGTTCATCCTCCCGTCCCGAAAGCAGTATTAGCTTATAATACCGTCGGCAGCTTTCCCGCAAGTGGGCGTGGTTTCACGCCCCCAGCTTTTGAGAGCAGAGACTACTGCTCATTTTTTAAAGATTTTGATAGCTTATTTTATGTACCTGCCAGCTTTTTTTATCATATAAATCATATCTTTTTTATCACATACTTACTTTTGACTTTACAGGGACTTTAAACTAGCAAAAGTGTATTTGGACACACTGCGCTTGCGCCGTGGGCTTTAGACCATTAAAAAAGGCCCTTAAAATTATTGTTTTCATAATGTAAAATTTCTTTGTTTTCTCTATCAATGTTTCCTGCACTGCTTTTCATTCTGTTGAATATTTAGTAGTACGGTAAAAAAAAAAAATCATATTTTACCTTGAGTTGTGAGTTTTTATTTAATCACAGTCTTTTTTTGAATTCAATAAAAATACTCTGTTCTGCAAAATGACAATAAAAGGTCTTCAGTTGGATTGTCCTTGAAGGCTGCATGCAAACACTAAAATCAACAAGCGTAGTCCGATTCATGAACTAATGAATCAAAAACATAGTGCAAAAAGTGTAGGCTTATTCTTATACGCCGTTTCTTTTAAGTACAAGTTCAAAAAGATAGCCATTTTACAACACGCCTGAGATATGCCTAAATTAATCAGAATCAAATAATTTCAAAAGAATCTGAAAATCTGTATCGAAACCCAGCCTGACTTATTTTTTATTCATAAACAAAAATGATTATTCTGGGACACTGACACACTTTCTCTAGCAAACCACTCAGCATCACAGTGAATTCTAGCATTGCCTGTGCAAATATAGAGTAAAGCTCCATAGGCTTAGTTGATCTTGCAAAACTTGTACAACAGAGAGCTACCCTGAAGCCTTTCACATGAGTCAGGGTTATGCAAGCCATAGTGTTCTCTCTCATCCCTCATTGCTGGGAGGTTTCATCCGACAAATAACAAAAAGGTTTGATCAATCAGTGGCTTTCTCAATTCCGCAGTTCCTGGGCAGACAATCTTTGTGAAAAGTGAGATGGATAGCAATCTAATGCTTTCCTGCTTTCTATCTTATTCTTTCCGCAGGTGTTAAAGTGATCAGGTTGTTTTTCCTTGTCCTCTTGGCTTGAAATGCTTATTCTACGCTTTTCATTTAGAGCTAATGAAATGTTTCGGGAAATGTAATTTCACCTCAATCTGTGTTTTGAAAACGAGGAATTGTGGGGGAAAGCACTGCAAAGGTGTTTTGCACTGCAATTAACTTTTAAACAGAGATATCTAATTTATAATCAGGTTTAAAATCTGTTACAGCACATTCGTTTAAAGGCTAATATTACATTTATTCATGCAAGGACGATATCCTTCGCAATGAAGAGAAATATTTTTCTGTCATGACAACTCTCGGAGTGTTTGGCATTGTTATAGATATGACAATCCTGATATGTTTGGTCTTTTCGGAATAGATCTGCTACGCTGCTGCAGAGCGAATGCTACTGCCAATACAAACACGACACACTGCTGTGTAAGACATGCTGCTGCTGTACAATATAGCATACATGAATTACCCATAGTAGATTTATACAGGTGGAGCTCGGGAGGGTGGGGGGTTTCTGAAAGCACACTGTACTGCTAAGGCAAAAGCTACCGAAGTATTTGAAGGTTGAGCAGCAAGCTCATTGGTTACCGATACGGCAGAAACCAATCAGCTGTGCCTACAGATAATGATGTGATTATGAACAAGTGAGTAAAAGGACCTATTAGCCAGCACCATCTAGAGTTTCATGACAGAACTTACGTGTTCAAATGTCACTATTTATGACTCTACATGATGAAGACATGTTTTCAAGCAAAATGAAATTAAATTTGACTTCATAAGAAGTCACATGGACTGCTTTTATAAGGGTTCTTGATCTTTTTTTTTGTTTGACATCCCTTGGTTTATCTTCAATTTCATTGTACAGGAAATATACTTGTTGATTCTCACTCTGTGTTCCATGTGGGTTTAGAATGACACAGTATGTGACAAACGGGATTTTCCTCTTTCTTTAAAAGGGACGTGTGGTTTAGACAAGACTTTGAGTTGAGAAAGATTCCCACCTTGCTCCGCAGTAGACCTCCGCTGTGGTGCTCTGGTGTGCTTCTCTCTGAAGATGGTTTTGCCTTCTCTTTGCTGTTGCTGGAATCGTTGTCCTTTATTATGTCATACTGCCGGCAAAACAAGGCAATTACGGCTGTAGAAACAGAAAAGAGAGAGTCGTCATACTAATGTAACTCTACAAAGCTCTGGAGAGACAAGACAGACTGAAAGGTCTCATAGAGCCACTGAAGCATCCAACCCTATAAGACACAAACGCTTAAGAACCACTAAATTGTAACCATGTTACCTCCATTTCACCTTTGTCTCGGCCCATTATCTTAAGTAGTTCAGCACTTTCAGCAAGAATACAACTCAAGTTTGAATCTTATAGGGTCAGTTTGGGTCAGTAATATACATATTTTTAAAGAAATTAATACTTTTTTTCAGCAAGGTTGCATTAAAGGGATTCTATGCAGTTTTTTAGCTTAACTGAAAAAACTCAGAGTTATTGAAATGGTTATACGTCTTCTTTCGGGTCTCTATAGCAGTGTTCATCATTCATGTTCATTCTTACATCCACCAACAAAACACCTCAATCGTTTAAGAGATATTCTTGTTTACAGCTGCTCCGGTGTCAAAACACTGGTGGAGTGTGTATGGCTTACTCAGGGTGGGTCTATGATAAAACTGCAGTGTCAGTCAACAGTTGTGGGAGGGGCCTGTGCAAAAGTCCATCACATTGCCCTGAATCTGGTAACGGCTTGTTCTGAGACAATGCTTATGATTTATGTGAATTAAAAAAAGCACTTAGCTTATTTTTATCATTATAGGGTGGTTGTGTACACACACATTTATATTCAAATGCCATTTAAAAGTGTATTTTGAATAATACTGTAGGTGCCCCTTAACAATGTCATTGACCATTTCGGTCTGATCTCAAAACAAAAAACTGATTATTTAATCATAAGGGTCAGATAAAGGGTGCCATGAATATTTATTGAGTAAAATCTAAACATTGTAGGCAAACTTTAGCAACAAAAAGAAATTACATGGAGTTGACATGTTCATTAATTAAAAACATCAAAAGCTGAGTGGAAATTTTTACAGTAAATGGGTTCTGTTTATATCGGTTCAATTATTATTATTATTATTTTTGCATTTTTATTGTAAATCCAGGTTGACCAAGTGTTTAACTCAGGGAAGGGGCTGCCCCTGATTTTCATGTTGCACACGCTCATCATCCTCTGGATTGTGAGGGGCAGTCAGAATTTCTTTCAGTAGTCAAAGCCCAGCGGTGCGAATACATTCCTTGTTTCCTGAAGTGACAGTTGCAATTGAGCGCATGAATTATTTTGTGACAGTGAGGCAGACTGTCTCAGTGCCTTGCGTAAGGAGAGAAGTGCTTCTATTCTATTTCCTGTGCCCTTGTTAAAATTCAAGCAGTACATTTCATATTTTATCAGTTTAATGCATATTATGGTTTCGTAAGGCTTTTTAGGGCTGGCATATAGTGGAATTTCAAGTACAATTTAATTCAAGTGATGTTAAAATGATTCAGGTGAAAAATTAAAAACCATTAGCAAATCAAAGAAAAAAAAAAATGAACCGCTCTCTCTTTCTCAGACTCATCTCTCTCGAAGTTTAATAATTTATGAGGTGATGTTTGCAAGCATGTCTTTTCTCAGTAGATATAAACGATCATGAAAGAATCCTTAACAGGCAAATTTCTTTTGAGCTGACATCAGTGTCTCACCTGCCCACATAAGAAGCACCACCACAATGATGATCATCTCCCCTGTCTGCAGCTGTCGAGCTTTATCCAGGCCTTGGACTGTTGGGTCATCTGTTAAAAGACAGAGGATCAACTGTGAGTGATTGTACTGAGAACTGAATGCAAAGGTGATACAGTCATCGCTGATCCAACTGCTGGACAGTTTTTATTCTTGTGAATCAGAAAGATTCTCATGAATCAGAAATTGATTTTAAAAAGTTCTATGCACTATGGTTTAAAAGTTTGGGGTATTTTCATGGAAGGCTTGATAGAGTTTTCTTATGGTTTATTAGAAAATAGATAAAGAATTGAAAATACTCATTTTGACCATCAGGGCATTAATTAAGTAGTTCCAATCAATAAAGATGTTACTAATCTGCCAGGAAGAGGACATGTGTATATATTGTCTTAATGCACGGTGAGGAAGAGTCTTTGAGTGGCCAAAGACTCCTCAAGGATCACTGATGGAAAATTGCAGAGATGACTTGTCTTGGGGTTCTTGGGGGCCAGAAAGCCTAAAAAAAAAAATCTATCAAACAATCCCTACATCCCCACATGTTGTTTGGGAGGGTTTCAAGAAAAATCCTGCTCGTTCCACCAAAAAAAAAAAAAAAAAAAAAAAAAAATCCAAGTATATTCAGACACGACTGGAAGTTCAAAAGGGACCGGCATTATGTGGTCAGATGAAACTAAAAAAGGGGCTTTTTGGCAGCAACCAGATGTGTTTGGTCCAAACAGGGATAAAAAAGTACTCCATGCCTACAGTTACTGTAAATATACTGCTGGATCTCATACTGTATGTTGAGAGCCTATTTTTCTGCTGGAGAGGACATCTTCCATCAGGACAACTGTCCAAAAGAAACATCAAAATCAACACAAAAATGTGACCGGTGTATGTAATGAGGCCGACGAAAAACCCCAAGTTGTTCACACCATTTGTAAGTGTCGGAAGCAAAGAGGAAAGATCCTTTAAATGTCCTGAGATGAACAGCAGAAAATTGCAAAACCATCTCGGGAAAAGTACTTTGTTTATTCTCGTCAAAAAACAGCAAAAACCAAAAAAAGACCAAAAAACAAAACCTGCAAGTGGATACGTGACAACATGACCAGTGATGACCAGTTCGATCAACACAACAGTTTATCGATTAAACTGCATTAGCCAGAAACGTGGCGTAAACCACAATCCACAGAAGGGAATGCTACCCAACCATACCAAGGATGTTACACCACAAAAGACAAAGAGAGATAGGGATAAGGGATAGGAATGGAGAGGGCTCGCAGCCGATCTGTGTGTCAGGATCACAGAGACAGCCAGGTCAGTTATTGTCAAGTTCTGTGTGTTTTTTAATTGATTACAGCTCAGCCCAAACTTGAAAACTGCTTTTCTCACTGAAGAACGCAAAGGACAACTCAATCTGTTCACTTCTTGATTCTTTATTTTCTTTGAGATGGTTTCATAAGACCAGTGATGGAATAATATGGTATAATTGCTTGAAGGTGATTTGATAGATCAGTGATGGAACAGTAGATATATGTTGATAACCTTTCAAATACACAAACCAAAACATGAACTAATTACAGATACATCACAAATCAGTCACACATAAATCACAATACCACTCTCTCACAGAAATAATAAAATAAATGCTATTGAATCTTCAAACGAAACTAAACACGATCATTAAGTTTAACCTAGGAATTTAACAAGAAAATACCAATCCCATAATTAAACTCATGCACATGTTACTTCTGTCAACTTCAACATTCACATAACAAAATCCTCATTTCTTATTTTAAATTGCACATTACTATCCAAGTAGAACCTGAATATTTAAAACTCAATATATTTAAACACAGTCAATCATAAATTGTCCTACCAGTTGCATCTTTTCTTTGAATGATGAGGAGCTGTAATCATTGTATGCTTTTCCAGGAATAAATGAGAGAACCAATTGAACTCTCTACAAACATTTAAATGCCATGCTCTCTCTTCTTCTTCTTCTTCTTCTTTAAGAATTTTATGGAGGTTGGCAAACCAGCTAAAAAGGTGCATTTACTGCCCCCAACTGGACAGGAGTTAACAGAGTTAAACAACTTATCTATATATTTTTTTAAAAAAAAAAAGTTAAATCTATATAACTATATCCTGTCAACCAATCCTGTTTCCCTTAGATAGCTAATTAAAGCACTATACAACCTTTTCTCTTTCTGTGCGTTTTGAAATATGCTATCTTGTATTAATACCAACGTATTCTAATGTTTCAATAAAACTGCTTTTTTCTCTGTTGTATCCTGAGCACTGAATCATGCTCTCTCTGTGGGTGCGCAGGCAAATATAGTCCCAAAAACTATTTCCCAAAAAGTTGGTTCCACCAACATTTGTTGCATGGTTGCCCCCTGCCCCCTGTGATTTATTTTACTTTTGTTTAAACCCAAGTATCCCAGTATTCCAATCACCACCACCATCCAACTTCATCCTGATCTAACCAGCCATCTGTCTTCATTGATCCAGTGTTAAAGGGATTGAATTCAGGCCCATTTCCTCCCCCAAGTATCTTTTAACCTGTGTGGAATTGGTCCAGAGCACCACTCTTCCCAATTGCTGGCCCTTTCTGGATAAAAGCGGCCGAGACACTGAGACACCTTCTGTCATAAAATGAAAAAGCAAGGGGTACTGAGATGAGCGCTCACACCCATTCACATTCTCCGCCACTAAAGAGTCAGGTTAGAAGACAGTGAAACATTCCTCTCATCATTCCCATGAATATTATAATGATAAGTCTTAATACACAGAGGTGTTTCACTCCTGTCTGGAAAATGAATACTTTGTTCCACATTAAGCAGGTTCAAAATATCCTTGTCCCAAAGCCCTACAGGGGAGCTCTTTGGAGAACTTTAAAGGGAGCTGCTAAAACGCCAGACAACAAGCTTCCTCGCTTCTTCTTTGGCCCAAGGAACCAAAGACATCTGCTCATTAGTTCCACTAGCCTGGGATCAGTTCAAAGATGCTGTTGCACATGTATGTATCACTGTGAGATTCTCATGATGAATAACACACAAAGAACCACTGCAGAGGCACTTTAAAATTATGTCATAATTTACTGTGTTTTCCAAACCCCATATGGTGTTTACACACTGCAAGTCTTAATACACAGATCTGATCTGTTTAGACATAGGTCAGATGACCAGATATTGGATATGTATCTGATTAAAAAATAAATTTGGATGAGACTCCGCACAGATACAGATTTTTGTGTTTAAACGTGTGCCAAAAATTTCGATCTGTTGCAAACGCAACCCTATATTTATTTCTTCTGTGGAACAGAAAATACGATTTTTTCCATACTGTGACAATGGGGTCCAAAACAACATGTTGGACCCAATTGACTTCCATTTTATGGATAAAATGTACAGAGACATTTTTCAAAATATCTTCTTTTGCAAAAAATGATGGCATAATCTTTATTTTTGGGTGAACTATCCCTTTAAAGGGATATTTACAGTACTCACCCGTTAAAATATTTACTCACCATTTACTCACACACATTTCGTTCCATGCCTGACTTACTTTTTCTGTGGAACATAAAAGAACAGAATTTGAGAAATGTCTCAGGATTTTTGGTTCATACAATAAAAATCAATGGTAAGGCAAAAGGGTTTGTTTACCAGCATTCTTCAAAATATCTTGTTTTGTGTTCTGCAGAAGAAAGAAAGTCTGAGGTCTGAGGACATGGAGCAGCAGCCGTTCGAAGGCCTTCATGATGTGTGATGTCAGTGCTACTGGTCTGAAGTCTCCCGGCTCCCTGGGGTGTTTTTTTCTTGGGAACTGGGATGTCATGAAGTCTTCCAGAGCACTGGGACCCTCCCAAGCTGCAGGCTCAAGTTAAATACATGCTGGAGTGGCTCCCCCAGTTCAGGAGAACAGGCTACTGGATTAGCGTCCTGCTCGCGCCGGTGCCATTTTGGATCTTGAAAAGGGAGCTGCTAAAAATGCCAGACAACAAGCCTCCTAGCATCTTCTTTGGCCCAATGAACCAAAGCAAGACATCTGCTCATTGGCTGAGTAAAGAATTTAGATTTTTGGGTGAACTATCCCTTTAAGTGCCTGATGTTGATCATCACAGAGAAAGCATTGTGCTTGCTAGAAAGTTTTTTTTTTTTTTTTTTCAAATTGTCTTTCTAGTTGTAATTGATGGGTCTTTCCTCATCAGGATGCACAGGTTTGTTTGTTGGGACTGCAGGGCCCAGGTCTTTGATATTGACACTGCTTTTACAGACAGTTCTTTGAAGTATCACAGTAATTGAGTCCAATGGGAATCATCTTCAGCTAAGTCTGACAACACACGAGAAGCATTGGCCAAAAATACCTAAGAGATGCAGGTGAAACAGTCTGAAGTCACAAAACAAGATATCTCAATGACATGGCACACTTTTCTTTCTCTCTTTCTATTATTTCTATGAAGACAACTACTTTCCTTTTCAGTTTTTTTTATATATATTTGTCAGATTCCTTAGGCAATTATGGCAAGTTGACTTTGAAAAGCAGCACTCTGTTTGTAAGCAGATGGCAAATACTCCCTGCTAAGTCTATTGCTCCTAATTTCAAATCATGCACCGCATGATGGAGGAGGGAAGGTTGGAAAATGTATTTAACCGTTGTATCATGATGTGATTCATTATTATAGCGACAGAGAGAGATGCATGAATGCATTGAGAGAGACTGCACTAATTTAAAAACTCCTCTGAACATCCAATAATTCACGGGTCATGAACTGAGTGCTCGGGTTATAAAAAGTAAATGTCTGTATTTGAATGATGCTTGTTAAATTCTTTCTCTAGGAGGAAATTTCATTATGAGGAAATGGAGCCATTTGTGTCAGAAAATGCATTTTTTTAAATAAAATTTTGAACTTGTAAGAAATCATAATCAGATCAATATGACTTTTTCTATGACCGATTACCCTCAATACTGAACACTGTGGAAAAAAAGACACAAAAAATATAAGAAGGATCAAACAATTAAAAACAAATGAAGATCACAGCATAATGGACTTGAATAAAAAGTACAGTGACAAGCATTTTAGAAAAAAACATGGATGATTAAAAATAAAAAATAAAATTTGAATATGTATTTAAATAAACAATCAAGTATAATAAGTATTGATAAATAATAAAAGTAATATAATAAATAGTGTCAACTCATAATAATATCCACATATCAAATATAACAAGCTGAATAACAAGCCAGTCATGATCACAAAACAAACATATCAATATAAATGTATGTTGTGCAAATGAATGTCAAACTGCACTGTCTCTTATTACCTGCATGACAACTGGATACACAACTTCCACAAATGCTTTCATGTCTGTCGATGGATACATTAATATCATGAGTGCGTGAAAAACATTGTAAACATTTATTAAACAGTTTTATAAGATGCATAAAAATACTTTTTTTTTCAAGTACTGCGCTATTAAATTTAAAGACAGAGACCAGAAAATTAACGAAAATGAGAAATATAAGAAAATATAAAAAGAAGATTGATGTATGTTGAAAAACATCTATACTTTTTATGCCTCATTGAAGTTAAAGTCCACAGAAGAAGAAGTTCTTCTGTTCAGGCAATTCTAATGACGGGCATTCACTCTTCAGTTTGATTAATTTTAGACTAGCTTTTTACTGTACACTGCTGTCAGCCAAGATGACGCTGTATTCAAACTCCAACAAAAACAACTAAATGACAGATTTTAACCAATGCAATCATTAAGGAAGCTTTAGAAATAATCCAAAATGTAGTTCAATTGAACTAAAGCTCTATATCAGCAAGCTTCCTGTATCAGCAAGAGTCAAACGGGATGTCTTCAGATAAATATAGAGCGTTAAAGACACACTGAGCATGTTTTCTGATTTACGTGCATCTTTGAATGCTCGGATGATTAATTTCGAGCGCTCTCTCTGCGTTGGTGTGCACAAGCTATCTGGCTGGCAAAAATATCTACTCTCATGTTGAAGGCACCTTGATTTATCTGGTTTTCAGTGCCTTTTCAGTGCTAAATTTCATACAGAAGAGAAAATCTCTCATATCAATACAACATTGAAATGGGTATTAATAATCCACTCAAAGGCCTGCTATTAAGGATCACCGCTCGTGCCGCACAGCACCAAATATACGGCATATCCCCCTGAGAGGCAGCGAGTTGATTAGAAATTGGTGCTGAAAATGAGAAGCAGTAACAAGGTCTACCTGCACCCATGCATGAAGTGTTCATCAGTAATTAATTGGGTTGTAGGAAAGAGAACTGTTTAACACAACGGCAGAATCCACTGAGAATGTAAACGGGATGTCAAGATGATGGACAGCATCAAAACAAGCCAATGTAGTGTATGAGTGAGGGTGGGCTGTTACCTTGGTTTGAACTGTTTGAGGGGAAGCGGTCAGTTTTCTTCAGGGTTCTGAAGTGGACACGTTTGCTGGCCTGACTCTCTCCGTACAGGCCGATAGACTGAACCTGGATGATGTAATCCATCTCCTCCTCCAGGTCCCACAGCACACAGGATCTGCTGGTGGTGTTCACCTCTCTAATAAACCTCTGCATTTTGCCGTCCATTCTCTGAAAGTCAAAAGATTGGTATAGATAACATGAAGCTGCAATTATGTTATGGTTTAGTGATGTATATTAAATTACATGTATTTACGTACTGTACGTGAATGATGCATGATGATTCTGCTCATGCTAAAGAAAGTATGTTGTTACAATTTACTGAGTAAATGCACACTGTTCCTAAGTGGTATGTATATTGGGGGTTTATATGTTGTGGGTTGTGATAAGCTGTTTTGTAGTCCAGGGCTGAGTTTCCCGAAACCTTCTTAATGCTACGTCATTCTTAAGTTACACCTTAAGCTGTACCTTATTCATTAATACGTGTTTCCAGAAACATTCTTAGTTAAGTATACCTTCTGTAAGTCATGCACTCTCAGCTATACCTTATCACTGTTGGCAGTTCACTCCGCTAGTGGGCACCACTGCAAAAAGCTTCTTTACATCTTAGTCTATACGAATATTTTTTTCAATTTAATACACCCAGTGTTCAATTTAAGATAATTCAAGTGTTTTTATGCGAATAATAAAATTGTCATCACACTGATTGTTGTTAGCTTTTTATTTATATTATCCAAAGGTACATCAGCTGGCAAACCATTCGAAAGTAAAGGCTTATTCGTTTATTTAAAGAGAATGACTGGGGTGTTTAATTTAGTTTGCAATTTGTAATTTTTTTTTATTTTTTATAATATCCCATGAGTCCAAATAAATGCAATTTCCACTATTTCTGAAGTGCTTCTTTTTAAAAAAAAAAAAAAAAAAGCACCGCTTTCTCACGTAACGCAGTGAAGCAGCCCCTGCACGAGAGAATTGATTCTCGAGCCATCGATATCAACAAATTCAGCACCATCGCCACGGACAGCACTGGGTAGCGTCGCATGTAAGAAGGTACATCTTAAGCGGCTTCCTAAGGCATGGTTCGAGGAACACACCTAGAAATGGTATACCTTCAGTTAAGTTATACCTTAAGAGTCTTCGTAGCGCGCTAAGAGACAATGTTATCGGGAAACTCAGCCCAGGTCATCTCTAGTCTAAACTACCTAGATTTAGATGTTCTTTCAAACGGCAAAAACATTTAAAAAAAAGTTCTGAAAAATCACCTTCCGAGCTTTAAGCTGGAATTCGCTGACATTTCAAACAGCTCACGCTGTCTAGACGTCAGCAATACAGTAACAGTAAGGACTTTCTAAGAGGTCACCTAATAAATATAAATCACACATTAGGGCACTAAAGGATCTTCTCGAAGCACTGAGAGCCAAACACGACAGTCTTTCATTTCAGCTATAATTCTGCGCTCTTGCTAATGTTGCATTTATCTCTGCCTCGGTTGCTCTTTAAAGTCTGTGAATAGAGCCAAAGCACTTTCCTCTGCCCTTGAGCTCTCAAGCAGCCTCTAGGTGTGGGCAGGTTTGATGAAAGTCCTTGACTAACATTAACAATGCATTCATCTGTGAGTGTCGCCTGCAAAGCCATTACAGATGTGCATACAACTGATTGCATAACATGACTGACAGATATATTTGTAATTTGCTGATTGCGAAATAGGCGTATCACGATATACCGGTACTGACGATAAATGATTTTTGAAACGTATAATATTTAATATTTTATATATAATATATAATATTTTAATAACCATCATATTTTAAATTAGCACACAATCACACTTAAAAACACCTGCTAACACCTTTCTATGTTTTGTTATATTTACAGGATAATCTCATTCGGATAATTCTCAGTCTCAATGCTTTCATAGTGATGAGGGCTCAGGTTTTTAAGGGACACAATCAAGATATCCCTTGTTAAGTTGAATTTGGACTCACCTCCTCCTGTTTTAGACCTTTCAAACCTGCATCATCCAGTTGCATTGCCGGAGGACTTGAAGATACCTAGCGGTACTGACTTTACCAAAGTGGCCTTTGCATTTCGCTCAGTTCGAACTGAGTCATCCAGGTCGAACTGAGTAACTCACACAATGACAGAAATAACTGAAGAAGCCCAGGAGAAGAGACTCTGTAGCATGCCTCCTGTAATGACATGTATTTCCCCCCTAGTGGTATCTCCAGATGAAGCCCTGAAACATAAACTCTGTTGCCCTGGAAGCACACCGGATGCCTGTCATTCAACTTCACAACAGTATAGACATGGGCAATCTTCCAGGCTCCTGCAGTAAGATACTCAACTCGGCTTGTCATTTGACTTGGCTGTGGCTACTTCTCGGGCAGCATTTTGTGGCGTGCCCCTCTCGGAGATATGTGCAGCAGCCACATGCACATCACCTTGCAGGTTAACAAGTTTTTACAGGATTGATGTGGCTCCTATTTCTTTCATCAGCTTCACTGTGTGGCCAGAAAACTTTTAACTGTCTTATCCTCTTGACTGGGCTGTATTCATCTTCCACCATGTAATGAAAGCGAACTTTATAAACATACTTTGACACATTTGAAAAAGTTATATATGAAGAGTTCAGATGCAAAAGCCCATAAGTGCCATTTGAAATTTTCTTCTAGAATGATAATTTTTATCAAGCTTGTATATTTAAGTTCAGTAATTTCACTTAAATGGCAATGATAATTACCTATTAATTGTTATTTAAATGAAATTACTGAAATTAAATTTAAAAGTTTGATAAAAAAATCATCATTAAAGAAGAAAATTTCAAATGGCATTTAGAGGCTTTTGCATCTGAACTCTTCATATATAAAAAGATTGGTTTGTTCTTTACAAAGCAAAACTAATTAAACTTTAAAGGGGGAAAGGTGGGATACCATTTGAAAAAAATAAATAATAAAATAAAACATTCTTTATCAATAATTTAGCATACAGAATTAATATATATATATATATATATATATGAAGAGTTCAGATGCAAAAGCCTCTAAATGCCATTTGAAATTTTCTTCTTTAATGATGATTTTTATCAAACTTGTATATTTAAGTTCAGTAATTCCACTTAAATGGCAATGACGATTACCTATTAATTGTCATTTAAGTTAAATGATTGAACTTAAATATACAAGCTTGATAAAAATGATCATTCTAGAAGAAAATTTCAAATGGCACTTAGAGGCTTTTGCATCTGAACTCTTCATATATATATATATATATATATATATATATAAGATTTTAGGCTAAAAGAATAGGGTTCAAAATCATATATATAAGAGCCAAGGACTGACCAAAATGTTTTGGATATTGGGCAATCAAAAACAAATGTGCAAATGTCTCTTCTGCTTGTTTACAAAAAGATCACAATCTTAAAATATTAGATTTGATGGGGTATATTTTTTGTAATATTTTGTTGAAAAGTAATTTACCTGTTGGGAGATGGAAAAGCCAATGATGATGTCACCCTCAGGCACCTCCCAGGACACAGTTGCTGAATCAGCTCTCAGGTGCATGACCGACACATTAACAGGAGCGGGTGGACGGTCTTGAAACACAAGATAGAGTAAATTAACTTTGAATCTTTGAGCCCTAATAATTTATATAACCTGTTAGGTTTTATTCCCCTTATGCAATACTAAGCTCAAAAATGCTGCATTCGGAGGTAAGAAGACATCAAGGCACGTTTGATTGTAATGGTAGCTTCACTGTTCACTTCCTGACTCATGAGATACTTCATCTGATTGATTTTTGAAGACAGAATAGATGTGTCCTTTACAGTGAAGGACACATCTATGCTGTCTTCAAAAATCAGAAGACAGGATTGATATCCCACAATCCTGTGTGTTCCATTCTGTGACAGTTGAGCAAAAAAATTAGATGGCATCTGAAAGTTGCGGTTGGTGGTCAGTGTGTGTGTGTATATATATATATATATATATATATATATAACTTTTTCAACTTTTGATGTCATTTCTAGTGAGAAATTGTAGTAAAAAATATATTTGATTAGTCATCACCAAAGCTCTCTCTATTTTGTCTTAGATCATTAAACCATTATAAAGCCTCAGAAGTCCAAAATCAGTTTCGTGAGGTTTCTTCGTCTCCAAAAACTGCTAAAGACATTGCCTGATAGAGGAGCGAGGCAACAAGTCAGCTGCCTAAGATTTCGGATGCCGTCTATTTTATGAATTGTAGATTGATAATAATAGAAATCATTGGCTGCCATACTTTAAACTAATATACTGTTATAACATTTCCACTCTAATATTAGTGCAGAGACTAGTAAACCTCTAAAGCAATAATCTACTGTCAAACATCAAGTCATGGAGCTATTATACCTTCCCATGAAAATACAACA
This sequence comes from Pimephales promelas, assembly GCF_988280905.1. NCBI lineage: Eukaryota > Metazoa > Chordata > Actinopteri > Cypriniformes > Leuciscidae > Pimephales > Pimephales promelas. The sequence goes on along the minus strand of NC_142781.1, from coordinate 17,511,723 downwards.
ATAATCTACAGGTCTGAAATATGTTGCAGTGCTCTGTTTTTATTTGCTGTCCTTTTATAGACTGTCTGAGTCACTTGCCAAGAAAGCTTTTTCAATCTGACCAATCAGATTTGGGAAGAAAAACATTCTCTCTATGGTTCAATCTCCTCAGCTTGCTCTCTGAGGGTCTACAGCTTTCTCTAAAAGCAAACCTGGTACTTACAGATGTTTTATGCAAAGCTACAGTGCATTCCTTTTTCCTTAATGGCAGTACAAACCTCCTGAGCAACATGTTTAAATTAGGATCCATTAAGCTGTTTGCTATATTACCAGTCAACCACTTCATTTGTAATTAAATGAGTCAGCGTTCAGGGGAGGCGACAAAGTGACTGTATAGAAATCAGATTGACAATGGCAAAAAACACCAGTGATCAGCCAGAATTCATAAAAACTCAAAGAAATGGAAAGCGTTCTGTTCAAGGCAGTATGTTTTATTGAAATTGCTTTCTCAAATTGATTGAATCCAGCACATTTTGTCCTATGTGGGACTTTTATACAGAACCTTTTTTTAATTCTCAGCTGTACGGTGCCTGATCATGATTTAGGAAGCAATAGACAAGCTAATAAGTCTATAAAAAACCAAGGAGAACAATAACAGATTCAATAGTCAAGCACATGGGCCATGGCTCTGTCACTGTGGTGGAAATAGAAAGGCAGTGACCTAGACTGAACTGCAGGAGCATTTTCTAGCATCTCCTCTGAGCAGTGCTCTAATGGACTTTGTGTGTTTGTGTGGGCGATTACAAAAAGGGGAAGGGGTGTTTTTTTTCTTTTCCTGCACCTAAACCAATGCAATAACATCAACAATAACATATACAGACTCTTAGCTAAGTTACATAACAGCTGTTTTAAAATAAGCTGTTGCTCGTTCTGTTCCAGATCTGTATGATGCATCTTTTCCAGAAGCCCACAAAGTTAACAGGCCCTTTAAAAGAGTAGAGTACAAAATAATACCTAAAAATCATATAAACACTCATATTTCTTCTGATCAATAATAAAATGGCATATATATATATATATATATATATATATATATATATATATATATATATATATATATAATTAAATTTTGATATAATAAATTGTATTTAAAAAATATGGCAAATTTGGTAACACATGCCTGAAACTCATATTGTTTCTACTAATAAATGGAACATTTTCCTTCAACCACTTAGGGCTAAGCTTTTACCATCCAGAATGGTGTTCCTGTCAGTAGGTTTTCTAAAGACTAAAGTGTGTAGGGCACCATGATCGTCTTTAAAGATACCAAATTCCAAAGTCTAATAACAGTGGGTCTCATTCATGAAACATTCATAAAATATACGAGTAAATATGAGAGTGATTTGCGCGTAAAGAGACCTTCCAAAAAACTCTTCTCCTGATTCACAAATACTTTGTAAACGTCAGATGTGATAGTAAAATGTGTGCGTGTATGTGTGTCAATGAATTCCAACCAGTCGTAAATGGGATGTGTGTGCACATTCATTCTCAATTACCATAAATCCCGCCCATTATATGCAACTGACATCTATATGAAGAGTTCAGATGCAAAAGCCTCTAAATGCCATTTGAAATTTTCTTCTTTAATGATGATTTTTATCAAACTTATATATTTAAGTTCAGTAATTTCACTTAAATAACAATTAATAGGTAATTATTATTGCCACTTAAGTGAAATCACTGAACTTAAATATACAAGCTTGATAAAAATGATCATTCTAGAAGAAAATTTCAAATGGCACTTAGAGGCTTTTGCTTCTGAACTCTTCATATATAGGCATATAATAACATGAATGCGAATGAAAAAGAAAGATTTCTCGGATGCAGAAATTGAAGTTTTATTATCAGAAGTTCATTCAAAACGCCACATTTTATTTTCAAGCGTACATAGTGGCGTATAAGGTCCTAAAAAATGAAGCTTGGCAGCATACAGATGCAGTTAATGGAGTTTCATCTGTCAATCGAACAGTCCCAGAGAAGAAAATGGTTCAACATTAAGCTTGACAGCAAAAAAAACAACAACAAATTTCACTTCGGAAAAATCGTATTCAAACTGGAGAAGGACTGCCATCGATCACCAGATCTGCTATTAGGCTCTCATAATAAAAGTAAAAAGAAAAAAACCTATGTAATTACTGTATAATATTTTTTTCCAAATGCTGTATAAATATGTACCCGATTAAGGTGAATTAAAATGCAGCCTTATTAATGAGCAAAACATTCGGATGCTAAGCACACCATTTACGCGTGGCTGGGAGCAGGTGTAGATTTCTTGCGTACCAACTAACATTTGGAAAATACGAACATTTTAATGAATCCAAAAATTTACGCCAGAACCCCTTTACACAAAAATTTGTTCTGCTCGTGTCTCATGAATGCAGACCCATTGTATTTGAAGTAGGCATTCTTTTCCTGGTTTAAGAAAACAATCTTCTTCCCATTTTCCCAGAATAATGACCCATCTACCGTCCAGGCCTGTGGGATTGGCAATATACCACTGTCACTTAGGAAAGGGAACAGACAAAAACAATTTAACCAAGTTTATGGATTGACAAACTGCAGGCTACTAGATACCCAGGCCTGAACGAAGAACTTGATTTTAGTGTTTTCCTGTAAACCACACTTTTATATGCTTTATAGTGTTGTAGTATAGATGTTGTATCCCAAAAAAAGGCTTTTTAATCTTTCTTAAGAGTGCCTTGGAGTTCCCTATCGGTCAGTCACTACAACGTAGGTCATGACTGACCAATAGGAATCTCGCCAGAGAGGCCAATCTACTTTGAGTGAAACTAAAACAAGCCAATGCACATTGGCGTGCAATCATTTTCATCAGCTGTGCAGCCTCGCATTACAGGTAGGCTGGCAGCTGTTGTGATTGCACACTAGTTTTTTTGCTTCGGGGCCAAACACTTCGCTGAGTGAATTTGAAAGACAAGCCTCTTCTAGATCTCTCCACATTGGTGCAGGCGTGATGGCACAGCAACGCAAGCTGTCTTTTCTCTCTCTCTCTCTTTGTTTGTTGTTTAAAAAAACTGAGCAAACAAAAAAAACTGTTTTCACAGCTGGTAAGGTGCGCGGTCGAGAGCTCTACGGCCTTTACACTGCATTAATAATATAATACAATTCTTGTAATGTGGGATATACAATATGTATATCCCACATTTCATGGTGCAGTTAATATTACTAGGCTAACGTTATAATAAATCCATGGTAAATGATGGGAATTTGTAGACGGAAAATCTTTCTGACTGTATCGTAGTACAAAGTGTTTCACCTGTTTGTCAGCACTGTTTCATCTGCCTTTAAACTGGTTTAAACTAGACATTTGTGTTCTTCGCTGAATTCAAGTTCTTCTCACTGGATTTCGTGAGCGAGACGATCAGAGTAAACGCATCAGCTCTAGTGACCTTGCGCAAAATGTCTATGAGCTCGCGCTGCACTGCGGTTTGGACTTTGAGCGGAGCGGATAAATGGTCCGTGTGCCAAACGCATTCTCATCCTTTAGCGTCATATATAACGCTATATGACAAAACGGCGCTATAGTACGCACATGGCACCCGTTATCGTTAATATAACACGCGCTGTGATGGTTAGGTTTAGGTGTGGGGTAGGGTAGTCTCATATTACGCGAAAGGATTTATGACGCCTTGGGTTCGCGTGAATATTAACGATAAAGGGTGCCATGTGCGTAATGAGTTTCGTTCCATTTCCGTTTTACATTATCGAACTCTAGATCGAGTAAAAATTATATTGCGATAATTATCATTATCGTTTTAGCGCCCAGCCCTATTGTACATTAATTCTTTATTTGTCATTACTTTGTACTTTTAACACACACACACACAAAAGATTCAGATAATCGCCTAGTATAGATAAAGTGCCTAGTGTTATCCAATATCTCACTGTATGGGAACAACACGGAACAACAGTGTCAGACTAACTCTGTGTAAGCCTCCTCCTATCATCCTTCCAGGCAAGGTGGTGTAAAGGTGTGGTGCTTTGGTAGGGATTCCCATTGATCAATCATTACCTACGTTGTAGTGACTGACCAATAGGTAATGTCTTAGTTATACAATGGTAACCCTCGTTCCCTGAGGGAACAGCAGCTCGTTAAACCTGTGCTGCGAGGCTGCACAGCTGATGCAAATGATTGCATGCGAATGTGCCAAGTAGATTGGCCTCTCTAGCAAGATTCCTATTGGTCAGTCATGACCTACGTCTCTTTTCCCTCCCTCAGGGAATGAGGGTTACCATATGTAACCGAGACGTTTTCTGACTTGTTGCTACATATTATCCCATCCAAAGAGCACCTCAAGCAAACATTTTGAGTCCTAGAATCACTCCTCTACAGATATTTGGTAAATAAATATACTTTTTGGTACACTATTTGGTAAACATCAAAAGTGTAATGTATTTGTGGAAAGTGCCAACAAAAAAGCATAGCATCTAGAACACCTATAATGCACCACAATGATGAATGTTCACAGTATCAGACTGATAATCAATGTCCTGTGTTGACGCCCTAGGAGGTCACTAGTATGGCAGCACTCCTTTCCACGCAGCTATGATCATCATGCACAATGGGGGTCAGGGATGATTATGCTGGTCTTCCTTGGCCTCAGCAAGCTGTGTAAATTGGATGGAGAGAGGACTGACTCCAGCTCTGCACCATGGATAATCATTTAGAGGAAGAGGAGGGCCACCTCGGTGAAGGCTGATTTGCACATCAAAGCGTCTATAGGTCACAGGCATCAAATCTTCAATTTTAATGAGTCTCCAGGTTTGCAGCTACATCATTGTTTTTGTGCAATTCTTATTATTAAGCTGTACACATACCGTGGCGGAGGATGTATATGTTGTATAAGATATTTCTACAATGTCACACATGCAAAGAGGCTGGGAGTCAGACTGGAACGTGGAAAAGGGAAGTATACGTTCAGCAGTTGGCACATTAATAAACTGCACAATTGCGAGAATTAGCAAGTCAACGCTGAGTTGCTTACATTTATGGACCATATTGCCAGCTACTTTGATTTGCTTCATGAATGAAAATAATTCCAAACAAACCTAAGGCTGACCTGCAACTGAGGAGCATTTTTTTTTTTAAATGAATGAATCAGCTGTGTTGAACAAATCGGTTAATTAAATAATTCAGTCACTCACTCAAAGTTAGAAAAATGGTTAGGAACATGCTTTTAAAAAAAAATAAAAATTATTAATCACTCACTCATAAAGATGTCCCCATAATGAATGGCTGGGAAATCTTTTCTTTTGGAATGCTGCTTGACTAATTACATCCGAGAGCAAGAACCAACTATTGTTTCAAGATATTTTCTGCATCCAAACAATTTACAGACACATTTGTCAGATAATAGAAGGGCTAAATAATTTTGTTTTTGTCCATTTGAGAAGAAATCACTGTTATAGTGTATTACAGGAACTAAAAGCAGGTCCAGTTTCATTCCATCTGTCCAGCAGATCCTCAGTGAAAAATGAAAGATTTTCATAAACCCATATAATTGGAGAACATCTGCTGGGGGTCATTTCTGCCACATCAACAATTGTATTTGCACCTGTCTGTAGAGTTTGTTAAATTACGTCTCATGATTACAACTGGTGATTTGTCACAGAAAGCAGTGCAGTTTGATACCAAATGAATGTACAGAATGTACTAACGACATAATGAATTGCTTTTTAAAAATATATATAATAACCTAATATAATGAACTTTCTTCACTGACTGTGAGAAGGTGGTTCTTGTGAAATAGTGAAATATTATGAAATATTGTGAAATATTAGGTTTTTGTCATTTCAGTGACATTTACCTCACTCTTCCTCAGCAAGAGCTCATTGTCCTTGAAGTAACAGGGGTTGAGAGTATAGCTTCAAAATACATGGCCAGACATAAGCTCTTTAGTGATGAGGAAAATAATTGTTTAGATAAAGGAAGACGTGAGTTTTGGTGTTCTGGTCAGCATTTGCAATGTATTACGCCCCAACTCATTTCAGTCTAAAATTATTTTTCCAAAGCATTATACACATCTCTAAGGTTTTGTTCATTGATTTATTCTGCTAAGCTACAAAAACATTTAATTTCATTATATTACATTACATATGTCTTAAATCTTAAATAAACCAGCTCCCACTTTTGTTGTAAGGAAAATGAAAGCTCAAAAAGGTTGTAGTATCTAATTTTGCATTTAAAATATCATACTGGAGAGCGAAGAGTGAGAATATAACAAAATCATATTTTTTAAGTGGGCTATTGCTTTAAAGTCATGTTGCAGCAAACATATGGAAGTTATGTCTTTAGTTGTCTATCTATATCCTTACTAACATTGTCAGAAGTTGACTGCAAAAGTTGATGAATATACTGATACGAGCTTTGCTTTCTTACATTAGTACCTAACAAGAAGTGATTTATATGTGTAGCGCTAATAAAGTCTAGACCCACATATACAACCAGTATACATTTTATGTGAAATAAGTCTCCCTCTCAAGCACAAGTCAGATGCACTTAAATGTTACGTAACAGAAAGAGGAGAGCAGGTCACCTTGGGTAATACAGTACACTGAGCATACAGTTAAAAAGCAAGAGGCCACATGAGAAACAGACATCCAGACGTCAGAGTACTTCACATGAAACAGGCACGTACTGAGAGTAGACACGGGCAACTCCAAAATCACCTTCAAAGAGACCTTCTACAATTCCACATGCAAGTTCAACTACAATCCACAAGTATATGAAAGCAGAATAAACGTGTTCAGAGTCAGCAGCATTTAAATAGCATCAATAGCATGCGTGGCTTTGATCCAGCTAGCTAAAAATACACATTTAGGCTGCAAAAAAAAAAAAACCCTGGATTGCTTCTAGCTCTTTTTTTCTTTAAATGTTAAGTAATGCAAGTCCTCTCAACTGTTTAAAATGCAAATGTGTATATTGATTGCTTCAGCTTTCTTATCCAAATTAAGGATTTAAAAGAATCCCTCTTGCGGCATTAATTTCGGTTTGGAGAATGCAATAAAGAGAACACAACAAAAAAAAAAGTCATTTGTCTTTACCACCTAAATGTGGCATCTCTCTCACACGTCTCTGTCCAAAATGTTATCTCATGCTCTAATGACCTCCAGGCATGCAATGGATTCTGGAAAGGGATTAGTTCTTCATGATAGATTTTGTGAAATGTTGTGCTGTCTGATCCTTTCAGGGTAGACAATGCACTCACAGATTGAGCTGTAGGGTGTTATCAACACAAAGCCATAGAGGGAGCGTGTCTCAGCCTCAGGGGAGCGCTGCACTTTCCCAGCAGAGCAAGATGTCACTGTAACACCAGAGCACCCCACACTTCAACAGTCCCAAGGACAAGATGGAGAACTCAAGCATGGACATTTTGCAAGAGCAACATGATTGTAAGTATGGGGTTTAAACATACAGGTATACATCCACTTTTTTTTTTTTTAAAGGGACACTCCACCCATTTGCATTAAGATTTCCATTGTTAGAATTCCGTTATATTATTGAATGGTCATGCAACACTCTCTAATTTTCCCCTGAGACGAGAGAAATCTGCTATTTACCTTTTTCACTTCCTTCTACAATGATGCAAAAATCGTCATTTTACGTCATTGTAGGAGGAAGTGTAAGAGGGGGGATTTCTGTAAAGACTACAAGCAATAGTTCCCACTCTTTCAAACCCGCCGAAAGGGGGTTGGAACTAATGTGCTAACAGATCTATCACAGATCAGTGCCAGTGCGTTTTTTGAAAATATGGACGAAGGTACTAAATACACAGACAGATGCCTTATGGATAGGGTTGGGTACCGAAACACGGTGCCAAAAGGGAGCCGGTTCCAACGTAAACGGTAATAACCAGACCGAATAAGAACGAAAAGTCTCTGTGTCATGAAGCGCACACACGCAAAGTCTCTCACTCTCTCCGTCATGCACGCACTATGCGGTTTGGAGCAGTCTGATCTGTCTCGCATGCGCGCTCTTGCTCACTCGCTTTGCGGGCATCAGGGAGCCGTTATCAATTTGCGGGAGACTCCCGGAACATCTGATAGTGAGGGGATTAATGAAGATGCCGCAGACAAAACGCTACAAGGTAGGCTTGTTACGGTAGTCGGTGTTACCGGTGTTCAGTCGCAACACCGGTTTCATGACATGCCCACCGCGGCACCACGGTTGGCATGTGAAAAAAAAAAGTTTAAAGCCTTAAAAATATTGAACGCAATTACGCAGTAGTCGTTAAATCCTGCCTGTTAACACACACGACCCACAGAAAAGACGCGCGTCAGTATCGAGTTCTCTTTCGGGCTTGAACAAACCATAACACATAAATTATGCCAATGGGAGGCGTGTCAGATCGCGTCTCTGTCAGCAACGGCTCTCCGAATTCGCTCACTCGTTTTTACTTACTTCTTCTCATTCACTCCTTCAAGTGAACAGTTTTAGTGGACTAATCTAGGGAATATGCCTAGTAAATGAGGGTTTAGGGGGCAATTTCGGATTTAACCCATGTTCTCAAGCAGTGAAAAATAGAGGACACTGACAACACGTTATATATTTAATATTTAATATGAAACAGTCTCAACTTTCAAATTTGGTCAGTCAAAGAAAATCAAACAATAATTGGGCCTACCGTTTTGTGGCTCTTTAATGTGTTGTGACAGATTGCCTGATAAAGCCAAGTTCCACCGACATTAATCTACTAACTCTCCTGACTGGTGGATTTTGATTGGTCAGATCACATGTCTGTCAATCAAACTCCAAGCGAAGGATGAATTGACGCTAATTGACACTTAAATGCACCGTTATGTATGCACGTGAAAACGTGCGCATTTTACGCTTGCCTTTATATTAGCGATTTAAAAGCCCCCGCCGGTGACGGTATTACCGGTGTTGTCACACGACGATTAACCGTTGAGAAAATATCCTCACCGTCACAACTCCAAGGTTTGGCTGCATTTCAAGTGTAAAATTACATGTCAGAGTAAGTGTGCCGATTGAAGCCCATATAGAATCTCGCCAATCCATTGACTGATGGTGCGGGCGCTTGACGCTCTTACGTCGTCATATTATATCAGCGCCCATTATCTGACTTCATTGTGCGAAACTATTTCCAGGCGGTAGAGTGGAGCTCAACTCTAGTCTACATTGATGGGCGGAGTAGTGGGAGTGGCCTGCGGAGCTGAGCATTGCAATGCATTATGGGGATTGTTGTCTACAATCCACAAGCACTAAAAAGTAATTTTCTGCCTTTCATCGGCCAAGGACCCAAAGTAGAAAATTATGCTACTAATCAACTACATATATGACCCACTTTCAATACATGTCTCTACCGGTGGAATTACCCTTTAAGTTAGAGCTATTGTAAACTTGACTATGCAAGGGTTGCAGTGTCATCCACTTCTGGTTATTTTAGCTGTAGGCTACAAAAACAGTCTGTTATGTTGCTTGATATTCCAAACTTTGTCACTATTGTATGTAGTAATGTATTATGGTAATGATAAACACATTGGTTTGTAGCGCAAAAAGTTGTACAATTTACGAACGAATCAAGTGTCTACCCAAAAATATCAAACATGACTTCCACTTTATGGACAAATACTTATGGACCAAATTTCCTTCTGACAATGACGTCCCTAGCTATGGAAACTCATTTGATTGGTTTGCAGGCTTTAGCAGTGATCCGTGAACACTTTGTCTCCCTGGGTCCGCAAGAGATGGAATTGGACAGTGTGACAGTTTAAGGTCGATGTAATTGGTGACCACAGTCCACCAAATCTGGCCTGGCGATGCAATTCTCTTGTCACCTCAACACGAGCCAGATGAGGTGTTGGAAGTCGGACAATTTTTGGAAGCCAATTTCAGCACAAATGCTCTGGATTTACACGACATGGCCAGAAGTATTAGAACACAAACAACACACCCATATCTATGCTATCCTTGTTGAATATTTGATGAAAAGGATTTCCATCAAGACAAAATAGCATCAGGTCTGTTCTGTCTGGCTCACAGTTGCTGTTTCAGTTTGTCCTAATGGTGGTCACTGCGGTTCAGGTCTGCGTTTCACATCCATTTAATCATATAGTGCACATTTTTCTATTTCACCATCATCTAATTTTAGTCTTTATCGAACGTGGGTTTAACCGAAAGTGAATTTGCTGTAGTATTTTAAGCAGTGGATGACGCTCATTTCAGGTGTCTGATGTCAATGTAAAGACCAACTCTGCAAAGAAGTTGTTCTGAATAAGGCTAGATTTCAGGCTGCATGATCATAATTTCTCACATGTACCTCTCTTTAAACTGAATCAAGTACATCTATTGTGCTGTATTTGTATTGATACGACAGTCCTCATGCTTTTGTGTTGAGACTCTGCGCTTATGCACGAGTGTAAAGGTTATTTGGTGTTATATGCACTTGTAAATTATTACTTTTAATATGGAGTTGTTGAGCATGAATGTTGCACTATTCGGATGTTTTCTCTGACAGGTGTAATCTATTTTGCAAAAGGAGAGGCGTCTTGGTTTCAAAGGAACAACTTTCAGCACTGGAATTTCAGCAGTGTTCATATTTCAGACAGAAACACAGTGCTTGTGAGAAAAGAAGCACCAACTGCTGCCATATCAAAGCTTCCACAAAATCCCAGATGACTCAATGAGGAAAAAAAGGGAAAGGATTAGAAAAATGCCGGAAAATATTTTCCTGACATGCTTCCTTGCCTTCAAGTGCATGCATGAAAATTCAACAATAATTCTAGAGGAATACAAGAAAAGCTATTTTGTAAATAATGTGGCAGGATTTTACAATTACGATTGTGAAGCTCAAACAAAGGTGCTAGCAAAGCCATTAGTTAATTTTCTGTAATGCACAATTAACTACTTGTGTTAAATTAATTTTTAATTTAACCAACGAAATAGTGTCACAGAACACAACTGCAGGTCAGTGGTTGTTAAGTTTATCCTGACCAGAATTACATGGGCCATATAATCTCTTGACATAATAAAACTAATCTTTTACATTTATTTGTAATAAAAAGTACAACCTCTCATCTTACTGTAAACTTCACTGTAAAAATGAATGCGCTTTATCTAATAAAAAAAAATTGTGGCAACAGATTACAAGCAATATTATTAACTCAATTTAACACATTAGAATGGAGTACTAATTAATCAAATTAATTACTTAAAAGTTAACCATTTAAAATGAGTAAAACTTAAAAAAATAAAATAAATAAAAAAAACTTACATTTAAGTCACCATTATGGTGATCAGTGTTTGTTTTAGGTTTGTTTCAAAATTACGTTTTTCTCCTTCAGTGATTCTGCTTGTTAACATCAGGTGTCTTCAATGTTGGCAATATAAAATAAAGAGATCTTAATTAATCTTTGATGTCTGTCTGTTATTCAGATATTTTTGTTTAATTTTTTGGTGTAAACTTTACTCATTTTAAATGGTTAACTTTTAAGGAATAATTTGATTAATTATTACTCAATTATAATTTGTTCAATTTAATTTATAATATTACTTGTAATCTGTAGCTACAATTTTATTGATTAGAAAAAGCGTATTCATTTTTACAGTTGCAGGAATATGCTAAGAATTCAAAACTGTTTTTAGTCTCTCTTAAGCACAATTTGGTCAGCATGTTAACATCTGTATTTGTTTATGCCATATTAAAGGGATGCAAAATAATGAGATCGTTGTAATCTCGATGTATCTTTCGTTCTAAATTGTAACAATTTACATAACCCATTTCATGGCATGATTTTGCTCAAAGACGCACAAAGACCCAAGCACAGAGGATCCAAGCAAGCCACCAATTGTTCAGGTAATCTCATTTGAATGTACCCATTCAATACAAGACAGAACACTGATTATCAGACAAATGTTTCATAGTAAGAATAAACTTACTTGCTCCCACCAGAAACATTTCACTACCGAAGAGCAACAGTCCGACTGAGTTAAGAAGGACAAGAATGCGAGCCATTATCTCCACAAATGTCAAATCCAAATGAATGTAGTTATCTTCTTTTGCTTGAACAGCTTTGTTTATAGCAACATTATAAATGATTATGTATTCATCTAAATAAACACATATTAAATTAAGTACAGTAAAAATCTCAGGATGGACATCATGTTCGCAAATCCTATTAAAACACGTGCCGGAACGTCCATGTCAGCTGCAGGTATAATGCTGACTTTCCATCGACTTCCAAAATAATTCCGTCTTACTTCAAATTCATGCTTGATTCCTCCGAAACTGCAGGTTGTGACTGTGAGGAAGCGTCCAATTCAATCTCAGGTTCGGAGGTGTTCAGATCTACCGCTCGTTCATGTCAGTGTTGATCTTGAGCGAGCGCGAACGCGAGGCGATCAGCACCACGGTCAGCTCCAGCGCTGATGCGCGCGAACACGAGACAGAGAGACCGCAGATATATATTCATTTATGAATGCGCGCGCATCAAGACTGAGTAGAGATGCCAGTCAGTGTAGCTCCATTCCTCAATGAGTTCCCTCATTCATTACAAAGCCGTAACCATGCATTGACATGGATGGATGAGGTATTTTCGTTTTTCCTCCATTAAAAATGTTTAAGCAAATCATTGTTTAAAGATTTAAATGATTCAAATGTTTTTGTACCCTATAAGCCCATAAGGTCCTATTTTTACAGACATTGGTGTGTACAATAGGAGTTATTGTGTTAGTGTTAGTGTGTGCACTTCACCGAACACCTGTAAAGTATCTGAAAATCCAATGTAAGAGGCCTCCGGTGCTTTGACCTTCACAAAAGTATTTGCAGTATACCCAAGTTCAATGTGCTAAATCACAGTAAACCATCTGACAAAATTAAACTTTAGAGAGTGACATAGTTGCTCTGCAATGATTTTTAGCCTTAGTGGGGAGATTTGTAAAGGCCAATGCAGCACAGATGCCTCTTAATATGCATTTTCAGATACATAACCTTCTGGTTTGCAGACAACCTACATGAACCACTGAGCCACTGCCGCCCTACATTTTGAGGGATGTAATCTCTATACTGTATTACACATTAGATTTGCACTTGGAATATTTCTAAATTTGGCCCAAAAGTCTAAGGAATAGTGTCAGTAAACTATGACTTCAACAATGTATTATGTGAACTTCTTAACCTTGTTTAGTAAAAACAAAATTTCTTAATTTTAATTTAGTTACGGATTGTCTTTGAGAGTTAATACCTCATCTCCTTTATCAGCTATCCAACTATCAATCCAAACACATCCTCTATGAATGCTAAGGCATATACACTTAAACAGTATGAAGGCTAAACATTCCACACAGACCCAAAGTTCATTAATGGCTTGCAGTAGAACCAAACAGGTTGAATGCAATATTGTTCATGTAGTTTCTATGTAAAGGTTTCCAAAAAAATTATAATAACAAGTCACAGAAAATTACAAAACATCATCACAAATTTCCCATTAATCACATTATTTACAAATTTAGGCGTGAATTTTTGCTTTCTCCAATTTGATCACAAAGTGGCACTATTCGGAAGGCTACAATTACAACTGAATATTGTGCTGTAATTTTAATGCATCGTCTTCACATTAAGTACATTTAGAGAAAATGATCTCTAAATGTACAAGACTGCTTTGAGATTATTCTAAGAATATTTTACAATGTTCTGCTGAGCTTTAAAAGACAGACTGCAGGTCCTTAAATGGAATGAAGGTCTTATGTTCTTTAGACACCTGTGGAGCAGATATAATCATACTGTAAGTGTACTCACCTGTAAGTGTACTCATATTGTGAGTACTCATTCTGTAAGTGTACTCAAACTGTTAGTGTACTCACCTGTAAGTGTGCTCATCTGTAAGTGTCCTCACACTGTAAGTGTACTCACCTGTAAGTGTACTCACCTGTAAGTGTCCTCACACTGTAAGTGTACTCACCTGTAAGTGTACTCACCTGTAAGTGTACTCACCTGTAAGTGTACTCACACTGTTAGTGTACTCACACTGTAATTGTCCTCACACTGTAAGTGTACTCACCTGTAAGTGTGCTAACCTGTAAGTGTACTCACCTGTAAGTGTACTCGTATTGTGAGTACTCATGTAAGTGTACTCATACTGTAAGTGTACTCACCTGTAAGTGTACTCACACTGTTAGTGTACTCACACTGTAATTGTCCTCACACTGTAAGTGTACTCACCTGTAAGTGTGCTAACCTGTAAGTGTACTCACCTGTAAGTGTACTCGTATTGTGAGTACTCATGTAAGTGTACTCATACTGTAAGTGTACTCACCTGTAAGTGTACTCACACTGTTAGTGTACTCATACTGTAAGTGTACTCACCTGTAAGTGTACTCACACTGTTAGTGTACTCATACTGTAAGTGTACTCACACTGTTAGTGTACTCACACTGTAAGTGTACTCACACTGTTAGTGTAATCATACTGTAAGTGTACTCACCTGTAAGTGTACTCACCTGTAAGTGTACTCACACTGTTAGTGTACTCACACTGTAAGTGTACTCACACTGTTAGTGTAATCATACTGTAAGTGTACTCACACTGTTAGTGTACTCATACTGTAAGTGTACTCACCTGTAAGTGTACTCACACTGTTAGTGTACTCATACTGTAAGTGTACTCACACTGTTAGTGTAATCATACTGTAAGTGTACTCACCTGTAAGTGTACTCACCTGTAAGTGTACTCACACTGTAAGTGTACTCACACTGTTAGTGTAATCATACTGTAAGTGTAATCATACTGTAAATAATCTGTAAACAGATTGTAGTGATTGTAAAGTTGGTTTTAGGTCAATTGAAATGTTTCCAAAACCAATGGAATTGAGAAAGTAAATTCCCACAGTGAAAGAAGCTTCACAACAGTCATCTCTATTTGTTTGGTAAATATAAAAGAATAACTTACAGCTATTGATTTTAGCTGCAACAGGCTCTCTAGAGCTTTCTAATTGTTTCTGCGAGAGGGAGAGACAGACCATGGTCAATTCCATCAGCAGAAAGGACAGTATTATAGGTCACAGAAACATTAATATTTATGTGAGGATGTTTCTCCTATAGACTGATATTAGTCATCCACTGTCCTGACTCTGCAATAGCTTACGCTCTAGGGATCTGCATTGCTGTGTATATTTAAAAGTCTCTCATTTTAATTGAATTACAAATCAGGAACTTCTCTGTAATATTCTTACTTGACTAAAATTAGTTTATTAGAAAGGAATGAATTGAAAAGGAAACTACAAAAAGAGATCGGACGTGTTGCAAGCCTTATTTGAACCTACATCATCTGCATGAGCACCATTCATGCCTGAATATTTTCTGAGTTTTAAAATAAACATAAAAAGCTGTTCGCAAACCACTCTAATTATCTAATACACTGTAAAAAATGCCTGTGAAATCTACAGTTATTTACTGTAGATGTCACAGTAACAATACTGTAAAAGATTTTTACAGTAGAATATTGTAAAGTTTACAGTACGACCTTAAAAATCACAGTAGTTCAAGCATTACAGTGGAAATCACAGTAGTCAAAGCATTACTGTAAAAAATCACAATACAGCCACTAAAGTACTGTAAATAGTAAAGTAAACTACTGTAATTTTCCCTTTTTTATCATATCTTTCTTTGTAACCCTTGTGTTGTAACTTGTACTCTGATGCACCTGCTGCATGAGCTTTCTATTCCATTATTTATATATATATATATATATATATATATATATATATATAAAGAATTTAAATATCTTTTGTTTGTTTGTATTTGTGACTGTAAATGGGTGTTAACAGGGCATAAACATATTTAATCCTTATCTTAAACTTCTCCAAAGTCTCCCCTAACAATATAGGCTTCATAAATGCATAATTTTTTGAGATATCATATCATCCTCTGATTTGAAATGAAGCACGACCATTGGTTATAAGTTGCAATAGTATTCACACTTTTCTATTAATATTAACATATACATTTAATAAATATATTCTTAATGTTGGTTGTTTTTATCTTTTAGCTTAACGTTATATACTTCAATATTAATAACATTTGATTAATCATGAGTTTTGAATTTGAGCCAAAACTCTCAAGCTTTCTAAGTATGTTTTGATTAATGTATCTATTCAGAATGAAGAAACCTTTTTATTATGTGTAGGTTATGTCATGTGCATTACTTTCCAAAATTGGGGCTGCCTGGTTAACTCATAAGTACGTAACATGGGATTTTTATTTTACAAAAATCAGTGTTATATATATATATATTTTTTTTTTTCGAAAGCAGGAGAGATAAATGTGCAAGTTTCCAGAGCTGTTTCTGAGCTGCAAGGCGAAATCAAAACGCCGTCAGAGTGGGCGGGGTTTAGGCAGTCAAAGCTAGAGTCTGTTAGAAAAAAGCGCGAAAGAAGCATTTGAATTTCTGTTTCGTCGTCAGTGACAGAAAAGCTATAAGTTAATAGTCGAATTTACGTTTTTGTAACAGCCTTTAACGTTAAGCTCCGTTAATAAGTATAGTATTATTCAAATGTGCGTTTCTTTATACACGGCTTTGTCTTGTGGTTGTAACGTTATTTATTTTGTTTTCGTCTTTGTGTTGATTTCTTTCACTTTTTGCCTGAGAGGAATTCAGCGAAAACGTTTCCGTGAGAGCGCAAACGGAGACGTTTTTACAGCCTTTAAACGTTATTAGTATTAGTTAGCCAACAGTTTACCTAGTTATCGGTAGCTAGCTAGCCAGGAGAATATTTTTCCCCCACCCGTTGCCTCAGCCGGAGTTTCCATCTTGGGATCGCGGATCCTTCACCAACTGCTAATGGGGATTCGGGACTTCCAGAAAATCAGTAAGTTAAGTAACGTTAACTTTACGTACCATTTTACACCCCCCAACATAATGCAGGTTGACAAGCCTCCAATTGTTCAAGTAAATACAGGCTTGTTTCTGTCAGGTTTATGTTATTGGTGGTTGAGCATTTTTTTCTTTAATAGACCTCACCTCACAATAAATAATAACGTTAAGTTAACTAACATGGTGCTAACGTCTATCTCAATTATTCAATGCTGGGTAACTTAACAGTTAAAGTCACTGGTGTCCAGTGTGTGAACAATATTTTAATTAAGAGAAAATTGATGTAACTTAGAGTGGTAATTGATAAAGTTATTGTGGTAAGTTACTTAGTTTTTTTATGAGTAAACAGGCACAAACCTAAAGAGAAAAAAAAGGCTCATTGCTTTCTTATCAACAATTTTTATAAAGCTTTTTCTATCCTAGTTAGTTACCTTCTTTCGAGTGACTCTTTATCTTTGCTGGCATAGGAGACTAACGGTACCACTCCCTCAGATGTAGAGGCCCAGCTGTCTCCTCCCTATCACTCCAAGGATTATCATGCTTGGTAAGTTTCACGTTCACTGTTAACAAATCCTTAATGTATAACTTTATGCACAAGCAAAGCAACATTTCTGGAAAACACTCGTGAATGCAATGAGTTTGTGTCGTGCCATTCTCTGCACTAGTCAGCAATCACTTCAAAAACTAAAGTTATGTGGAGTAAGTTACTCTCTTATTTTTAGTAGCCACCTATAATGTCGTGATTACTATTTCAGATTGCTTGCTATGCCTGTATCACTCATTGTTTTTCTATCACCAAACCAGTAACTGCTATTTAAAGGATTAGTTCACCTCAAAATGAAAGTTTCCGAATAATTTACAAGATATCCATGTTTTTCTTTCCTTCCTCAATGAAAGAGAAATTACATTTTTGTAGGAAAACATTTCTAGATTTTTCTTTGAATAATGGGCTCCAGTAGTCCAACAATTATAGATAAAAAGTATATAAATTATAATTTTTTTTTCAGAAAATGACTGATCATTTCGCTAGATAAGACAATAATCCTCAGCTGGGAACCTGTATAGTGCGTTGAAGTACTTCAAAGACCTTTGAAACTGCATTCATTTGGACTTTAAAACGTTGTTTACAATTGAAGCCTTAATTTCTAAACTTAATTTCTCTTCCACTGAGGAAAGAAAGACATGGATATCTTGGATGGCATTAGGGTAAGTAAATTATTAGGAGATTTTCATTTTGAGGTGAACTAATCAATCCTTTAATCCACTGCTTCAAAGATATGTATGCTCCCTGCCCTGTTTTTACAATAATTTATGTGGAAAAAATCTTTTATTGAATGTATCGCTATGAAATATAATTTTTGTGATGACTCTTGTCTTTACTAAGGAGAGACTGCAAAAAAATGGATGCTGTCGATCAAGGGGAGGGTCGTAACCCCACCTGGTGCTCACATGGTGGACTTCACCACTGCCTTGGCCGCTCTCTTCGCCTGTTACGTATTCAACCTACAGTATTAGGTGGAAGCCAGCACAACACTGGAGTTTAATCAGAGGTATTTTTATATTAAATAATTTGACTGCAATGTAAAAGCACATTGACAATTGAAAAGCTGTTCAAAATCATCTTCTCCCTTTAAAATGTTATGTAATAGGTAGGGCCCTATGAAATCCATTTTATTTTTTCCCAAATTCCGTTTTATTTTTTCCCAAATTTCGTTTTTTCCGTTTTAATTTTAGGGAATTAGGTTTTTTTTTACCCTTGACTGTTAATTTAGTTGTAAAAAATAGTATGCTTTTAAAGTTAATGATAAAAATGTATTAAAAAAATAAAAATAAATTAGGAATGACCTTAAATTTATTGAGGTAATACAGACAATTACTCAGTAGCCTTTTCAGGACAAATACTGCATGATGCAACATAACACTGCACTCTTCAAGTAACAACAAAATATGGTTATGAGCTTTAAACTGTCCAGTAATATAAATTATATTAGGTTATAAGTTTAAATAAAGTCACACTCGGTCTCTCATGGAGTTCGCTTCGCCTTTGTCCAGTCCGGCGCCTCAGACAGACGTGGTGTGCACGTCGTGTGTGTGTGTGTGTGTGTATGTGTGAGAGACGCGTGAGTGAGAGAGAGACGGAGGGAGAGCGGGGAAATACAACTGAATGAATACGCTGCGTGTTTTAAATAGTGTTAAAAACCGAAACGCAGTATGTGGCGGCGAATTAAGTGTGGGAAACACTGCATAAATCACGTGCGAACTGCTCGGCACAGACGGCTTATAGCGTTGAGTTTCTTAACTTTTAGTCGACGAATGGAGAGCCGCTTCGCCATGCTTTCATTGTTTTGATTTCGTCATTGGAGCTGAAATGACGGGTTGGGGGGTTGAGTCGCCCAGATTTGCTTCCCCCGGTCTGTATTTTCACCAGACATACGTTCTTCTCCCACACAAAAACAGAATTTCAAACCAAATATGTAAAAATCCACGAAATTCCGCGTTAACACTAGATTCAGCGTTAATTGGCCAATTGTAAAGTTACAACTCACCCCAATGGCATCCAAGATATCCATCTCTTTCTTTCTTCAGTGGAAAAGAATTTAAAGGGGAACTCCGGCGTAAAATGAACCGTTGGTCTAATAACACATTTTTACCTAGTCAGCCGTTCTCTGATATTTGTTTTCATGATAATCGAATGTAAAGAGTTTTATCTCTAAAAACTGTTTAGATTATAACGCTAGTATATGGGGACATATAATAAGTTAGATCTATCGCTAGTTAATACCACTAACAAGGCTCAAAATAGCCCCACACTAACACCAAACGGCATTCGTGGTTCGACTTGTCGAGACTGTTTTCCCAAGATGGCTCCTGCCTGTATACGCGAAGTGGACTGTCTTGATAAAATATCTTCTTATTATACTGTCTGTACACTTACAAAGTTCTCAATGCTTCGTTTTGGATGTAGGGACCCTCATTATGTTACTATGTTAGTGTGGGGCTATTTTGAGCCTTGTTAGTGGTATTAACTAGCGATTTCTTTTTACTTAGTCAATGCCCCCATATACTAGCGTTATACACTAAACAGTTTTTAGAGATAAAACACTTTACATTCGATTATCATAAAAACAAATCTCAGAGAATGGTCGACTAGGTACCAATATGTTATTAGACCAAAGGTTCATTTTGCACTGGAGTTCTCCTTTAAGAACTAATTTCTCCTTTAAGAACGAAATTAAGCAGTCAATCAAGTTTACATGATTTACTAGATGGATTTCCACTATAATCAACAATTATACAAGACACATGACAAATGTAAACATATAAAAGAAAAAAAGAAAAAACTTTATATCTTTCGCCGCCAGGGTGCCGCCATTGCGCAGTATTCTAACATGTGACGTAACGGGGTTGGTTGGCTTTAGTTAATAGGCTTTGGGCAGTGAATATCCCAACATCAAACTGTTTACGCCACAGTGTTTTAACCACGGACGACTAATGTTAGGTACAGTTATTAGACAAAAAGACAATGTCTAATGTTATGTTGACAATCTGCACTGTGTTCACGTGTTCAAACATTGTTCACGATGTCTGCCATCATATTCCCGTCTCGTCAACACCATGTAAGTTACGTTGCTATGTAGAACAGCCAGTGGTGGTTTGGGGCGAAGAGCGGGTTTGCAATGCTAACAGGTGTCAGTATGGCTGTTGAATTGCGATGCCCACTGTGTCAGAGTCCATCTGCTTTCAAAAGGTTGATCTTGACCATGCGTGGTCAATTCTGCATCACTGGCACGCACGTTTACCATGCTATACCATCTATACTAGTTAAAACTCATAAATAACTACAAATAACTAATGTTAGGGTAATCTGTTATGTTTTGTTGCGTGTTTCTTAAAATATATATATATATATATATATATATCTGCCGATATATAGGAATATCGGATTTTAAAACCAACAAATATTTGTATCGGTATCGGCCTTCAAAATCCTTTATCAGTCGGGCTCTAGTTAAAATAACTGATCTTTCACGAGACGTCTGAATCGGTGTATAACAAATTGGTAACACTTTACAATATGGTTCCATTTATTAAACTCTAGTTAACTACATTAGTTAACATTAACTATTAATAAACTGCACTTCTACAGCATTTATTAACCTTTCTAAATGTTAATTTCACCATTTACTAGTAGCCTAAATTATTTAAATAAGTTGTATTTGTTAAAGGAACACTCCACTTTTGTTTTTTATTGGCTCTACAACTCTCCCAGAGTTAAACAGTTGAGTTTTACCGTTTTCGAAACCATTCAGTCGATTTAATGTGTTTTCTTCTTTAATTTCAGGGCTCCAAATAGGATTCTCTGTCTCCAAGGTCAAGGCATGCAAGAGGCCACAGACCTTTGCCAAGTGGCAGGGGAAGTTTATTTTCCTTTCTGTTTTAAATGTTCATGCAAATGTTAAATATATATTTTTTTAATGTTCAATGTTTTATTTTATTTCAATATTGCCATAATGTTATTTATTGCTCTTTAGAATGGGGTAATCAGTTATTTGCACAACTTCAAAGTAGTTAAATTTTTTGACTGTATTGTATCAATTTGCATTATTGTTCCATTATAGCAACTAGTCATACGGAACTAGTGAATGAACTAGTAACAGTTTGCTCTGTAACTTTACAAATCTTGTAATGAAATAGGCTCGTTGTATCAATTTGTATTAGCCTATTGTTTCGTCATAGCAACCTGTCATACAGAACTATTGAATGAACTAATAACAATTTGCTCTGTAACTTTAAAAAAACGTTTTGTAAAATTTTCTTCAGTCGTAAATTAAAGGAACACGACAACTTGTTGGGACTTTAGCATATTCACTGTATCCCCCAGAGTTAGATATATATCGTGCATGCTGTAACTCTGTCTGACACACCCACCGCTAGCCTAGCTTAGCACAAAGACTGGGTCTAAATGGCTCCAACTAGCATACTAATCCCAATAAGTGACAAAATAATGCAAACATTTTCCTATTTACATGTTGTGATTTGTATAGTCACAGAGTGTACAAAAAACAAGGTCATATGTGACACAGCCATCTTTACCGTATAAATATTGGGAACTATATATTCTCAGAAGGCGAAGCACTGCTACTTGGGCGGAGTGATAACCGCAGCACCCGAGACGCGCCATGGAGAGGAGCAGAGAGTTCGTTCAGAGTTGGAATAATAGAGTCAGCAATTACTAGATAGTGAAAGCATAGTTTACAATCATGGGTGTTCGCTGTATTGTAAAGAGCTGCGACAATAAATGGGAGACCAGGTAATGCCATGATGTTTCATAGAATTCCAAACAAAAATGCTGACCTGTGATATTTATTAGTCAGGATGCATTTTTGTTTGGAATTCTTTGAAACATCATGGCATTATGGCATCATGCGGTTATCACTAGCAGTGGTTCGCCTTCTGAGAATATAGTTCCCAATATGCGGTTAAATGATGGCTGTGTCTCATATGACCTTGTTATTTGTACACTCTGATTTATACAAATCACAACATAAATAGGAAAATGTTTGCGTTATTTTGTTACTTATTGGGATTAGTATGCTAGCTGGAGCCATTTACATCCAGTCTTTGTGCTAAGCTATAGGCTAGCGGTGGGTGTGTCAGACAGAGTTACAGCACGCATGGAGATGAAAAAGGTATGTAAGGATTTATCTAACTCTGGGGGATACGGTGAAAAAGCTAAAGTCCCAAAAAGTCAGAGTGTTCCTTTGAATATAGCAACAGTAGAATAAGCATGATAATAGACTCCACGCCATTAGACTATCTAAAGTTAACACTCCGCTGGGTGTTGTGGCCACATTACTTGCATAGAACGTGCATTAACTTTGGATGGTATAATGGCATGTTGTCCAATGTCCATTATCCCTTTGTTGTACCTGTTTTGTCATTTCTGTTCACCAAATCTTTTTAAATAAATAACTGTTAACAATTTTCTTATTGTCTGCAGTTGATTGCAATGTTTTAGAAAAATGGGTGTTTCTTTTAATGATGGCTAATATTAAATGATAGTGATGTAGTATTTAAATTGTACAGTGAGAAACTGAATTTACAGTGCTTAACCGTTATCTACTGTTTATAGTACTGTGTTGCATACAATACATAAAAAACAGTGCTTAACGTTTTTGTATGTAAATTAAATTGAAATTTTCTTCTACAGTAAAACAATCAATGCTGTAAATACAACTAAAATCACAATATTTCAATGTTTTTGATTTCGCAGTGTTTACATAAAATACTGTGAAAAGTACACTACCCTTACTGTAAAACGTATTCACAGTAACTTACTGGCAACGATTAGCCAGTAAGTTACTGTAAATACAACTAAAATCACAGTATTTAATTGTTTTTGAATTCACAGTATAAACATAAAATACTGTAAATGGAAGTACAGTACCCTTACTGTAAAGAGTATTCACAGTAACTTACTGGCTAATCGTTGCCAGTAAGTTACTGTAAATTTTACAGTAAATTTTTTACAGTGTAGATTTCAGATTGAAAGAGAATTTTGTTCAGTGAGGACAAAAATTAGGAGTTATTGTCAAAGATAAGATCATAAATGTGCAAAAAGAAGTGAAATTGTGTCATTTTTTATTTCAAGTTGACTCTGAATTCAAACATATAAAATATAAAAAATTGTATTGAGTTTCAGATCAATATGCAACCGTTCTACACATTGGGGGAAAACCACACCAGAACATCCCTAATGTGGAGGCAAAAATAAGGCAATTTGCAAAATGTGTTATTCAGGAAATAACATGCTACTTTTAAAATGGGAACTTTTGCAAGGCACTGCATTTGGTTTAGTCAGGTTTCTCGAAGGTAAGGACCTGGGCTGGATGCATATTTAGAATGGGACAATAAATCAACATTTTATTCCTCAGTACTTCCTTATTGTTTTGTATTCATTACACTCTCTTCCCACTGAGTATACAGGAAGGAGGGAGTGACTGTGTGAGGAGAATATTTTGGTTTCGATCGGGGTGTGTAAATGAAACGAAGCACAGCAAAGTCAACCAAAGGACAGCGGTTACTCAAACGCATACAAAAGAAAAGACCCCTTTGGATGATGCTGCTACAGCCCCTGTTCATTTGTGTATAACATGTCTGCCCGAATCTTTTGTTGTTGTTGTTTTCAATGGCCTGGACTAGGCTACCCTGTAAGTAATTTAGACAATGTACTGTATAGAGACATGACACAAGAGTATTTCTGTTTGCACTGCAGGGAAGTCAGAGGCCTTAAGTGACTTTATCAGAACAGGCAAAGAATTGTGGAGCAAAAGGTTGACTCAAGTTCACAGGTAGACCAGCTGCACGTGTTTGATACAGAAATAGGAATAGATAGTTCACCTAAAAATGAAAAATGTTATACTCACCCCTCAGTAGTTCCAAAATCGTATGACGTGTTAACGAGCTGATGGCGTTTCAGTACAGTTAAAATTAATGAGGACTGAGCGTTCCAACTTCCAACAAGCTTAAAAAAATATGAAAATGTGTCATAAAGTTGGTCCATGATGCGTTGTAAGTCTTCAGTATGATACATTTGTGTTACATAAGCCTACTGAAGACGAAATCTTGACCATTTCCTCCAGGCTCCACTTCATAAGTTAAAGGAAGGGAGAAGTAACGATGTTTGAATCTTTTCAATGAATCGGTTGATTCATTCCAACACCATTCGTGCAAGAATCGGACTGACTCTGATTCAATAATTCAGTAACCAGTTGTGAAGATTATCATTGAATAACAGTTTATACAATAATAATATAAACCCAGAATATTGTTTAGTTTTTCCAAACACAACTATCTTATATAGCTTATACTTTTTTTTTTGCTTGAAAGCTTTAGTCTCAAATTCGCCTTCGTCTAAAATAAAATAATCGTCTAAAAATGAGAGAGAGAGAAAGAGAGAGAGAGAGAGAGAGAGAGAGAGAGAGAGAGAGAGAGAGAGAGAGAGAGAGAGAGAGAGAGAGAGATTTCTTAAAGAACACATTAGGCATGCCATGGGGTAGCTACATGAGAATATTATTATAGATAATCTATCCTATAGGTGAATGCCGTCTGAGTGGAAGAGGCAATTAAAGAGCAGACTGTTAGTTTTGCCTCAGATAGTGTCAGTATCCAATTAAGAAATTGAGGCTCGCAGTCTGGCAGATGATTTATCAAGCGAGTTTCAAAAGAAAACTGCAGCGTTTGACCAAAGATATAAACGGTGTCGTCAACTAATGTGATCTGGCACATTATCAGAGGAAACAGTCTTCTACAGAGATGTTCAATGCTACAAGTAGGCTAACTCATTCTTGTGCTTGACTACCCCCTGGTGGAAATGTCTGAGACAGATTGAAAGAGGAAACGTGTAGGTGCATCAACTTCATTTTTAACTGGAACTCGTCATCATTTCAAGTTCCAGGCCACCCATCAAAAAGCTGGAACTAAGTATTTTCTGACTGAGGTTATTATAGGCTATCTTTTCTAATTCAGACTTCAAAAACACCCAAAATCCAATAGAAAAGCTGCCTTTACCAGAAAGGTCTGGTAGTTTGAAGGGTATATGTCCAACCTTCAAACGACCAGAGTTATTTTAGCATCATTGAAATACTATTATAGGGTTTTGTCATATTTTGAATTAATATGACTTTATAGGTTTTTGCCTTGTTTTTGATAATTTTTGAGTTTTATTGACTCATGGTTCCAATTTTGTTAATTTTCAACAAAACAAATTTTAGTGTACCTTACATTTGTATGGTTTTAGTTTAAGTTAAGTATAATCACCCACTTTCAAACTTTTTAAATACAATTTTTAAAAACTTGTCAAGCCATTTTTTAATTATTATTATTTTACTACATTAGCCTATCAAAACGTTCAAAGCAGGGTGAAGGGGTTCAGCATACTATAAATGCTGTGTTCTAAATTAAATCATTTGTAACTGATCCTTGCTAAATGACACTGATAGTCAATTGGATTTTACAGTTTTAAAATATTAATAGGCTTTTTTTTTCTTTCTTTTTTTTCAGACAGTTTGCTTCTTCCAGGAGATAACGTGGTGTAAATGGAACCATGAAGAGATATTTTGCAGCTGTTGGAACATGGCCAAACTAGATGTTTGAATCAAAAAGGTGCTCATTGTTTATTTTTCAGAGAAAACCGTCTGTAATCTTTATAATGGGTTGACATTTCTGCAGACAAGCAATTTGTGATGATGCATTAGAATAAGTGGTCTTCCATACGTAAATCACACTGCTTAGTGAGGCCTGGCCAACACAGACAGTTTGCTGACTCCAAGTCTAATCCTCTTATTTGTCTTATTTATATCCTATAGATAATAAAAACACATTTCACAAATCTAATTATGCATCCATCCAATATTGCAGTGAAAAGCTAGATAATGAAGAAAAGTATGACAGACAGTAAAAAAATGCTCTGGATAACGATTGATTACCACAGTTACAGTCAACATAGCCTCGTGACTGAAGAGGAAGTTCATTAATCAGCCTCTGTTAAATATGATCATTCCATCAAAGCAACGCTACTTAATATATGAACAGAGATCAAGTTAGTTTGTCCTGCATCATTAACCTGGACCATTATGCACCTCCCAGAAATATTTTCTTTATCTAGCCACCTTTGATTTTGCATGAATGCTGGGAAAAAGTTCTGCAGCATGTTTGGAATTCCGAGTGCTTTTCGTGAGAGGAATGCTGACTCACTGCTTCCTGTTTCAGCTGCAGACTGGCAGGCAGGAAACCACCGGAGCAGCTCTTGGGTGTTGGTTGCATTCTCGCCGAGTTATCTCTAAACATATAAAAGCCCCAGGGGTGAGTTTAAGGCAGGGAGAAGTTCTGTATGAATGCTGGGCATTTCTCATCTTCATCTGAGCAACCAGAGATTTACACTGTGGAATATAGAGAACCGTGCTCCAAAGATTTTTAAATGAACAGCATGCTATTTAAAATATCAGTTTAGTTTATGATTGCACCTTCTTTTAAGTAAACATTTTGATTTGAATAGCTTTCTAGAACTATTTAGATATTATGTACTATTTTTTCCCCCCACAGGATGAACATATTTCATTATATGATGATCATACTAATGTTATACACTGTTCAGTAGTTTGGAGACAGTGAGATTTTATTTTATTTTGAAAGAAATAAGTACTTTTTTCTCTGCAAGGTTGCATTAAAATGTCCAAAAGTGACAGAAAACACATTTATAATGTATGTTTCCAAACATTTTAAGCAGCATATTAGAATAATTTCTGAAGTATCATGTGACACTGAAGACTGGAGTAATGATGCAGAAAATTCAACTTCATGAATAAATGTAATTTTAAAATATATTAAAATGGAAAACAGTTATTTGAAAATTACTGCTTTTACTGTATATTTGATCAAATGAATACAGCCTTGGTGAACATACTTCACAAACTACTTCACTGTTGTTTAACTCTTTAATCTATTCCTGATTAACGGAACATTCACAGTCTGTTATCAGGAGGAAGTCTTATGATGACTATGTTCATTTTATGGTTTCCTGTAGTCCGTTTATTTAGAACACATCCTAGGCAATGTGCATGGATTGACTGAATTTTCAGAGTTAGATATAAGAAGATCTTGTTTACTGACTGTTAAAAACAAATGAGCCATAATTCAGAAATTTCCAAAAGCTTTATCAGAGAGTTTTATAGCTGAAGTGTGTAATTTCTCTGACACTAGCATCACCAAATATAATTGCATAAATAGACACTCACCCTGTCTTCGAAATGATTGGATAAACAGATATAGCTCTGCCACAATCTCACGCCATTGGTTAAGCTAGGAAGTGTTGGGCTTAAACAAACCACTGAGTTGAATCAAACAAATTATTTAGTTGTTTATATATTAAGTTGTGATAGAGGGCACATGAATTAAAAAAAAAAGATGTGCATGGATAAATCATTTATAATAAATAACGCAATATTCAAAAAAAAAAAAAAAAAAAAAAGATTTGTCCATTTTGATTTCATGGTGACTTAAAAAAAATACCATAAGACAAAAAAAAAAATCGTAGAAGTTCACTAAACCTTGACAACAGTGACTGTAAGTGTAAAAAAAACTTTTACAGATATACAACGACGCAATCTTGTTGCTCTAGTATTTCCCCATAATCCATTGTTTGGTTCGGTGTTTAGTCCATGTTTTCATTCCTTTCAGGTGTACCCTTTTTTTCTTTTATCCTCTTTTCAGTTCATCTATTCATTCATATTTCAGAATTGAGGCTATGGTTGCATCTCGTACTGGCCCTCAGTAGCAATGAAAAAGTCATTGAGTGTGTCCTGTAGGTGGTCAAAAGTGGGCCTTTCCTCAGGCCTTTCCTTCCAACAATTCAGCATGATGTCATAGAGCTCTTCTGGACATCCATCAGGACACGGCATTCTGTAGCTCTTGTCAAGGTTACGGATCACCTCCGGATTCGTCATACCTGAAATTGTGAGGAAAGCACAGCCAGATTGTTAAAAGTCTACCCATCTATCCAACACAGTTTTGAATGGGAAGCGAACCCCAAGAGAGAAAAACCCATTACCTGGATACGGCACTCTGCCATATGTGACAATCTCTGTCAAAAGAACTCCAAAGGACCAGACGTCTGACTTGATGGTGAAAGTACCAAAGTTGATGGCCTCTGGGGCCGTCCACTTAATAGGGAACTTTGCACCTGATCGGTAAATTAGACACATCGACAGGCGACAATAAGCCTTTCATAAATGTGATGCATGCATGGAAAACTTACTCATAATTTGATGGAATCAGATGGAATCAAATGCACTAAGACAAAAAATTCTGCCTTGAAGTGGTGGAAAATCTCAACATGGAAAGGTGCTATTTTTGAACGTCAGTAGCTCGAACACAACCTTAAAATGTCAGATATGTAAGTTTATCGTAAATCAAATGTCAACTTTGACTGGTGCCAATTAATTTGTTACAGTGGAAAAAGCACTGCATTGTGGGAATAAACTAGTGAACTGACCTTCTTGTGCAGTGTATTCAGTTTCTATGATCCTGGCAAGGCCAAAGTCTGCTATTTTACAGTGCAGGGTCTCAGAGACGAGAATATTAGCGGCACGCAGATCTCTGTGAATGTAGTTTTTTCTCTCGATGTAAGCCATGCCTTCTGAAATCTGTAACAAAAAAAAAAAAAAAAAAAAAGAGTTAAGTGGATAACATTATTGTTACAATCATCATTACCAGTAATTTTGTTTTTATTTTTTTATATTAGGTTAAATATAATATAGGCTATACTGTATGTGGGATTGTCGTTCATTTGGTTCATTTATAAGGTCAAAACACAATTACACAACCAGATGCTAATTTAATAGCTACTTAGCTATTAACTAAAAGTTAGTGTAAGTTGAAATGACTTAAATGTCCAAGTTGATAGTAATTCAAGCAGCTTTGCAGTATACGTAGGATTTAGGTTGAATTCAGATACTAATTACTAATATACAAATTCTATAAGTTTTGAACTCAAAATGATCCTTAAAGTAGCTTTGCTTTGCGAACATATACATAAAGCATTTGCATTTAATATATCATTGCAACACAGACCACGAAAAACCGACAGCATCAAGACAGTGGTCTCTAACAGGAAGTTGCTTTTGCATAGAGAGCGAGATCATAGTCATGCATGGTGGGGCTTCAGGTCGGTGGAAAAATTTACGTAATATCCTGCCCAGAAGATATTAATCTAAATTTGTGGCGGTTGTTAGAAGTGTTCAGATCTAAAAATGTTTAGACCACGTGTCAACAAAACCAAAGACCATTTCCTCTACATGTCCCTGAGAGTGCATAACAGTACTTAAAATAGTTACAAAAGTTGGAAACCATGTACAGTAGGTGTGCAGATTTCAAATGTGTCCTGTTCCATAAAGTTTCAAATCTACAGTAGTGGCCGAAACTGATTTCCAGAGGGGATCTTTATTTTTAAACGACCCTGCAAGTTTAAATAAACCATCAAAATATGAAGAATTTATGAATTTTTTTACTGGGCAGCATTTTTTTTTTCCTGCACCTTTATTTATAGTACATTTTGGTAACTTATGTCAAATCATGGGTTTGTTTTCCATGCATGCATCTCTGTTCTACATCACATTTATTAAAGTCTTATTGACGCCTGTCAATGCGTTTTTTATTAAACTATCAAAATATGAGGAATATATATATATATATATATATATATATATATATATATATATATATGCTGCATTTACAAAGTATTTCTCTAAAAAAAAACAATTTTGGGGAAAAATAGACAAACTACAGCTACAGATTTATTTATAATTTATTCATCTACAATATTTCCAGTTCTTAATATTTCATTGCTTCTCTATTGTTTTTGCATTCATAATTTCTTAGTAAGACAGCCTGGCCAAAAATGATGTCTGCACATATTGCCATATTTCATTGTGTAATTATCTCAAATTAAACAATTAACTTTAAGAACAACCACGCAATATGCTTAAAAAATCATTAACATTTTTTTAATAATATTTTTCCTAGACCAGAGATTTTTTTTGGACACAGTGCAAGAGAAATATCAATTAATTGCTACCAAGCAATGAAGACAATCAAGAGAAATCATACAAATGTAATTATTCTTACTTGAGCAGACATATCAATCAGCTTGGGAAGTTTTAATTTATGGCCGTCATCTGTCTTCAGAAAGTCTAACAAGCTTCCTGGAATAAGACAAGAACAATTGTATGGTTTGGACAGTCACAACATAATTTAATAATAATAAAAATAATAATGTTGTGTTAATACTACCATTAGCCATGTATTCTGTGACAATGAGTATGGGCTCCTTGGTCACTACAGCGTGCAGTTTGACCAGTCTCTCGTGCTGGAGCTGCTTCATCAGATTCGCCTCCTGTAGGAAGGCCTCTGGCTCCATGGTGCCTTCCTTCATAGTTTTGATGGCGACTTTCTGGTTGTTTTTGTAAAACCCTACAAACAAGAGCCACAGGCAAACGCAGGTTTATTAAATAACTTGCGAAGAAAACCACATCGATCTACGGCAGGCCAATAAACAATTTTCATGACAGATAATACTACATATGGTTCGATTCTTGAGAAAGGGCCTAGAATTAATAATTCATTATCAGATATGCTGTATAATAATTATTAGAATCTGTAAACATACCTAAAAAAAAAAAAGATAAATTTACTTGAGAAACACAATTGTCAAAGATATTAAAGAGAAAGTTCACTCAAAAATGAAAATTGTGTCATCAATTACTACACTCATGTTGTTCCAAACCTGTATGAGTTTCTTTCTTCTGCTGAACACAAAAGAAGATCATTTGAAGAATGTTTGTAACCAAACAGTTTCTGGACCCCATTCACTTCCATAGTATGAAAAAAAAAAATATATATATATATATATATATATATATATATATATATATATATAATGGAAGTCAATGGGGTCCAGAAACGGTTTGGTTACAAACATTTTTATGACTTTTCTTTTTGATGAAAAGTCATCAAAATATTTTATTTTGTGTTCAGCAGAAGAAAGAAACTCATTTAGATTTAGAACAACTTGAGGATGAGTAAATTATGTCACAGTTTTCATTTTTGGGTAAACTAATGCTTATTCTGAGAATATATCCTACATTTATTTTTCTCACCCAGTTTTCAATCAGTTTGTTCTTGTTTTGGGCACAAACCCCACTAAATATTGTAACATAAATTAAAAAGAAAAATAGAAAAATTAAAAAAAATAAATAACACAAAAAAAAAGATATATTGTATGAAAACAAATATTATGTCAAATAAAGGTATAATAACGTTTAAAGAATTAAAGAAAGATTAAAAGAAAATTCACGTTTTGAAGATTTGCAGAAGCACATACAGAGAAAATTGGGCCAGAGGTTTTTGAGACTTCTGATTAATGTTGACCCTGGTGGTCAAAGTCAAAGCCCCAGTGAGGTAGAAATAATTTATCATTTGTGTGGCAAAAATATCACACAAAGCCACATGACACACAAACACGTGTCCTTGAACAAACAAGTTCAAGGCCAGTATAATTACAATTTTACTCTGAAGGGAGGATTTAATTTTGTGAATTAAATTTTGTGTTAAATTTAGTGTCTGAATAACTTAAGTCTTTAATTAAATTGTGAAAAATGTATATTTGAAGAGTTCAGATGCAAAAGCCTCTAAGTGCCATTTGAAATTTTCTTCTAAAATTATAATTTTTATCAAGCTTGTATATTTAAGTTCAGTAATTTCACTTAAATGGCAATGAAGATTACCTATTAATTGTTATTTAAGTGAAATTACTGAACTTAAATACACAAGCTTGATAAAAATGGTCATTCTAGAACAAAATTTCAAATGGCACTTAGAGGCTTTTGCATCTGAACTCTTCATTTGGTCATTTTAAGATGCATACTTTTCTGATGTCAGAATACTAAAAAGAGAATCGACTCCCACTTTAGATTACATCTGAATTAACTTTTAAATCAAAATAACATGACTCTACATATTTGGGTAGTTCTCCAGAGCAAAAATTCATGTCTTCCAAATGTTGTAAAGTACCAGATTTGTTTTTTAGTTGACTACCAGGGTGTTGTGCGACCAAATTTTCTAAGTTATTCCGGTTACACTTTATTTTAAGGTGCTTGTAATAAGCAGGAATTAACAGTTAATAAGACACTTATGGGACCTTATAAGACACATATAAGATGCATATAAGCATTAACTACTTCATATAAGGGTTAATTAAAGCACAAGACGAACCCGGAGAGGCAACTGAGCGGCCCTGGAGTGGTCATAACCCAGCTGGACCCCAAGGGATGGAGTCTACTATACTCACCCTGGCTATAACTGTCATGAAGCTCGTCAGCGGCACGATTGAGTACAGAGGGAAAAGTGAAACAAAGCGTCCTCAAGTTATATGAAGTAGTTAATGCTTATATGCATCTTATATGCATCTTATAAGGTCTTATAAGTGTCTTATTAACTGTTAATTACTGCTTATTACAAGCACCTTAAAATAAAGTGTTACCGTTATTCCTTTATAATAATCAATGTAATCTTTGTCTTATAGGAACCATGTGCTTGCAGAGGGAAGGATAAGGATTTTTTTACCCAAAAGCAACATTGCGTAACTGAACTTTCTTCTGCTTCTTACCCATCCACACTTCTCCAAACTGGCCAGCACCAAGTTTATTCACCATCTTCAGAGTATCTCTAGGAATCTCCCACTCATCTTGAGCCCAGGGTCTCTGAGGGTCAGCGGTTTTACAGGGACTCCCCAGCTTCTGGCACAAACCATCCGCTGACCCTATAGGTTCAATAAAGAAGTTTGGGAAAAGAACAATAATGTTCAGAGGAGAGTCACTAACTATCAAATTGAAGCCAAGACTAGCATCTACTTATCTGACAGAAATCAAACCATGCTTACTGATTTTGTCTGGAAAAAAAAAAAAAAAACACAAGACATGCACAAACCAGAATGTAGAATTTTTTTTTTAGTTAGGCTACTTGTAAACAGTTCTATAAAAAGACACAACAAACCAAAATGGGGCAAGATTGTGGACTACGAGCTGAGACTGAAGCTGACCTATTTATCTGGTGGTTAAAGCAACCGTTTGTCACATTTTCAAAGCTACAACCACAGAAAGCATACAGTGGAAGAATCCGAAAGGGTCCTTGGTACAGCAACAACCTTTGCTCAGAGTACTTACTGGAGTAATACTTCACTAGATCTTGAAGAGAAGAAAAGGTTATGGAGGGAGAGATGTAGTAGCCACCATTATCAAGGCCTCGGATCTTATAGTGCTTGACAACATCACATTGCTCCGGGGTGGAGTCTCTTATAGACAGAGAGAAAGCACCTGCGGAGGATCATTCAGAAACAGCAGTCAAATAATGCGGCTGATCATTACGCCGTGCTTATTTTTATAAAGATCACCTTCACAGCCAGCCAAAATCTACTCAAAAATGTGATTTTAAGGCACTAAAATAGCATAAAATTTGAATTAGGGTCAATCTGATTTCACCAAGTACAACATGTTCCTTGATTCAGAATCATGTCTTACAAAATCAAGGTGACTGATCTGACAGGTTATCACTGAAATGAGTGTCCTAACACCTGTTGAACTAGACTCTGTTAAAAGCTAAAAAATAATCAGAGAAGTAAACTTTATGTGAACTTTCAGAAACTGATCGTTCTGAATGTTCAGGATTTCTCACATCAGGGTTCCTGACGTGTCTTTGGAGGGTTGAAGAAAATAAAATTGCAGACATTTGCTTATAGCACCTTAAAAAAAGAGCTTATATAAAAAAAACAAAAAAAAAAAACAGATGTTTTAATGCATTTTCTGTATGTCTTCAAGTAAAGTGTCGTACTGTTCAAAATGTTTTTGTGTGTGTAAAATAAATGAATACTTTTATTCAGCAAATGGCCAATAAATTGATCAAAAGTGATGGTTAAAACGCTTATAAAGTTAAAAAAGTTTTACACTTTTTCTATTCTATTCTATTTTTCTATTCACCAAATAATCCTGAAATAATTTATCACAGTTTCCATAAAAATATCAAGCATTAAAACATGCTGTTTTCAACATTGATGATAATATAATATTACTGAAATTTAATTTTTATTTGTTTGTTTATTTATTTTGTTCATTTTAATCAAAGAAATATAGCCTTGGTGAGCTTCTTTTAAAAGCATCAAAAAATCCTACCAAAAAGATTTACCCAAACTTTTGAACGATAGTATATCCAGCATATATAAACATAACCTAAACAAATTTATTGAGTGTCATTGTTTCATGCTTATGGACCACACCAAATTATGCATTACAAGTTTACTCAGAAAAGCTTCAAAATCGAACTATATCTGCATACAAACAAGCAAATTCCAGTGAAGAAGTAGTTTCTGCACTTCCCCCTGCTTCACAAGTACTCAAATAAAACAAGAAAGGATATTGACATCTTCCATCAAGCTCTGAGCAAAAGCAGATATCAGTACATAGTTTGACATTCATTTCCTCTTTCTGCTCTTTGCATGATGTGAACTTAAAAAAGAGCAGCAGATGAAAAATTCAGGCATGCAGCCATGCACACATTATCAATGAAAAACTGAATCAACTTTTGAGGCTGTGAATCCAGTGCTCCTTCAAATATGAACAGTTTGACTTGTCTGAGGTGAAAACAAAAACCTTGTCAACCGAAAATACAGTAATATTATATTATACTAATAGATTGAAGTGTTGTCTTTCGTATTTCTTTTTTTACGGTAGAAATTTAACTAATGCCATACGCAGTTCTTGCTGCACTACATTTTGCCTAAAGTTAATAGTGAAATAATCAATGGAAATTGTTGGAAATGTTGTGCACTTTTGTTATTGGTCCTCCTAAGTAGTGAAATGTTGATGTGATTATTCAGTGATTATGTGAAAAAAAATATTGAAGGGACACTGAAGGTTATTGGCATCTGACCTTTGGTTGTTTCACTTTCTCGCACAAGAAATGCACCAGGTTTGTTTCCTGGCGCCAACAGAAGACGCTCTGTGTCTCTGCGACTCATGTCTTTGAAAAACCATCTGGAACAGAAAACAGAACCAATTATACAATAGTTAGCTCTGAGTGACATTCCAAGAATCCTGATATTATTATGAACAGTATAGCAGTGGGATGGATTTGGTGAGTCCCAGCTAACAGCTCCACCGTTTGGGGTGAGTCTGGGATTTCAATATTTGGGGGCTCAGACCCCAATGAGGGTATGATAAAACATACATTTTTATATATATTGTTTCTGAGGCGATCACAAATTTATGTACAGATTATGAAGCTAATCACAAATTGTTTTGGGGGACAGGGAAGAAATTTAGAGGGGCCGAAGCCCATCTTAAAGTGGCCAAGTGACGTCCTTGCCAATGTTTCCATTAATTCAATGAAACCGTTGAAAACGTTTTTTTTTTTGTTTGTTTTTTTTCTGAATGTTCCTTGACAGTTCAAAACAGTTTTTTTTTTTTATATTTTAAAAGCTTTTTCTAGGCTGTACGAATGTTAAGGGAACATTTAAAAAAAACTTTATACGAACATACAACTAAAACTTTTCAGGAAAAAATATGCTCCATGAACCATGTATTAACAATGTTTTTATTGAAGAGCCGATAACTTTGACCGAATGTTCTATTAACATTAGCCTACTGGAAGAAGGTTTGTTCATAACTTTGAGAAAACCTTGCCAGAACGTAACTCAAAGTTCAGAGAACGCTCCCTGTTAGTTTGGCTACGGATGAAATACAGCAGTGCTGATATTCACAACAACAGACAACACTTTATATTGCTTAAATATACAGTATGTATGATATGAATTTGCCTACCTCTCCACCTCCAATGTTTGTGCTCTTGCCACGAATGAACTTGGAATATATCCCTCGTAACCTGTGGCCAAGGACTTCGCCAACCACCATTCACCAGTCCTAAAAAAAACATGGGACAATTAGTTACTTGTAATCACTTGGCTATTTAAACTTGTCTTTTGACTTATGTGTGTGTGTTTGTGTGTATTATTTTACCTGACGTTTAGCATTTATCAATTTAAACAATTAATACAAATATAATTCACCTGAAACAACGTGCAAAAAAAAAATGTGAGCAAAATGGATTGATGGATTTGCCCACCAACACTTCATTAAGTTCACAAAGTTTGAACCAATTTTAGTCTTTGGATTTATGCACAAATAAGTATCTGATTCTTTAAGTGGAGATCTTCTCTTATTATAAAACATTAGAATCTGAATTTAATTTTATTATTACCAAAAGAGTATCCATATTGTTTACTCACTCATTAATAATCTTGAGTCTGTCCCCTTTTTTAAATTGAAGATCAGTATCACTAGCAGGCTGGAAGTCATGTTGAGCAATAACAATGTCTTCATCTGAAAAGAAATTTGAATCTGTTAAAATATGCAATTCAAATAAACACATAATAAATCTCTTCCATCTGTAACATTTCCTTCTATGGCATAACGTGTGAACCACTACATGTAATGACAGCTTCTGGCTTTTAAAATTGTATTTAATAGTTTGAACACAAGATATGCGCCCAGCAGCATTATGTCTATGATGTGTTCAAAATTATTTTGAATCAATGAATAATCAGTGTTCAAAAATACTAATAGACTTTGATGCCATATTCCACAACAACAAATTAATATGTATTACCTTGAGTGTTGCTTTGCTTCCTGTGATCTCTTGACAACTGTAAATCAAATTATTCATTTGCTTATTTTCTAAGATGTATTTAAAAAGATAACATGTAATAGAAATATACACATTTGAGCATAATATAAACTAAACATAATATAGCAATATAACACAGATCGAATCAGCACTCATCAAGAGTAAAAGCAAAGGACTAAACAGAAAGTTGACATTTTTCACTGTAAAGCTCAAAGGTAAAGGTAAAGCTCAAAGAGTAAAATCCAGCTTATCATTTTTTTTAAGAAAGCAATACTTACATGAGATGCGTTGGAATGTGAGGAATTATGATGTTCATGCCCTTTACTCTTTGAGTCTTTGCCATGTTTCTGGTCACTACAAGCACAACCCATCCTTAAGATAAAATGTAATCATCTCCTTAATCACTGTTCATTGAACTTGATTTAAACTAATCGATTTGTTAATTGCAAACACACCTCTATTCACCGCAGTCAGTCTCTGCAGTTCTCTACTCGAGGTTCAGTAATACTCCACAATAAATCCAGAAAGGTCCAGAAAAGCATCATGGGTGCTGAAGAGAAGAGGAAAACATTTGATCAAACTTATAATGATATCACCAGTTTGGTGGTTTAGTCTTTAAAACACCTAACCAGTATGTTTTCATTAGTATACATAAATCGTGAAATATTGTGAAATCGTGAAATCATGTGAAATATTACATAAAGAGTGACTGCTTACTTGTGATATGAAAACAGATTTCACAAACTACTGAAAAAGTTAGATTTTTGTGTGTGTGTGTTTACCATGTTTAACAGCTTAAACTACGTAAATCAAATTGAATACGATATGATGTTGATGGTTTGCAGATAATTGGAGGTCATTAAAAATAATTATGGTCACTGGATACAATCATCCTCATATATTATATATCAAATTAAACAATACTTGAATGTCAAAGCATGAACATATTTTCAAAAACAGTTAATAAAGAAAGAAAATGTTACAACTAATATGGTCAAAGCGACATCTAAAAGTAAAATATAAATTTAAAGTAGAAAATGCATAGTTTGTTTGTATATACTTACATTTTTGTGGCCTGTGATAAATTTAATAATCCAACTTTAGATTCTTCATTTCTGAACTAAATCAAGAGTGTTTCTCTCTTTCAGACACATACAAAAACATACTCAGTCAGACCATCTAGCACACACACGCACATACACACATACACAGACAATCTGCATTTGAGGCCCCGAGAGATCACATTAGTTGAAAGAGATAAATAGAGATCAGTAGTTGTGTTTATTTAGCTTTTTCCCCTCCCTCCCTTTCCTCTGTCAATTCACAAACCGTAAATGCCTCCGCATGCATATGATGAGCATGTGATGTCAGACATTAAAGCTGCAGACAACAACATAATTTACATCCTCATTTTCAGTAACTGTTTAACTCAGAAAGACTTTAGACAAATTCATGAAATGAGTATTACGCTATGCTATTTGTAAGGAAGTCTGAGGATTTCTTAGAAATACAGAAATAGCAGTTCCGAATGCGAACATAATAAACGCTTTTAAAGAAATTAAGCTTTCTTTGAAAACCATTTAAATGGATTTGGAAAGCCGTGTTTTCTGTTTTAAAGGCATCTTTCGTTAAAAAAAAATATATATGCATTGATCATAAAATTAAAAATCTTGCTCAACCACATGTAGGCCTAACTGTAAGACTATGTGCTCTGAAGATACCGGAGATTTAGCTCGCAGCAGCAGCAGCTGTGTCACAGGATGTTGTTGACTAGCCCCTATAAAGATAGTGCTTTCCTTTAAAGGCACTGTGGTTTTCTTCAGTTAAACTTCAGTATTCTGAGCTCTACATTTTGCACGTTCATTTACTCTGCATATATAATTCGAAGTTTGGATGTGCTGAAGGGATAGTTCACTTTGAAATTAATTTTGATATGTTTTAGCTTACCTCAAGGGCATCCAGTATGTTGGCGTCTTTTTCCCCCCACAATATTTCAATGTTGATATTTTTAGGTCAAACCGTTCTTGTCTGTGAGTCATATAACGGAGGTATATGGGGTCCACCTCAAAGAGCATGCACAGAGAAGTCCAAATTAAACATGATTTATTGACTCGTAAATGTAAGAACACTTTGATGGCCTAAGACAGGAAACGAGCGGTTCTCAACATGTATCAATGCAACTAGTGCAGACAGAAGCGCCCTCGCCCTCAGAGTACTTGGACGTGACTGTGATTACAAGATGTAAAAATGATATAAATACTGTTTTCTCATCCAAACTGCTCATTTCATGTCTTAGGCCATCAGTACTTACATTTACGAGTCATTAAATCATGTTTAATTTGGACTTCTCTGTGCATGCTTTTTGAGGTGGACCCCATATACCTCCATTATATGACTGACAGACAAGAACGGTTTGACCTAAAAATATCAAAATTAGCTTCCAGTTATGCGTGTGAAATGACTTCATCCCAGGTAGGCTATTGCAAAGCATTCTCACCCCAAGCCGTCACCTTTTGACCATGCTTCAATATTTGACGCTTTAGGCGCCCTTTAGTGTCAGTTACGTGACGCTATCCTACGGCATCATATAACTGACGCTAAAGGAAAAGCGTCATTTGGATGACGCGGGTAGGTTTAGGTCCGATTCTAGGGCGTCTGATTATTTTGTCCGAATAATCATGTATTATTTCAGCCCATTCTCACTCCCAAGGCGTCACCTAACTGACGCCTTGGGAAGCATTTGGACATGCTTCAATATCTGACGCTTTAGGCGCCCTTTAGCGTCAGTTAGATGACGCCCTAGGATCGCGTGTACCCTACCCCCACCCCACACCTAAACCTAACCGCGTCCTCTAACTGACGCTTTCCTTTAGCGTCAGTTAGATGACGCCGTAGGATCGCGTCATGTAAGTGACGCTAAAGGGCGCCTAAAACGTCAAATATTGAAGCATGGCCAAAGGTGACGCCTTGGGGTGAGAATGCGTTGATTATTTTGGCTACTTGTAGAGTGTAGCCCCTACCAAACTCAATAATCAGTGTACTTTCACGTCTCGAGCTGGCGTGAGCTGCCAATTACTCTTAGAATGTGAGAGACATATTTGATATTTAACTACAACAAACTGTAATATTTCTTTCTTATAGTGTATTCCATAGGCCTACTTCATAAGTTGAAGTGTAAATGCATTTCATATCGCTATTTGCACTACTCTACTGTCCTGTGTCTGTCACTTGGCCAGCTGAGCTCCATTACAAGATCGTGAATCTCTGTCCTTCACTGTCAGACAGATAGCCATACCTCTACACAGAATAGGCCTACGTTAAAATTGGCAAAATTGTGTCCTTTACAAAACGTCCACTAGAGAGCAGCAAAGCTTTTTTTCTTTTTTCTTTTTTTCTAATGACTCTAAACAGCTATTTAGATGTGATAATGAGCGTCGAGATCACAGTGAATTATTCTATAGAACTATAATTATATAATTAGATGACTGTTATTTACATTTATAATTTATCTATTTTTTTAAAAAATCATTTAATTTTTTTTTTTTGCTTTTTTAAATAATTATTTCCATTTAATCATGATCACTGAGCAAGCATCATCTTAATAAATTATGTAATTAAACATACTATTTGAGTATCAAAACCCAACCTCATTTTAATTTTGGTATATATTTTTAAAGATAGTGGAAAGGTTTAACATTTATTGTTTCTTTCCTTTCCTTGGGATCTTTTTCATTTTACTTTACATTTGATGATAATTATGATGGTTGGTGAGGTAATTTTAATTCTGCAAGAAAAATAATTTTAAAGAATTTGTAGCTTGGGGCCTATATCAAATACATCAAAAAGACTTTCTATAGAGCTATATGTCACCTGGTGTGAAATTCTCTGCAGGGTATATGAGACCGAAAATGACAATCCACTTGATCATTTGAAAATTTTTGAGTAACAAAGGAAATGAACGATAATAAACATCAAACAATAGGTTGTTGATAAATCATATTATCCTAAGTAAACTCTGGTTTTCCCATATAATCAGGAAGACATTTATCATATTAATACGAGAACTGCATGAACAATGACAACAAGGAAGTACAGTAAACTTTAAATCACTTCAAAGTTGTTTCCTCTCAGTTCCCGTTTTCCTGTCAGAATCACTTTTTGATTGCACATAAATGGAGAGTAACAATGTCACTCTTTGGCCAGGTTTTTTTGTGGACCACCTGTGTATGTGATGTAGAGTCTAAGGGGCCCCTCTGACATGCAGTGCAGGTGTGTGATGGGACTTTGTTGAGGTAACACATTCATCTTTTTCCCACTCTGGTTTTCCCAGAGATTGCGGATACTGTGTCCCCACAACCCAGGTCCCCAGACACTGCATCCTGTCCAGCAGTATAACCTGAATAACAGTGGAAATGAAGGAGCAGAGAGAGAGAGAGAGAGAGAGAGAGAGAGAGAGATTGTGCTCGAGAGAACCTCCGTGCCCTGCCCATATTCACGACAATGTGCTAACCCAGCAAAATTCATGCTGCACCATCTCGTATTGTGTTATGTATGTGTGAATATACATACATACATACACATACACGCACACACACACACATACACGTCTATATTACTAAAAGGGGACTATCGCTCTACACTGGCCAAGAGGGGACTAGTGTTTCTGGTCATTTTGAAGAAACAAAAATGACGTACAAAATTCTCTTTTAAGGTCTTTTTTCATAATATGACTTTAAATATGCATTTTTTTATTTTTAAAAAAACATGCCAAGTGGGGACCTAAAACTCTGGCCGATGTCTACCTTACCAACAGGGGACTCATATAGCCTGCAATTGAACTGTATGTCTGTGTGAACAGTGAAGTGAACTGGCAGTGAAATCTTGTCTTCATTTTGTAACTTATACATACTTATACACATATATGTGTGGGTGTGTCATTATATAATGCTCAAACAAATACATGTCTATATTGCTACACAGCAGTGTCGCTGTACACTGGCGAAGAGGGGACATTCTGAATGATATCTATCCAACCAAGTGGGGACTTTGTGTGTGTGTGTGAACTGGCAGTGAAATCTTTCTTCATTACGCTTACATTATATATATATATATATATATATATATATATATACACTACCGGTCAAAAGTATTAGATCAGTAAGTTTTTTGCTCACCAAGGCTGCTTTTTTTGATAAAAAAATGACAAACAGTAATATTGTGAAATATTATGACAATTTAAAATGACTGTTTTCTATTTTAATATATTTTAAAATGTAATTTGAAAGCTGAATTTTCAACACCATTACTGTTGCTGATTACACATCAGTTTTCAGTGTCACATGATCCTTTTGATCAATTTAACTCATCCTTGATGAATTAAAGTATTTTCGAATTTCTTTACTCCAAAAATAAAAAATAAATAAATTCTTACTGGCCCCAAACTTTTGAATGGTAGTGATTAATGTTACAAAATATTTCCATTTCAGATTAATTCTGTTCTTTTTAACTTTCTATTCATCTACGAATCCTGCAATAAAAATTTAAAAAACTGTTTTCAACATGGATAATAATCATAAATGTTTCTTGAGCATCATATTATAATAATTTCTGTAGGATCATGTGACAATGAAGACTGAAATAATGATGATAAATTCAGCTTTGATCACAGGAATAAATTACACTTCACTATATATTCACATAAAAAACCGCTGTTTTAAATTGTAATAATATTTCACAATATTACCGTTTTTTTAATCAAATAATTGCAGCCTTGGTGAGCAGAAGAGACTTCTTAAAAAACATAAACAATCTTACCGATCTAAAACTATATATTTCTATACTACTAACAGCAGTGTCGCTGTACACTGGCAAAGAGGGGACATTCTGAATGATATCTATCCAACCAAGTGGGGACTTTGTGTGTGTGTGTGAACTGGCAGTGAAATCTTTCTTAATTACGCTTACATTATATATCTATTATATACATTATATATATATATATATATATATATATATATATATATATATATATGAAGAGTTCAGATGCAAAAGCCTCTAAGTGCCGTTGGAAATATTCTTCAAAAATGATCATTTTTTATCAAACTTATATATTCAAGTTCAGTAATTTCACTTAAATGACAATTAATAGGTAACCTTCATT